>NW_026647114.1:672500-1027500 GCF_950295315.1 Erinaceus europaeus
TTCAATACATATGAGTTTCTTTTCAATCTCCTGAAATCTTAATTTCCCTGGACTCTGAAGTGTCTCAGAATTTTTGAAGCAGCCCTCTGTTTCTCAGCAGATGGTTTCTATGTTTCTGCTCTAGTCAGGTCTTCTTGTGCTTTTTGTATTCATTTTTAATTTTTGTCAAATCCTCCTAGATCATCCAAATTTATTTGCATATTTATTTATTTATTTAGTCCTATATTACATGAGGGGTCATTTCTTCTGCTTGATAGATTTTTCTCTTATAATTGAAGGGAAGTTTACACTCACAATGCATTTCATTTGGTAAATACTACACACATATGGTGAAGGCTGGAGTTGTCTGGGGTCTGTGGACATGAGACTGCTGCCTACAATCTCTACAACCAAGGATTGAACCTGTCATGTATGAACACAGTGTGGGAGGTTTTTGATTTCTGGTCTCTTTCCAACTCTTCTATTTCTCTTCTTGCCTTCTCTGTCTCTGTCTATCACAGGCTCTCACTCACCTGTCTGCACTCATTAATATTTTACTTATATATTATTTTACTGTCAGGCCCAGATATACAAAGAGAGTCACCAGGGCAATGCTGATCTCTGGCTTGTTTTTTTGGCGATTTCACCTAGGTTTTTGGAGCCTCAGCTTGTAAGTCTCTCTGGCACAAGCCATACTCTTTCTCCTCATAGCTATGCCAGTATCCCTCAGAGTTGATAATAAAGATACACATATATATGTACATATATATATACATATATATATCAGTTATTTTTAGAATTGTTGACCTTTTTATTTGATCTTAACGCAGAATTACCACATTTATAACAGCCTCCTTATTCATAAATAATTGGTCACATAGTTGGAGCAGGATTCACTACAATTTTAAATTAGAAACCTTCCAGGAGCATTTCCAATAGCCTTTCTATCAGGATCCTTATTGTAATTATCATAGCACAGAACTTGCCTCCATTTTCTAGTGTAAGCTTCAATATGTATGCATTTCTTTTCATTCTCAGTAATTCTTAATTTGCCTGGACCCTGAAGTGTCATGGAATTTGTGAAGCAGCCCTCTGTTTCTCAGCAGACATTTTCTATTTTTTTGCTGTAATCAGGTCTTCCTGTGGTCTTTGTTTTTATTTTTTATTTTTTTCAAATATTCCTAGATCATCCCCATTTATTTGGATATTTTATTATTTAGTCCCATATCACATGAGGGGTCATTTCTTCTGCCTGATAGATTTTCTCTTAAAATTGAAGGGAACTTCTGACACAGAATACATTACCTTTTGTAGATACTACACACTACTACAACTACGACTGCACTGTTTTAGACAGTGACATCCAATGCACAATGGTTTATTATTGCATGGCTCTAGAGAATGCTCACTATTTAACCTACAATTTTTTTAACCTCCCAAATATTAATTCTGTTCTTTCTTGGGGGATGAATGGTTTACAGTCAACAGTTACATGTAATAGTGGGCAAGGGGGCTAATTTTTCCCACTTTCCCTGTATTTCTGTACATCCTTTTGTAACATTCTTATTGAGGAGAAGGAAACAGTCATAAACTGATAGAGCAGGTCCCAAGCAAGAAGAGAGACAGTGAGACAGCTGCAGCTCTGATTTACCAGTAGCCCAGCATTTCCCTAGCTGGGTAATTGGTGACCAGGGGCTCAAAATGTTGTCTTGGGATTCCACATAGTTCTCTGGAATTCTTGCTTAGCCAGAATCTGGGCTATCTGGCTTACCCTGACCAGCTAGGTTCTGTGTACATAAGTTGAAATTGGGGTTGTCTACCTTGACATCTATGCTCTGAGACTATTACAGGTGAGCTCTGAACACACACACAGAGAGAGAGAGACCGACACACACAAAAACACACAAACACACATTACTGTCAGGTCTGGTAGTACAGCATATGGTGAAAGCTGGGGCTGTTAGGGGTCTGTGGGCATGAGAGCTGCTGCCTTACAATCTCTACAAGCCAGGGTTGATCCGATCATCAATGAACACAGTGTAGGAGGTTTTTTTATTCTGAGACACTGAAAAGGGAGAGGTTTTTGCCCTGAATCTGGCACTGGGAACTAGCAGCTGCCCTGTGTGTGTTGCCATACTAGGAAACTTGTGGTGCCTGTGCATGTGGAGAGTCTCCTGGATGACTTCCTTCTCGAGCCTTTTTCGATCGTTGCCAGTTTTTGGATGATAGATAGTGAGGCATGGGATTGAATAGGGAAATCAGGAGATTTAGACATGAGAGTCCCTTTGCATATGCATTCTTGCTTAGCCAGAATCTGGGCTAGCTGGCTTGCCCTGACCAGCTAGGTTCTCTGTTTATAAGTTGCAGGGGAGGCTGTCTACCTTGCCACCCATGTTCTGAGACTACTACATGTTTGCTCTAAGCACACGCAGACACACACAGTCAGACAAACAGACAGACACACACACACACACACACACACATTACTGTCAGGTCTGGTAGCACAGCATATGGTGAAGGCTGGGGCTGTCTGGGGTCTGTGGGAATGAGAGCTGCTGCCTTAAATCTCTACAAGCCAGGGTTGATCCTGTCATCAATGAACACAGTGTAGGAGGTTTTTGTATTCTGAGACATTGAAGAGGGAGAGGTTTATGCCCTGAATCTGGCACTGGGAACTAGCAGCTGCCCTGTGTGTGTTGCCAGACTAGGAAACATGTGGTGCCTGTGCATTTGGAGAGTCTCCTGGATGACATCCTTCTCGCGCCTTTTTCGATCGGTCCCTTTGGATCTGCATATAGCTAATGATTTGGAGATTTTACTCCTTTGGACAATTATTTTCCTGATGCACAGTTTATCTCCAGGTTTTAGCAGTCAATTGTCTTTATGTCGTATCGAATCCATTGTAGAAAATAACTATATCAGTGTCTCTCTCTATCTCCCTCTCTCTCTCTCTCTCTCTCTCTCTCTCTATATATATATATATATATATATATATATATATATATATATATATATGTAACTTGTAGAGGTCTGAAAATATTTTTAGCTAGAGAACAGCACAGCTCTGTATTAGGGTAGTAAGGTGGATACACCTGGCCCTTCAGAGCCACAGTCATGAAAGACATCTCACAGAGCGATATCATTTATCACTCTACAAATCTCTCTCAGCACAAACTACCACTGCCAAATCATCTACTTCCCTCTTGCTCATTTTGTCCACCGAGTCCTATCCCAAAACTGAAAATCAAAGAAGAAATAGACATAGTGCAATTCCCTGCACACAGGACAGGCTGAGTCTGGACCAGGGAGATGCAATACGCCAGCCTGCATCTTGGCTAGAGCATCACTAAGACTACATCCAATTTGGAGAGGCGGGGGCAATTTTCGAGAGAGGGCTGCCGGCCAAGTGTTGCTTCTCAGAGTGGTTAAGTCCTAGATGTTCTAAGTGTAAGCTTTCCTCACAAACATATAATAACAATTCCACTTGTAAGAAGTATGCATGGGCTTGGAGGGTTTGTCTTCAGTGCTCTGCCACTGATCAACAAAGGGCCAGAATTTCAGTCCTTTTCTGTCTCTGTCATTCTGTCTCTCTAACTGTCTCTACGTGCCTTCTTTCCTAGGCCCTTTCTGGAAGTCAGTGCATGCATCGTGAACTCAGTCATCCAGGTGTTGAAATTTTCCTTTCTTTGTCCTTTGGATTACCTAGTCTCCTGCACTTGGTGTAGTACAGAGGGGAACTGCTGAGACAGCATTGCTGCTGCAGGTTCCAAGCATATGTCCATCTGCAGCTGCAGCTGTCCAGGCCGTCTGTGCTTGACTCCCATTGTCCAGGGCCCTGAGGCTGACACTCAGCCTAAATGCAGCCCTCCTCACCTTCCTGCAAAGCGTCCTTGTCCTAATTCCATGAGAGACCAGGTGAAGAGAAGTGAAACTCTATCCCCCTGGCAGACACATTGTGCTTTCCCTCTATTAAGCCGAATGTAAAGGATCTGTGGTACTGATGGACACCAGTGTCCAGATTTTCCATGCAAAACGGGAGCTTCCAGGTTTCTGAAAGAGGGTGTTTTGATGGCTGTGAAATGTCTTTTCCAAGTGCCTCATGGGGTTTTCAAATCCTTTTGAAACCTGAAGTTCTTTCTTGTATCTAGGGAATATTCTCACGTCTGGCCAGAAGGGCAACCCAACTAGGAGCACAGCTATCCCGGGGTCAGGAGGTCTGCCAGCCTGCTAGTTCCTGGACGGATTCCTGAGTATGTCCTCAGGGCCCAAGTGGTAACAGGTGTTTCCAATTGCCTTTATTAGCAGCAGCCAGGCCCTCAGGTGAGTTTTGGGGCTGTGATCTCCACTGGAAGCACCGAATTCAGCCAATGGAGGCTTCTGTCTTTCTTTTGTCTGTCCATAGCAAGGGCCCAGGGAGTTTGTGCTTCCTGCAAGCAGAGAGACTTTGTATGGGACACTCATGCATGCCTACTTCTGGGAATCTCTCTGAGTGTGATGTGTGGACACCAGGAGACCATGATAAGGGATGTAAGGCCACAGGAGCTATTGCCTTAGCCAGACCCAAAGGGTAGGTGCAAGGGGCCGGGTTCATCCACTATTGTTTGGTCAAACACAGTTCCCATCTATGTTGAAACACAGCTCTTTTTGGGTACTTTCTGTGCTTGGAATCTGCTACCCTGAGCAGTGGAATGAGAGCCTGGAGGCTGAGTAGGCAGCCAAACATGACTGGACAAGCTCATGGTCCTGAACTCTGAGGGGTGCCCCAGCTTCCCCTGGATGATAGATAGTGAGGCATGGGATTGAATTGGTAACTCAGGAGATTTAGATATGAGAGTCCCTTTGCATATGCATTCTGGCCTAGCCAGAATCTGGGCTAGCTGCCTTGCCCTGACCAGCTAGGTTCTCTGTACATAAATTGCAGGTGAGGCTGGCTACCTTGCCACCCATGCTCTGATACTACTACAGGTGAGCTCTGAGCACACACAGACACACACAGTGAGACAGACAGATACACACAAACACACACATTACTGTCATGTCTTTTTGTACAGCATATGGTGAAGGCTGGGGCTGTCTGGGGTTTGCGGGCATGAGAAGTGCTGCCTTACAATCTCTACAAGCCAGGTTTGAACCTTTCATCAATGAACACACTGTAGGAGGTTTTTGAATTCAGAGACACTGAAGAGGGAGAGCTTTTTGCCCTGAGGCTTGCACTGGGAACTAGAAGCTGCCCTGTGTATGTTGCCTGACTAGGAAACTTGTGGTGCCTGTCCATGTGGAGAGTTTCCTGGATGAGTTCCATTTCGAGTCTTTTTCGTTCGGTCCTGATGGAGCTGCATATAGCTAATGATTTGGAGTATATACTCCTTTGGACAATTCTTTCCTTGATGCACAGTTTCTCTCAAGGTTTTAGCAGTCAATTGTCTGATTGTCATATCAAATCCATTGTAGAAAATGAATACATCAGTGAGATGAAGGAGGCTGAGTGGGGAGCCTAACCTTACTGGACAGGCTCATGCTCCTGAATTCTGAGGGGTGCCCCCGCTTACTGTCATTCTGTCTCTCTGACTGTCTCTGTGTGCCTTCTTCCCTGGACCCTTTGTGAAAGTCAGTGCATGCATCATGAACTCGGTCTTCCTGGTAATTTTTCCCACTTTCCCTTTATTACTGTACATCATTTGAAACGTTCTTACTGAGGAGGAGGAAACAGTCGTAAATTGAGAGAGCAGGGCCCAAGCAGGAAGAGAGACAGAGAGACAGCTGCAGTTCTTATTTGACACAAGCCAAGCTTTTCCCTAGCTGGGTAAGTGATGAACAGGGGCTCAAAACGGGGTCCTGGGCTTCCATATAGTTCCCTGGCATATCCACCATTTGTGCCTCCAACCCATGCTCCCTTCATTATCCATGTAACTATCGATCTGCTATAGGCACTTCCCACCTTCATATGCCAGAAACTCCACCCATGAAACTTAGACCTTTAGTTGAGTGTTCTTTCCTGATACACAGTTTCTCTCCAGGTTTTAGCAATCAATTGTCTGAATGTCGTATCGCATCCATTGTAGAAAATGACTACATCAGTGTCTTGCTCTTTATCTCTCTCTCTCTCTCTCTCTCTCTCTCTCTCTCTCTCCATATATATATATATATATATAAACATGTAGAGGTCTGAAAATATATTTTAGCTAGAGACCTGCACAGCTCTGGATTAGGGTAGTAATGATGATACACCTGGCCCTTCTGAGCCACAGTCATGAGAGACATTTCACAGAGCCATTCGTTTACCTCTTGTCACTCTACAAATCTCTTTCAGCACTAACGACAGCTGCCAAATCATATACTTCCCTCTTTCTCTTTTTGTCCACCACGTCCTATCCCAAAACTGTAAATCAAAGAATAGACATAGTCCAGTTTCTTGCACACAGGACAGGCTGAGGCTGGACCACGGAGATGAAATACGCCAGCTTGCATCTTGGCTGGAGCATCACTAAAACTACTTCCAATTTGGAGAGGCAAGGGCAGTTTTGGAGAGTGGGCTGCAGGCCAAGTGTTGCTTCTCAGAGTGGGCTAAGACCTAGATGTTCTAAGTGTAACCTTTCCTCACAAACATAACATAACAATGCCACTTGTAAGAAGTATGCATGGGCATGGAGGGTTTGTCTTCAGTGCTCTGGCACTGATCAACACAGGGCCAGAATTTCAGTCCTTTTCAGTCACTGACATTCTGTCTCTCTGAATGTCTCTACGTGCCTTCTTCCCTAGACCCTTCGTGGAAGTCAGTGCATGCATCATATACTCTGTCTTCCTGGTGTTGAAATTTCCTTTCTTTGCCCTTTTGATTACTTAGTCTCGTGCATATGGCGTAGTACAGAGGGGAACTGAGGAAACAGCGTTCCTGCTGCAGGTAACGGGAATATGTCCATCTCCTGCTGCAGCTGTCCAGGCCCTCTGTGCTTGACTCCCATTCTCCAGGGCCCTGTGGCTGACACTCAGCCTAAATGCAGCCCTCCTCAATTTCCTGCAATGCATCCTAGTCCTTATTCCATGAGAGCCCAGTTCACGAGAAATGAAACTCTACCACCCTGGCACACACATTGTGCTTTCCCTCTATTGGGCCGAATGTAAAGGATCTGTGGCACTGATGGCCACAGCAGTGTCCAGATTTTCCATGCAAAACGGAAGATTCCAGGGTTCAGAAAGAGGGTGTTTTGATGGCTCTGAAATGTCTTTTCCAAGTGCCTCTTGGGTTTCAAATCCTTTTGAAACCTGAAGTTGTTTCTTGTATCTAGGGAATATTCTCACCTCTGGCCAGAATGCCCTACCAAGTAGGAGCACAGCTATCCCAGCGTCAGGAGGTCTGCCAGCCTGCTAGCTCCCGGAGGGATTCCTGAGTATGTCCTCAGGCCCCAAGTGGTAACAGGTGTTTCCAATTGCGTTTATTAGCAGCAGCCAGGGCTTCAGGTGAGGGGCGGGGCTGTATCTCCACTGGAAGCTCCTAATTCAGCTAATAGAGGCATCCACCTTGCTTTTGTCTCTCCATAGCAAGGGCCCAGGGAGTTTGCGCTTTCTGAAAGCAGAGCTACTTTGTATGGGACACTCATGCATGACAAATTCTGGGAATCTCCCTGAGTGTGATGTGTGGACACCAGGACACCATGATTAGGGATTGTGAGGCCAAAGGAGCAATTAACTTAGCAGGACCCAAATGGTAGGTGTAAGGGGCCGGGTACATCCACTATTGTTTGGTCAAACACAGTTCCCATCTATGTTGAAACACAGCTCTTTCTGGGTTCATTCTGGGCTTGTAATCTGCTTCCCTGAGCAGTGGACTGAGAGTCTGGAGGATGAGTAGGCAGCCAAATGTGACTGGACAGGCTCCTGCCCTTGAATTCTGAGGGGTGCCCTAGCTTACACTTTTGGCAGTGTTTGGATGATAGTGAGGCATGAGATTGAATCGGGAACTCAGGAGAGGGAGACATGAGAGTCCCTTTGCATTGCATTCTTGCTTAGCCAGAATCTGGGCTAGCTGGCTTGCCCTGACCAGCTAGGTTCTCTGTACATAAGTTACAGGTGAGGCTGGCTACCTTCTCACCCATGATCTGAGACTACTATAGGTGAGCTCTGAGCACACGCAGACAAAGACAGACAAACAGACACACACACATTACTGTCAGGTCAGGTAGTACAGCATATGGTGAAGGCTGGGGCTGTCTGCGGTCTGTTGGCATGAGAGCTGCTGCCTTACAATCTCTACAAGCCAACTTTGAAACTTTCATCAATGAACACAGTGTAGGAGGTTTTTGAATTCTCATCTCTTTCCAGCAAAGTGGCTGGTGGGCGGGCCTTCCAGAGGCTGCCCAATGAGCGTGCTTCAGGGCTGTGTGGGCGGTGCTCAAGGTTGCGGGCCAATCACTGACTATGGGCCTTGACACTCCTGGGCGTGTCCTACCCACTGGCCAATGATATTGCTGGCAGGGATTCTGGGCGTGGCCTAGGCCTCTGGCATATCAGAGCATGGCTGGTGCGCTGTCTGTGGGCCTTCTGAAGAAAGCCTGACAATGGGAACTCAGAGCTGGCCTTAAAAGGCTGGGCGTGATTCCAGGAAGTGCGAAGCAGGGTTTACCCAGGGCCCTGCCTTGCAGAAGCTGTCCAGTGTGCATGTGTATAACACCATTTGTGCCTGTGCCTCTGTGGATGTGTGCGTGTGTGTAACTGTGAGAGTGTGTATTTGTGTGTGCTTATGTGTGTGTGAGGGAGGGAGAGAGAGAACAACAGAATCACTGTGGTACAGGTGATATTGTGCAAAACAGTTGGCACATTCTGATTTACAGCTCAATATTGACACCATTGTATCTCTCCTTGGCCCTTGGTCAGTTTTCTTCTTTTCAGATGTAAAGACACTGAAGAGGGAGTGGTTTTTGCCCTGAGGCTTGCACTGGGAACGAGCAGCTGCCCTGTGTGTGTTGCCAGACTAGTAAACTTGTGGTGCCTGTTCATGTGGAGAGTCTCCTGGATGAGTTCCTTCTCAAGCCTTTTTTGCTAGGTCCCATTGGAGCTGCATATAGCTAATGATTTGGAGATTTTACTGCTTTGGACAATTCTCTTCCTAATGCACAGTTTCTCTACAGGTTTTAGCAATCAATTGTCTGAATGTCATATCGCATCCATTGTAGAAAATGACTACATCAGTGTTTTCCTGTCTCAATCTCTCTCTCTCTCTCTCTCTCTCTCTCTCTCTATATATATATATATATATATATATATATATATATACAAAAAAAAACATGTAGAGGTCTGAAAATATATTTTAGCTAGAGGACTGCACATTCGGTTCGTAATGCGGATACATCTGGCCCTTCTGAGCCATAGTCATGAGAGATATATCACAGAGCCATTCGTTTACCTCTTGTCAATCTAAAAATCTCTATCAGCACAATCTACAGGTGCCAAACATCTACTTCCCTCTTGCTCTTTTTGTCCACTGAGTCCTATCCCAAAACTGTAAATCAAAGAAGAAATAGACAAAGTTCAGTTCCCTGCTCACAGGACACGCTGAGGCTGGACAGGGGAGATGAAATACGCCAGCCTGCATTGGGCTTGAGCATCACTAAAACTGCTTCTATTTGGAGAGGCAAGGGCAGTTTTGGAGAGTGGGCTGCAGGCCAAGTGTTGCTTCTCAGAGTGGGCTAATACCTAGATGTTCTAAGTGTAACCTTTCCTCACAAACATAAAATCACAATGCCACTTGTAAGAAGTATGCATGGGCATGGAGGTTTTGCCTTCAGTGCTCTGGCACTGATCAACACAGGGCCAGAATTTGTCCTTTTCAGTTACTGTCATTCTGTCTCTCTGACTGTCTCTACGTGGCTTCTTCCCTGGACCCTTCATGGAAGTCAGTTAATGCATCATGAACTTGGTCTTGCTGGTGTTGAAATTTTCCTTGCTTTGCCTTTTGGATTAATTAGTCTCTTGCATATGGCGTAGTATAGAGGAGAACTTAGGAGACAGCGTTTTTGCTGTGGATAACAGGCATAGGTCCATCTCCAGCTGCAGCTGTCCAGGCCCTCTATGCTTGACTCCCATTCTCCAGGGCCCTGTGGTTGACACTCAGCCTAAATGAAGCCCTCCTCAATTTCCTGCACCACATCCTTGTCCTTATTCCATGAGAGCCCAGGTCAAGAGAAGTGAAACTCTACTACCTTGGCACATGCATTGTGCTTTCCCTCTATTGGGCCGAATGTAAAGTTCTGTGGTACTTATGACCACACCAGTGTCCAGATTTTCCATGGAAAACGGAAGCTTCCAGGGTTCAGAAAGAGTATGTTTTGAAGGCTGTGAAATGTCTTCTCCAAGTGCCTCCTGGGGTTTCAAATCCTTTTGAAACATGAAGTTCTTTCTTGTATCTAGGGAATATTCTCACCTCTGGCCCGAAGGCCCACCCAACTAGGAGCACAGCTATCCTGGGGTCAGGAGGTCTGCCAGCCTACTAGATCCTGGAGGGATTCCTGAGTATGTCCTTAGGCACCAAGTGGTAACAGGTGTTTCCAATTGCCTTATTAGCAGCAGCCAGGCCCTCAAGTGGGGGGCAGGGATGTGATCTCCACTAGAAACTCCTAATTCAGCCAATGGAGGCATCCAACTTCCTTTTGTCTCTCCATAGCAAGGGCATAGGGATTTTTTGCTTCCTGCAAGCATAGCGACTTTGTATGTGACACTCATGCATGCCTACTTCTGGGAATCTCTCTCAGTGTGATGTGTGGACACCAGGACACGATGATTAGGGATTGTGAGGCCACAGGAACAATTGCCTTAGCCGGACCCAAATGTTAGGTGTAAGGGGCCGGGTTCATCCACTATTGTTTGGTCAAACATAGTTCCCATCTATGTTAAAACACAGCTCTTTCTGGGTTCATTCTCGGCTTTTAATCTGCTGCCCTGAGCAGTGGACTGAGATTATGGAGGCTGAATAGGCAGCCATACAGGACTGTACAGGCTCCTGCTCTTGAATTGTGAGGGTTGTCCAAGCTTAGCCCTTTGACAGTGTTTGGATGATAGTGAGGCATGAGATTGAATCAGGAACTCAGGAGAGGGAGATATGAGAGTCCCTTTGTATGTGCATTTTTGCTTAGCCAGAATCTGGTCTAGCTGGCTTGCCCAAGTGGTAATAGGTGTTTCCAATTGCCTTTATTAGCAGCATCCAGGCCCTCAGGTGAGGTTCGGGGCTGTGATCTCCACTGAAAGCACCGAATTCAGCCTATGGAGGCTTCCGTCTTTCTTTTGTCTGTCCATAGCAAGGGCCCGGGGAGTTTGTGCTTCCTGCAAGCAGAGAGACTTTGTATGGGACACTCATGCATGCCTACTTCTGGGAATCTCTCTGAGTGTGATGTGTGGACACCAGAAGACCATGATCAGGGATGTAAGGCCACAGGAGCAATTGCCTTAGCCAGACCCAAAGGGTAGGTGTAAGGGACCGGGTTCATCCACTATTGTTTGGTCAAACACAGTTCCCATCTATGTTGAAACACAGCTCTTTCTGGGTACTTTCTGTGCTTGGAATCTGCTGCCCTGAGCAGTGGACTGAGAGCCTGGAGGCTAAGTAGGCAGCCAAACGTGACTGGAAGGGCTCATGCCCCTGAATTCTGAAGGGTTCCCCAGCTTCCCCCGTTGGCAGTTTTTGGATGATAGATAGTGAGGCATGGGATTGAATAGGGAAATCAGGAGATTTAGACATGAGAGTCCCTTTGCATATGCATTCTCGCTTAGCCAGAATCTGGGCTAGCTGGCTTGCCCTGACCAGCTAGGTTCTCTGTACATAAGTTGCAGGTGAGGCTGGCTACGTTGCCACCCATGCTCTGAGACTACTACAGGTGAGCTCTGAGCAAACACAGACAAACACAGTCAGACAAACAGACAGACACACACACACACACACACACACACACATTACTGTCAGGTCTGGTATTACAGCATATGGTGAAGGCTGGGGCCGTCTGGGGTCTATGGGCATGAGAGCTGCTGCCTTACAATCTCTACAAGCCAGGGTTAATCCTGTCATCAATGAACACAGTGTAGGAGGTTTTTGTATTCTGAGACACTGAAGAGGGAGAGGTTTTTGCCCTGAATCTGGCACTGGGAACTAGCAGCTGCCCTGTGTGTGTTGCCAAACTAGGAAACTTGTGGTGCATGTGAATGTGGAGAGTCTCCTGGATGACTTCCTTCTCGAGCCTTTTTCGATTGGTCCCTTTGGATCTGCATATAGCTAATGATTTGGAGATTTTACTCCTTTGGACAATTCTTTTCGTGATGCACAGTATATCTCCAGGTTTTAGCAATCAATTGTCTTTATGTCATATCGAATCCATTGTAAAAAATAACTATATCAGTGTCTCTCTCTCTCTCTCTATATATATATATATATATATATATGTAACTTGTAGAGGTTTGAAAATATTTTTAGCTAGAGAACAGCACAGCTCTGTATTAGGGTAGTAAGGTGGATACAGCTGGTCCTTCAGAGCCACAGTCATGAGAGACATCTCACAGAGCGATATCATTTATCACTCTACAAATCTCTCTCAGCACAAACTACCACTGCCAAATCATCTACTTCCCTCTTGCTCATTTTGTGCACCGAGTCCTATCCCAAAACTGAAAATCAAAGAAGAAATAGACATAGTGCTATTCCCTACACACAGGACAGGCTGAGTCTGGACCAGGGAGATGCAATAACGCCAGCCTGCATCTTGGCTAGAGCATCACTAAGACTACATCCAATTTGGAGAGGCGGGGGCAATTTTCGAGAGAGGGCTGCCGGCCAAGTGTTGCTTCTCAGAGTGGTTAAGTCCTAGATGTTCTAAGTGTAAGCTTTCCTCACAAACATATAATAACAATGCCACTTGTAAGAAGTATGCATGGGCTTGGAGGGTTTGTCTTCAGTGCTCTGGCACTGATCAACAAAGGGCCAGAATTTCAGTCCTTTTCTGTCTCTGTCATTCTGTCTCTCTAACTGTCCCTACGTGCCTTCTTTCCTGGGCCTTTACTGGAAGTCAGTGCATGCATCGTGAACTCAGTCATCCAGGTGTTGAAATTTTCCTTTCTTTGTCCTTTGGATTATTTAGTCTCCTGCACTTGGTGTAGTACAGAGGGGAACTGCTGAGACAGCCTTGCTGCTGCAGGTTCCAGGCATATGTCCATCTGCAGCTGCAGCTGTCCAGGCCCTCTGTGCTTGACTCCCATTCTCCAGGGCCCTGAGGCTCACACTCAGCCTAAATGCAGCCCTCCACACCTTCCTGCACAGCGTCCTTGTCCTAATTCCATGAGAGACCAGGTGAAGAGAAGTGAAACTCTATCCCTCTGGCAGACACATTGTGCTTTCCCTCTATTAAGCCGAATGTAAAGGATCTGTGGTACTGATGGCCACACCAGTGTCCAGATTTTCCATGCAAAACAGAAGCTTCCAGGGTTCTGAAAGAGGGTGTTTTGATGGTTGTGAAATGTCTTTTCCAAGTGCCTCATGGGGTTTTCAAATCCTTTTGAAACCTGAAGTTCTTTCTTGTATCTAGGGAATATTATCACGTCTGGCCAGAAGGGCCACACAACTAGGAGCACAGCTATCCCGGGGTCAGGAGGTCTGACAGCCTGCTAGTTCCTGGAGGGATTCCTGAGTATATCCTCAGGGCCCAAGTGGTAACAGGTGTTTCCAATTGCCATTATTAGTAGCATTCAGGCCCTCAGGTGAGGTTCGGGGTTGTGATCTCCACTGGAATCACTGAATTCAGCCTATGGAGGCTTCCGTCTTTCTTTTGTCTGTCCATAGCAAGGGCCCGGGGAGTTTGTGCTTCCTGCAAGCAGAGAGACTTTGTATGGGACACTCATGCATGCCTACTTCTGGGAATCTCTCTGAGTGTGATGTGTGGACACCTGGAGACCATGATCAGGGATGTAAGGCCACAGGAGCAATTGCCTTAGCCACACCCAAAGGGTAGGTGTAAGGGACCGGGTTCATCCACTATTGTTTGGTCAAAAACAGTTCCCATCTATGTTGAAACACAGCTCTTTCTGGGTACTTTCTGTGCTTGGAATCTGCTGCCCTGAGCAGTGGACTGAGAGCCTGGAGGCTAAGTAGGCAGCCAAATGTGACTGGACAGGCTCATGCCCCTGAATTCTGAAGGGTTCCCCAGCTTCCCCCGTTGCCAGTTTTTGGATGATAGATAGTGAGACATGGGATTGAATAGGGAAATCAGGAGATTTAGACATGAGAGTCCCTTTGCATATGCATTCTCGCTTAGCCAGAATCTGGGCTAGCTGGCTTCCCCTGACCAGCTAGGTTCTCTGTACATAAGTTGCAGGTGAGGCTGGCTAGGTTGCCACCCATGCTCTGAGACTACTACAGGTGAGCTCTAACACACACAGACACACACAGTCAGACAAACAGACAGACACACACACTCACACACACACACACACACACACACACACACATTACTGTCAGGTTTGGTAGTACAGCATATGGTGAAGGCTGGGGCTGTCTGGGCTCTGTGGGCATGAGAGCTCCTGCCTTACAATCTCTACAAGCCAGGGTTGATCCTGTCATCAATGAACACAGTGTAGGAGGTTTTTGTATTCTGAGACACTGAAGAGGGAGAGGTTTTTGCCCTGAATCTGGCACTGGGAACTGGCAGCTGTCCTGTGTGTGTTGCCAGACTAGGAAACTTGTGATGCCTGTGCATGTGGAGAGTCTCCTGGATGACTCCTTCTCGATCCTTTTTCGATTGGTCCCTTTGGATCTGCATATAGCTAATGATTTGGAGATTTTACTCCTTTGGACAATTCTTTTCCTGATGCACAGTTTTTCTCCAGGTTTTTGCAATCAATTGTCTTTATGTCATATCGAATCCATTGTTAAAAATAACTATATCAGTGTCTCTCTCTCTCTCTCTCCATATATATATATATATATATATATATATATATATATATATATATATATATATATGTAACTTGTAGAGATCAGAAAATATTTTTAGCTAGAGAACAGCACAGCTCTGTTTTAGGGTAGTAAGATGGATACACCTGGCCCTTCAGAGCCACAGTCATGAGAGACATCTCACAGAGCGATATCATTTATCACTCTACAAATCTCTCTCAGCACAAACTACCACTGCCAAATCATCTACTTCCCTCTTGCTCATTTTGTCCACCAAGTCCTATCCCAAAACTGAAAATCAAAGAAGAAATAGACATAGTGCAATTCCCTGAACACATGACAGGCTGATCTGGACCAGGGAGATGCAATACGTCAGCCTGCATCTTGACTAGAGCATCACTAAGACTACATCCAATTTGGAGAGGCGGGGGCAATTTTCGAGAGAGGGCTGCCGGCCAAGTGTTGCTTCTCAGGGTGGTTAAGTCCTAGATGTTCTAAGTGTAAGCTTTCCTCACAAACATGTAATAACAATGCCACTTGTAAGAAGTATGCATGGGCATGGAGGGTTTGTCTTCAGTGCTCTGGCACTCATCAACAAAGGGCCAGAATTTCAGTCCTTTTTTGTCTCTGTCATTCTGTCTCTCTGACTGTCTCTACATGCCTCCTTCCCTGTGCCCTTACTGGAAGTCAGTGCATGCATCGTGACCTCAGTCATCCTGGTGTTGAAATTTTCCTTTCTTTGCCCTTTGGATTATTTAGTCTCCTGCACATGGTGTAGTACAGAGGGTAACTGCAGAGACAGCCTTGCTGCTTCAGGTTCCAGGCATATGTCCATCTGCAGCTTCAGCTGTCCAGTCCCTCTGTGCTTGACTCCCATTCTCCAGGGCCCTGTGGCTGACACTCAGCCTAAATTCAGCCCTCCTCACCTTCCTGCACAGCGTCCTTGTACTTATTCCATGAGAGCCCAGGTGAAGAGAAGTGAAACTCTATCCCCCTGGCAGACACATTGTGCTTTCCCTCTATTGGGCCGAATGTAAAGTATCTGTGGTACTGATGGCCACACCAGTGTCCAGGTTTTCCATGCAAAACGGAAGCTTCCAGGGTTCTGAAAGAGGGTGTTTTGATGGTTGTGAAATGTCTTTTCCAAGTGCCTCATGGGGTTTTCAAATCCTTTTGAAACCTGAAGTTCTTTCTTGTATCTAGGGAATATTCTCACCTCTGGCCAGAAGGGTCGCCCAACTAGGAGCACATCTATCCCCGGGTCAGGAGGTCTGCCAGCCTGCTAGCTCCTGGAGGAATTCCCGAGTATGTCCTCAGGGCCCAAGTGGTAACAGGTGTTTCCAATTTCTCCTATTAGCAGCAGCCAGGCTCTCAGTGGAGTGGCGGGGATGTGATCTCCACTGGAAGCTCTGAATTCAGCCAATAGAGGCATCCATCTTTCATTTGTCTGCCCATTGCGAGTGCCTGAGGAGTTTGTGATTCCTGCAAGCAGAGAGACTTTGTATGGGACACTCATGCATGCCTACTTCTGGGAATCTCTCTGAGTGTGATGTGTGGACACCAGCTTCCCCTGGATGATAGATAGTGAGGCATGGGATTGAATTGGGAACTGAGGAGATTAAGACATGTGAGTCCCTTTGCATATGCATTCTGGCCTAGCCAGAATCTGGGCTAGCTGGCTTGCCCTGACCAGCTAGGTTCTCTGTACATAAGTTGCAGGGGAGGCTGGCTACCTTGCCACCCATGCTCTGAGACTACTACAGATGAGCTCTAAGCACACACAGACACACACAGTCAGACAAACAGACAGACACACACACTCACACACACACACACACACACACACACATTACTGTCAGGTCTGGTAGTACAGCATATCGTGAAGGCTGGGGCTGTCTGGGCTCTGTGGGCATGAGAGCTGCTGCCTTACAATCTCTACAAGCCGGGGTTGATCCTGTCATCAATGAACACAGTGTAGGAGGTTTTTGTATTCTGAGACACTGAAGAGGGAGAGGTTTTTGCCCTGAGGCTTGCACTGGGAACTAACAGCTGCCCTGTGTGTGTTTCCAGACTAGGAAACTTGTGGTGCCTGTCCATGTGGAGAGTCTCCTGGATGAGTTCCTTCTGGAGCCTTTTGAGCTAGGTCCCATTGGAGCTGCATATAGGTAATGATTTGGAGATTTTACTCCTTTGGACAATTCTTTTCCTGATGCACAGTTTATCTCCAGGTTTTAGCAATCAATTGTCTGAATGTCACATCGCATCCATTGTAGAAAATGACTAGATCAGTCTCTTGCTGGCTTCTTCCCTGGACCCTTCATGGAAGTCAGTGAATGCATCATGAACTTGGTCTTGCTGGTGTTGAAATTTTCCTTTCTTTGCCTTTTGGATTAGTTACTCTCTTGCATATGGCATAGTATAGAGGAGAACTTAGGAGACAGCGTTCCTGCTGTGGATAACAGGCATATGTCCATCTCCAGCTGCAGCTGTCCAGGCCCTCTGTGCTTGACTCCCATTCTCCAGGGCCCTGTAGTTGACACTCAGCCTAAACACTTGGCACATTCTGATTAACAGCTCAATATTGACACCATTGAGGCTCTACTTGGCCCTTGGTCACTTTTCTTATTTTCAGATGTAAAGACAGTGAAGAGGGAGAGGTTTTTTCTCTGAGGCTTGCACTGGGAACTAGCAGCTGCCCTGTTTTTGTTGTGAGACTAGGAAACTTGTGGTGCCTGTCCATGTGGAGAGTCTCCTGGATGAGTTCCTTCTCGAGCCTTTTTTGCTAGGTCCCCTTGGAGCTGCATATAGCTAATGATTTGGAGATTTTCTTTTCCTGATGCACAGTTTCTCTCCAGGTTTTAGCAATCAATTGTCTGAATGTCATATCTCATCCATTGTAGAAAATGACTTCATCACTGTCTTGATGTCTCTCTCTCTCTCTCTCTCTCTCTCTCTCTCTATATATATATATATATATATATATATATATATATATATATCATGTAGAGGTCTGAAAATATATTTTAGCTAGAGACCTGTACAGCTTTGGATTTGGGTAGTAATGAGGATACACCTGGCCATTCAGAGCCACAGCCATTAGAGACATCTCACAGAGCCATTTGTTTACCTCTTGTCACTCTACAAATCTATCTCAGCACAAACTACAGCTGCCAAATCAACAACTTCCCTCTTGCTATTTTTGTTCACCGAGTTCTATCCGAAAACTGTAAATCATTGAAGAAATAGACATAGTGCAGTTTCCTGCACACAGGACAGGCAGATGCTGGACATAGGTGATGAAATAAGCCACCCTGCATTTGGCTGGAGCATAACTAAACTACTTCCAATTTGGAGAGGCAAGGGCAGTTTTGCAGAGTGGGCTGCAGGCCATGCTGCTTCTCAGAGTGTGCTATGACCTAGATGTTTAAAGTGTAAACTTTCCTCACAAACATAAAATAACAATGCCATTTGTAACAAGTATGCATGGGCATGGAGGGTTTGTCTTCAGTGCTCTGGCACTGATCAACACAGTGGCAGAATTTCTGTTCTTTTCAGTCACTGTCATTGTGTCTCTCAGACTGTCTCTACGTGCCTTCTTCCCTGGGCCCTTACTGGAATCAGTGCAAGCATCGGGAACTCAGTCATCCTGGTGTTGAAATTTTCCTTTCATTGCCCTTTGGATTATTTAGTCTCCTGCACATGGTGTAGTACAGAGTGGACCTGCGGAGACAGCGTTGCTGCTGCAGGTTCCAGGCATATGTCGATCTGAAGCTGCATCTGTCCAGGCCCTCTGTGCTTGACTCCCATTCTCCAGGGCCATGAGGCTGACACTCAGCCTAAATGCAGTCCTCCTCACATTCCTGCACAGCTTCGTTGTCCTTATTCCATGAGAGCCCAGGAGAAGAGAAGTGAAACTCTATCCCCCTGGCACACACATTGTGCTTTCCCTCTATTGGGCCGAATGTAAAGGATCTGTGGTACTGATGGCCACACCATTGTCCAGATTTTCCATGCAAAACGGAAGCTTCCAGGGTTCGGAAAGAAGGTGTTTTGATGGCTGTGAATTGTCTTTTCCAAGTGCCTCCTGGGGTTTCAAATCCTTTTGAAATCTTAAGTTCTTTCTTGTATCTAGGGAATATTCTCACCTCTGGCCAGAAGTGCCACCCAACTCGGAGCACAGCTATCCCGGGGTCAGGAGGTCTGCCAGCCTGGTAGCTCCTGGAGGATTCCTGAGTCTGTCCTCAGGGCCCAAGTGTAAAAGGTGTTTCAAATTGCCTTTAGTAGCAGCAGCCATGTGTTCAGGTGATGGGCGGTGCTTGATCTCCACTCGAAGCTCCTAATTCAGCCAATGAAGGCATCCATCTTCCTTTTGTATCTCCATAGCTGGGCCCTGGGTGTTTGTGCTTCCTGCAAGCAGAGCGACTTTGTATTGGACACTCTTGCATGCCTACTTCTGGGAATATCTCTGAGTGTAATGTGTGGACACCAGGACACCATGATCAGGGATGTGAGGCCACAGGAGAAATTGGCTTATCCGGACCCAAAGGGTAGGTGTAAGGGACCGGGTTCATCCACTATTGTTTGGTCGAACACATTTCCCATCTATGTTGAAACACAGCTCTTTCTGGGTACTTTCTGAGCTTGTAATCTGCTGCCGTGAGTAGTGGACTGAGAGCCTGGAGGCTGAGTAGGCAGCCAAACATGACTGGACAGGCTCATGCCCCTGAATTCTGAGGGGTTCCCCAGATTCCCACATTGGCAGTGTTTGGATGATAGATAGTGAGACATGGGATTGAATACAGAACTCAGGAGATTTAGACATGAGTGTCCCTTTGCATATGCATTCTTGCTAAGCCAGAATCTGGGCTAGCTGGCTTGCCCTGACCAGCTAGGTTCTCTGTACATAAGTGGCAGGTGAGGCTCCCTACCTTGCCACCCATGCTCTGAGACTACTACAGGTGAGCTCTAAGCAAACACAGATACACACAGTCAGACAAACAGACAGACACACACACTCACACACACACACACACACATTACTGTCAGGTCTGGTAGTACAGCATATGGTGAAGGCTCGGTCTGTCTGGGGTCTGTGGGCATGAGAGCTGCTGCCTTACAATCTCTACAAGCCAGGTTTGATCCTGTCATCAATGAACACAGTGTAGGAGGTTTTTGAATTCTGAGACACTGAAGAGGGAGAGGTTTTTGGCCTGAGGCTTGCACTGGGAACTATCAGCTGCCCTGTGTTTGTTGCCAGACTAGGAAACTTGTGGTGCCTGTCCATGTGGACAGTCTCCTGGATGAGTTCGTTCTCTAGTCTTTTTTGATCAGTCCCGTTGGAGCTGCATATAGCTAATGATTTGGAGATTTTACTCCTTTGGACAATTCTTTTCCTAATGCACAGTTTCTCTCCATTTTTTAGCAATCAATTGTCTGAATATCATATTGAATCCATTGTAGAAAATGACTACAATGACTATATTAGTGTCTCTCTCTATCTCTCTCTCTCTCTCTATATATATATATATATGTTACTGTAGAGGTCTGAAAATATTTTTTTAGCTTGAGACCTGCACAGTTCTGCATTAGGGTAGTAATGTGGATACACCTGGCCCTTCTGAGCCACAGTCATGAAAGATATCTCACAGAGCCATATCATTTATCACTCTACAAATCTCTCTCAGCACAAACTACCGCTGCCAAATCATCTACTTCCCTCTTGCTCATTTTGTCCACCTAGTCCTATCACAAAACTAAAGCAAAGAAGAAATAGACATAGTGCTGTTCCCTGCACACAGGACAGGCTGAGGCTGGACCAGGGAGATGCAATACGCCAGCCTGCATCTTGGCTGGAGCAACACTAAGAATACTTCCAATTTGGAGAGGTTGGGGCAGTTTTGGTGAGTGTGCTTGCGGCCAAGTGTTGCTTCTCAGAGTGGCTAAGACCTAGATGTTCTAAGTGTTGCCTTTCCACAAATCATAAAATAGCAATGCCACTTGTAAGAAGTATGCATGTGCATGGAGAGTTTGTCTTCAGTGCTCGGGCCCTGATCAACAGAGGGCCAGAATTTCAGTCCTTTTCTGTCTCTGTCATTCTGTCTCTCTGACTGTCTCTACGTGCCTTCTTCCCTGGGCCCTTACTGGAAACAGTGCAAGCATCGGGAACTCAGTCATCCTGGTGTTGAAATTTTCCTTTCATTGCCCTTTGGATTATTTAGTCTCCTGCACATGGTGTAGTACAGAGTGGACCTGCGGAGACAGCGTTGCTGCTGCAGGTTCCAGGCATATGTCGATCTGAAGCTGCATCTGTCCAGGCCCTCTGTGCTTGACTCCCATTCTCCAGGGCCCTGAGGCTGACACTCAGCCTAAATGCAGTCCTCCTCACATTCCTGCACAGCGTCGTTGTCCTTATTCCATGAGAGCCCAGGAGAAGAGAATTGAAACTCTATGACCCTGGCACACACATTGTGCTTTCCCTCTATTGGGCCGAATGTAAAGGATCTGTGGTACTGACGGCCACACCATTGTCCAGATTTTCCATGCAAAACGGAAGCTTCCAGGGTTCGGAAAGAAGGTGTTTTGATGGCTGTGAATTGTCTTTTCCAAGTGCCTCCTGGGGTTTCAAATCCTTTTGAAACCTTAAGTTCTTTCTTGTATCTAGGGAATATTCTCACCTCTGGCCAGAAGTGCCACCCAACTCGGAGCACAGCTATCCCGGGGTCAGGAGGTCTGCCAGCCTGGTAGCTCCTGGAGGATTCCTGAGTCTGTCCTCAGGGCCCAAGTGTAAAAGGTGTTTCAAATTGCCTTTATTAGCAGCAGCCATGTGTTCAGGTGATGGGCGGTGCTTGATCTCCACTCGAAGCTCCTAATTCAGCCAATGAAGGCATCCATCTTCCTTTTGTATCTCCATAGCTGGGCCCTGGGTGTTTGTGCTTCCTGCAAGCAGAGCGACTTTGTATTGGACACTCTTGCATGCCTACTTCTGGGAATATCTCTGAGTGTGATGTGTGGACACCAGGACACCATGATCAGGGATGTGAGGCCACAGGAGAAATTGGCTTAGCCGGACCCAAAGGGTAGGTGTAAGGGACCGGGTTCATCCACTATTGTTTGGTCGAACACATTTCCCATCTATGTTGAAACACAGCTCTTTCTGGGTACTTTCTGAGCTTGTAATCTGCTGCCGTGAGTAGTGGACTGAGAGCCTGGAGGCTGAGTAGGCAGCCAAACATGACTGGACAGGCTCATGCCCCTGAATTCTGAGGGGTTCCCCAGATTCCCACATTGGCAGTGTTTGGATGATAGATAGTGAGACATGGGATTGAATACAGAACTCAGGAGATTTAGACATGAGTGTCCCTTTGCATATGCATTCTTGCTAAGCCAGAATCTGGGCTAGCTGGCTTGCCCTGACCAGCTAGGTTCTCTGTACATAAGTGGCAGGTGAGGCTCGCTACCTTGCCACCCATGCTCTGAGACTACTACAGGTGAGCTCTAAGCAAACACAGAAACACACAGTCAGACAAACAGACAGACACACACACTCACACACACACACACACACATTACTGTCAGGTCTGGTAGTACAGCATATGGTGAAGGCTCGGTCTGTCTGGGGTCTGTGGGCATGAGAGCTGCTGCCTTACAATCTCTACAAGCCAGGTTTGATCCTGTCATCAATGAACACAGTGTAGGAGGTTTTTGAATTCTGAGACACTGAAGAGGGAGAGGTTTTTGCCCTGAGGCTTGCACTGGGAACTATCAGCTGCCCTGTGTTTGTTGCCAGACTAGGAAACTTGTGGTGCCTGTCCATGTGGACAGTCTCCTGGATGAGTTCGTTCTCTAGTCTTTTTTGATCAGTCCCGTTGGAGCTGCATATAGCTAATGATTTGGAGATTTTACTCCTTTGGACAATTCTTTTCCTAATGCACAGTTTCTCTCCATGTTTTAGCAATCAATTGTCTGAATATCATATTGAATCCATTGTAGAAAATGACTACAATGACTATATTAGTGTCTCTCTCTCTCTCTCTCTCTCTCTCTCTCTCTCTATATATATATATATATATATATATATATATATATGTTACTGTAGAGGTCTGAAAATATTTTTTTAGCTTGAGACCTGCACAGTTCTGCATTAGGGTAGTAATGTGGATACACCTGGCCCTTCTGAGCCACAGTCATGAAAGATATCTCACAGAGCCATATCATTTATCACTCTACAAATCTCTCTCAGCACAAACTACCGCTGCCAAATCATCTACTTCCCTCTTGCTCATTTTGTCCACCTAGTCCTATCACAAAACTAAAGCAAAGAAGAAATAGACATAGTGCTGTTCCCTGCACACAGGACAGGCTGAGGCTGGACCAGGGAGATGCAATACGCCAGCCTGCATCTTGGCTGGAGCAACACTAAGAATACTTCCAATTTGGAGAGGTTGGGGCAGTTTTGGTGAGTGTGCTTGCGGCCAAGTGTTGCTTCTCAGAGTGGCTAAGACCTAGATGTTCTAAGTGTTGCCTTTCCACAAATCATAAAATAGCAATGCCACTTGTAAGAAGTATGCATGTGCATGGAGAGTTTGTCTTCAGTGCTCGGGCCCTGATCAACAGAGGGCCAGAATTTCAGTCCTTTTCTGTCTCTGTCATTCTGTCTCTCTGACTGTCTCTACGTGCCTTCTTCCCTGGGCCCTTACTGGAAACAGTGCAAGCATCGGGAACTCAGTCATCCTGGTGTTGAAATTTTCCTTTCATTGCCCTTTGGATTATTTAGTCTCCTGCACATGGTGTAGTACAGAGTGGACCTGCGGAGACAGCGTTGCTGCTGCAGGTTCCAGGCATATGTCGATCTGAAGCTGCATCTGTCCAGGCCCTCTGTGCTTGACTCCCATTCTCCAGGGCCCTGAGGCTGACACTCAGCCTAAATGCAGTCCTCCTCACATTCCTGCACAGCGTCGTTGTCCTTATTCCATGAGAGCCCAGGAGAAGAGAATTGAAACTCTATGACCCTGGCACACACATTGTGCTTTCCCTCTATTGGGCCGAATGTAAAGGATCTGTGGTACTGACGGCCACACCATTGTCCAGATTTTCCATGCAAAACGGAAGCTTCCAGGGTTCGGAAAGAAGGTGTTTTGATGGCTGTGAATTGTCTTTTCCAAGTGCCTCCTGGGGTTTCAAATCCTTTTGAAACCTTAAGTTCTTTCTTGTATCTAGGGAATATTCTCACCTCTGGCCAGAAGTGCCACCCAACTCGGAGCACAGCTATCCCGGGGTCAGGAGGTCTGCCAGCCTGGTAGCTCCTGGAGGATTCCTGAGTCTGTCCTCAGGGCCCAAGTGTAAAAGGTGTTTCAAATTGCCTTTATTAGCAGCAGCCACGTGTTCAGGTGATGGGCGGTGCTTGATCTCCACTCGAAGCTCCTAATTCAGCCAATGAAGGCATCCATCTTCCTTTTGTATCTCCATAGCTGGGCCCTGGGTGTTTGTGCTTCCTGCAAGCAGAGCGACTTTGTATTGGACACTCTTGCATGCCTACTTCTGGGAATATCTCTGAGTGTGATGTGTGGACACCAGGACACCATGATCAGGGATGTGAGGCCACAGGAGAAATTGGCTTAGCCGGACCCAAAGGGTAGGTGTAAGGGACCGGGTTCATCCACTATTGTTTGGTCGAACACATTTCCCATCTATGTTGAAACACAGCTCTTTCTGGGTACTTTCTGAGCTTGTAATCTGCTGCCGTGAGTAGTGGACTGAGAGCCTGGAGGCTGAGTAGGCAGCCAAACATGACTGGACAGGCTCATGCCCCTGAATTCTGAGGGGTTCCCCAGATTCCCACATTGGCAGTGTTTGGATGATAGATAGTGAGACATGGGATTGAATACAGAACTCAGGAGATTTAGACATGAGTGTCCCTTTGCATATGCATTCTTGCTAAGCCAGAATCTGGGCTAGCTGGCTTGCCCTGACCAGCTAGGTTCTCTGTACATAAGTGGCAGGTGAGGCTCGCTACCTTGCCACCCATGCTCTGAGACTACTACAGGTGAGCTCTAAGCAAACACAGAAACACACAGTCAGACAAACAGACAGACACACACACTCACACACACACACACACACATTACTGTCAGGTCTGGTAGTACAGCATATGGTGAAGGCTCGGTCTGTCTGGGGTCTGTGGGCATGAGAGCTGCTGCCTTACAATCTCTACAAGCCAGGTTTGATCCTGTCATCAATGAACACAGTGTAGGAGGTTTTTGAATTCTGAGACACTGAAGAGGGAGAGGTTTTTGCCCTGAGGCTTGCACTGGGAACTATCAGCTGCCCTGTGTTTGTTGCCAGACTAGGAAACTTGTGGTGCCTGTCCATGTGGACAGTCTCCTGGATGAGTTCGTTCTCTAGTCTTTTTTGATCAGTCCCGTTGGAGCTGCATATAGCTAATGATTTGGAGATTTTACTCCTTTGGACAATTCTTTTCCTAATGCACAGTTTCTCTCCATGTTTTAGCAATCAATTGTCTGAATATCATATTGAATCCATTGTAGAAAATGACTACAATGACTATATTAGTGTCTCTCTCTCTCTCTCTCTCTCTCTCTCTCTCTCTATATATATATATATATATATATATATATATATATGTTACTGTAGAGGTCTGAAAATATTTTTTTAGCTTGAGACCTGCACAGTTCTGCATTAGGGTAGTAATGTGGATACACCTGGCCCTTCTGAGCCACAGTCATGAAAGATATCTCACAGAGCCATATCATTTATCACTCTACAAATCTCTCTCAGCACAAACTACCGCTGCCAAATCATCTACTTCCCTCTTGCTCATTTTGTCCACCTAGTCCTATCACAAAACTAAAGCAAAGAAGAAATAGACATAGTGCTGTTCCCTGCACACAGGACAGGCTGAGGCTGGACCAGGGAGATGCAATACGCCAGCCTGCATCTTGGCTGGAGCAACACTAAGAATACTTCCAATTTGGAGAGGTTGGGGCAGTTTTGGTGAGTGTGCTTGCGGCCAAGTGTTGCTTCTCAGAGTGGCTAAGACCTAGATGTTCTAAGTGTTGCCTTTCCACAAATCATAAAATAGCAATGCCACTTGTAAGAAGTATGCATGTGCATGGAGAGTTTGTCTTCAGTGCTCTGGCCCTGATCAACAGAGGGCCAGAATTTCAGTCCTTTTCTGTCTCTGTCATTCTGTCTCTCTGACTGTCTCTACGTGCCTTCTTCCCTGGGCCCTTACTGGAAACAGTGCAAGCATCGGGAACTCAGTCATCCTGGTGTTGAAATTTTCCTTTCATTGCCCTTTGGATTATTTAGTCTCCTGCACATGGTGTAGTACAGAGTGGACCTGCGGAGACAGCGTTGCTGCTGCAGGTTCCAGGCATATGTCGATCTGAATCTGCATCTGTCCAGGCCCTCTGTGCTTGACTCCCATTCTCCAGGGCCCTGAGGCTGACACTCAGCCTAAATGCAGTCCTCCTCACATTCCTGCACAGCGTCGTTGTCCTTATTCCATGAGAGCCCAGGAGAAGAGAAGTGAAACTCTATCCCCCTGGCACACACATTGTGCTTTCCCTCTATTGGGCCGAATGTAAAGGATCTGTGGTACTGATGGCCACACCATTGTCCAGATTTTCCATGCAAAACGGAAGCTTCCAGGGTTCGGAAAGAAGGTGTTTTGATGGCTGTGAATTGTCTTTTCCAAGTGCCTCCTGGGGTTTCAAATCCTTTTGAAACCTTAAGTTCTTTCTTGTATCTAGGGAATATTCTCACCTCTGGCCAGAAGTGCCACCCAACTCGGAGCACAGCTATCCCGGGGTCAGGAGGTCTGCCAGCCTGGTAGCTCCTGGAGGATTCCTGAGTCTGTCCTCAGGGCCCAAGTGTAAAAGGTGTTTCAAATTGCCTTTATTAGCAGCAGCCACGTGTTCAGGTGATGGGCGGTGCTTGATCTCCACTCGAAGCTCCTAATTCAGCCAATGAAGGCATCCATCTTCCTTTTGTATCTCCATAGCTGGGCCCTGGGTGTTTGTGCTTCCTGCAAGCAGAGCGACTTTGTATTGGACACTCTTGCATGCCTACTTCTGGGAATATCTCTGAGTGTGATGTGTGGACACCAGGACACCATGATCAGGGATGTGAGGCCACAGGAGAAATTGGCTTAGCCTGACCCAAAGGGTAGGTGTAAGGGACCGGGTTCATCCACTATTGTTTGGTCGAACACATTTCCCATCTATGTTGAAACACAGCTCTTTCTGGGTACTTTCTGAGCTTGTAATCTGCTGCCGTGAGTAGTGGACTGAGAGCCTGGAGGCTGAGTAGGCAGCCAAACATGACTGGACAGGCTCATGCCCCTGAATTCTGAGGGGTTCCCCAGATTCCCACATTGGCAGTGTTTGGATGATAGATAGTGAGACATGGGATTGAATACAGAACTCAGGAGATTTAGACATGAGTGTCCCTTTGCATATGCATTCTTGCTAAGCCAGAATCTGGGCTAGCTGGCTTGCCCTGACCAGCTAGGTTCTCTGTACATAAGTGGCAGGTGAGGCTCGCTACCTTGCCACCCATGCTCTGAGACTACTACAGGTGAGCTCTAAGCAAACACAGAAACACACAGTCAGACAAACAGACAGACACACACACTCACACACACACACACACACATTACTGTCAGGTCTGGTAGTACAGCATATGGTGAAGGCTCGGTCTGTCTGGGGTCTGTGGGCATGAGAGCTGCTGCCTTACAATCTCTACAAGCCAGGTTTGATCCTGTCATCAATGAACACAGTGTAGGAGGTTTTTGAATTCTGAGACACTGAAGAGGGAGAGGTTTTTGCCCTGAGGCTTGCACTGGGAACTATCAGCTGCCCTGTGTTTGTTGCCAGACTAGGAAACTTGTGGTGCCTGTCCATGTGGACAGTCTCCTGGATGAGTTCGTTCTCTAGTCTTTTTTGATCAGTCCCGTTGGAGCTGCATATAGCTAATGATTTGGAGATTTTACTCCTTTGGACAATTCTTTTCCTAATGCACAGTTTCTCTCCATGTTTTAGCAATCAATTGTCTGAATATCATATTGAATCCATTGTAGAAAATGACTACAATGACTATATTAGTCTCTCTCTCTCTCTCTCTCTCTCTCTCTCTCTCTATATATATATATATATATATATATATATATATATATATATATATACATATGTTACTGTAGAGGTCTGAAAATATTTTTTTAGCTTGAGACCTGCACAGTTCTGCATTAGGGTAGTAATGTGGATACACCTGGCCCTTCTGAGCCACAGTCATGAAAGATATCTCACAGAGCCATATCATTTATCACTCTACAAATCTCTCTCAGCACAAACTACCGCTGCCAAATCATCTACTTCCCTCTTGCTCATTTTGTCCACCTAGTCCTATCACAAAACTAAAGCAAAGAAGAAATAGACATAGTGCTGTTCCCTGCACACAGGACAGGCTGAGGCTGGACCAGGGAGATGCAATACGCCAGCCTGCATCTTGGCTGGAGCAACACTAAGAATACTTCCAATTTGGAGAGGTTGGGGCAGTTTTGGTGAGTGTGCTTGCGGCCAAGTGTTGCTTCTCAGAGTGGCTAAGACCTAGATGTTCTAAGTGTTGCCTTTCCACAAATCATAAAATAGCAATGCCACTTGTAAGAAGTATGCATGTGCATGGAGAGTTTGTCTTCAGTGCTCTGGCCCTGATCAACAGAGGGCCAGAATTTCAGTCCTTTTCTGTCTCTGTCATTCTGTCTCTCTGACTGTCTCTACGTGCCTTCTTCCCTGGGCCCTTACTGGAAACAGTGCAAGCATCGGGAACTCAGTCATCCTGGTGTTGAAATTTTCCTTTCATTGCCCTTTGGATTATTTAGTCTCCTGCACATGGTGTAGTACAGAGTGGACCTGCGGAGACAGCGTTGCTGCTGCAGGTTCCAGGCATATGTCGATCTGAAGCTGCATCTGTCCAGGCCCTCTGTGCTTGACTCCCATTCTCCAGGGCCCTGAGGCTGACACTCAGCCTAAATGCAGTCCTCCTCACATTCCTGCACAGCGTCGTTGTCCTTATTCCATGAGAGCCCAGGAGAAGAGAAGTGAAACTCTATCCCCCTGGCACACACATTGTGCTTTCCCTCTATTGGGCCGAATGTAAAGGATCTGTGGTACTGATGGCCACACCATTGTCCAGATTTTCCATGCAAAACGGAAGCTTCCAGGGTTCGGAAAGAAGGTGTTTTGATGGCTGTGAATTGTCTTTTCCAAGTGCCTCCTGGGGTTTCAAATCCTTTTGAAACCTTAAGTTCTTTCTTGTATCTAGGGAATATTCTCACCTCTGGCCAGAAGTGCCACCCAACTCGGAGCACAGCTATCCCGGGGTCAGGAGGTCTGCCAGCCTGGTAGCTCCTGGAGGATTCCTGAGTCTGTCCTCAGGGCCCAAGTGTAAAAGGTGTTTCAAATTGCCTTTATTAGCAGCAGCCACGTGTTCAGGTGATGGGCGGTGCTTGATCTCCACTCGAAGCTCCTAATTCAGCCAATGAAGGCATCCATCTTCCTTTTGTATCTCCATAGCTGGGCCCTGGGTGTTTGTGCTTCCTGCAAGCAGAGCGACTTTGTATTGGACACTCTTGCATGCCTACTTCTGGGAATATCTCTGAGTGTGATGTGTGGACACCAGGACACCATGATCAGGGATGTGAGGCCACAGGAGAAATTGGCTTAGCCTGACCCAAAGGGTAGGTGTAAGGGACCGGGTTCATCCACTATTGTTTGGTCGAACACATTTCCCATCTATGTTGAAACACAGCTCTTTCTGGGTACTTTCTGAGCTTGTAATCTGCTGCCGTGAGTAGTGGACTGAGAGCCTGGAGGCTGAGTAGGCAGCCAAACATGACTGGACAGGCTCATGCCCCTGAATTCTGAGGGGTTCCCCAGATTCCCACATTGGCAGTGTTTGGATGATAGATAGTGAGACATGGGATTGAATACAGAACTCAGGAGATTTAGACATGAGTGTCCCTTTGCATATGCATTCTTGCTAAGCCAGAATCTGGGCTAGCTGGCTTGCCCTGACCAGCTAGGTTCTCTGTACATAAGTGGCAGGTGAGGCTCGCTACCTTGCCACCCATGCTCTGAGACTACTACAGGTGAGCTCTAAGCAAACACAGAAACACACAGTCAGACAAACAGACAGACACACACACTCACACACACACACACATTACTGTCAGGTCTGGTAGTACAGCATATGGTGAAGGCTCGGTCTGTCTGGGGTCTGTGGGCATGAGAGCTGCTGCCTTACAATCTCTACAAGCCAGGTTTGATCCTGTCATCAATGAACACAGTGTAGGAGGTTTTTGAATTCTGAGACACTGAAGAGGGAGAGGTTTTTGCCCTGAGGCTTGCACTGGGAACTATCAGCTGCCCTGTGTTTGTTGCCAGACTAGGAAACTTGTGGTGCCTGTCCATGTGGACAGTCTCCTGGATGAGTTCGTTCTCTAGTCTTTTTTGATCAGTCCCGTTGGAGCTGCATATAGCTAATGATTTGGAGATTTTACTCCTTTGGACAATTCTTTTCCTAATGCACAGTTTCTCTCCATGTTTTAGCAATCAATTGTCTGAATATCATATTGAATCCATTGTAGAAAATGACTACAATGACTATATTAGTGTCTCTCTCTCTCTCTCTCTCTCTCTCTCTCTCTCTCTATATATATATATATATATATATATATATATATATATGTTACTGTAGAGGTCTGAAAATATTTTTTTAGCTTGAGACCTGCACAGTTCTGCATTAGGGTAGTAATGTGGATACACCTGGCCCTTCTGAGCCACAGTCATGAAAGATATCTCACAGAGCCATATCATTTATCACTCTACAAATCTCTCTCAGCACAAACTACCGCTGCCAAATCATCTACTTCCCTCTTGCTCATTTTGTCCACCTAGTCCTATCACAAAACTAAAGCAAAGAAGAAATAGACATAGTGCTGTTCCCTGCACACAGGACAGGCTGAGGCTGGACCAGGGAGATGCAATACGCCAGCCTGCATCTTGGCTGGAGCAACACTAAGAATACTTCCAATTTGGAGAGGTTGGGGCAGTTTTGGTGAGTGTGCTTGCGGCCAAGTGTTGCTTCTCAGAGTGGCTAAGACCTAGATGTTCTAAGTGTTGCCTTTCCACAAATCATAAAATAGCAATGCCACTTGTAAGAAGTATGCATGTGCATGGAGAGTTTGTCTTCAGTGCTCTGGCCCTGATCAACAGAGGGCCAGAATTTCAGTCCTTTTCTGTCTCTGTCATTCTGTCTCTCTGACTGTCTCTACGTGCCTTCTTCCCTGGGCCCTTACTGGAAACAGTGCAAGCATCGGGAACTCAGTCATCCTGGTGTTGAAATTTTCCTTTCATTGCCCTTTGGATTATTTAGTCTCCTGCACATGGTGTAGTACAGAGTGGACCTGCGGAGACAGCGTTGCTGCTGCAGGTTCCAGGCATATGTCGATCTGAAGCTGCATCTGTCCAGGCCCTCTGTGCTTGACTCCCATTCTCCAGGGCCCTGAGGCTGACACTCAGCCTAAATGCAGTCCTCCTCACATTCCTGCACAGCGTCGTTGTCCTTATTCCATGAGAGCCCAGGAGAAGAGAAGTGAAACTCTATCCCCCTGGCACACACATTGTGCTTTCCCTCTATTGGGCCGAATGTAAAGGATCTGTGGTACTGATGGCCACACCATTGTCCAGATTTTCCATGCAAAACGGAAGCTTCCAGGGTTCGGAAAGAAGGTGTTTTGATGGCTGTGAATTGTCTTTTCCAAGTGCCTCCTGGGGTTTCAAATCCTTTTGAAACCTTAAGTTCTTTCTTGTATCTAGGGAATATTCTCACCTCTGGCCAGAAGTGCCACCCAACTCGGAGCACAGCTATCCCGGGGTCAGGAGGTCTGCCAGCCTGGTAGCTCCTGGAGGATTCCTGAGTCTGTCCTCAGGGCCCAAGTGTAAAAGGTGTTTCAAATTGCCTTTATTAGCAGCAGCCACGTGTTCAGGTGATGGGCGGTGCTTGATCTCCACTCGAAGCTCCTAATTCAGCCAATGAAGGCATCCATCTTCCTTTTGTATCTCCATAGCTGGGCCCTGGGTGTTTGTGCTTCCTGCAAGCAGAGCGACTTTGTATTGGACACTCTTGCATGCCTACTTCTGGGAATATCTCTGAGTGTGATGTGTGGACACCAGGACACCATGATCAGGGATGTGAGGCCACAGGAGAAATTGGCTTAGCCTGACCCAAAGGGTAGGTGTAAGGGACCGGGTTCATCCACTATTGTTTGGTCGAACACATTTCCCATCTATGTTGAAACACAGCTCTTTCTGGGTACTTTCTGAGCTTGTAATCTGCTGCCGTGAGTAGTGGACTGAGAGCCTGGAGGCTGAGTAGGCAGCCAAACATGACTGGACAGGCTCATGCCCCTGAATTCTGAGGGGTTCCCCAGATTCCCACATTGGCAGTGTTTGGATGATAGATAGTGAGACATGGGATTGAATACAGAACTCAGGAGATTTAGACATGAGTGTCCCTTTGCATATGCATTCTTGCTAAGCCAGAATCTGGGCTAGCTGGCTTGCCCTGACCAGCTAGGTTCTCTGTACATAAGTTGCAGGTGAGGCTCGCTACCTTGCCACCCATGCTCTGAGACTACTACAGGTGAGCTCTAAGCAAACACAGATACACACAGTCAGACAAACAGACAGACACACACACTCACACACACACACACACACATTACTGTCAGGTCTGGTAGTACAGCATATGGTGAAGGCTCGGGCTGTATGGGGTCTGTGGGCATGAGAGCTGCTGCCTTACAATCTCTACAAGCCAGGTTTGATCCTGTCATCAATGAACACAGTGTAGGAGGTTTTTGAATTCTGAGACACTGAAGCGGGAGAGGTTTTTGGCCTGAGGCTTGCACTGGGAACTATCAGCTGCCCTGTGTTTGTTGCCAGACTAGGAAACTTGTGGTGCCTGTCCATGTGGACAGTCTCCTGGATGAGTTCGTTCTCTAGTCTTTTTTGATCAGTCCCGTTGGAGCTGCATATAGCTAATGATTTGGAGATTTTACTCCTTTGGACAATTCTTTTCCTAATGCACAGTTTCTCTCCATGATTTAGCAATCAATTTTCTGAATATCATATTGAATCCATTGTAGAAAATGACTACAATGACTATATTAGTGTCTCTCTCTCTCTCTCTCTCTCTCTCTATATATATATATATATATATATATATATATATATATATATATATATATATGTTACTGTAGAGGTCTGAAAATATTTTTTAGCTAGAGACCTGCACAGTTCTGTATTAGGGTAGTAATGTGGATACACCTGGCCCTTCTGAGCCACAGTCATGAAAGATATCTCACAGAGCCATATCATTTATCACTCTACAAATCTCTCTCAGCACAAACTACCGCTGCCAAATCATCTACTTCCCTCTTGCTCATTTTTTCCCCTAGTCCTATCACAAAACTAAAGCAAAGAAGAAATAGACATAGTGCTGTTCCCTGCACACAGGACAGGCTGAGGCTGGACCAGGGAGATGCAATACGCCAGCCTGCATCTTGGCTGGAGCAACACTAAGAATACTTCCAATTTGGAGAGGTTGGGGCAGTTTTGGTGAGTGTGCTTGCGGCCAAGTGTTGCTTCTCGGAGTGGCTAAGACCTAGATGTTCTAAGTGTTGCCTTTCCACAAATCATAAAATAGCAATGCCACTTGTAAGAAGTATGCATGTGCATGGAGAGTTTGTCTTCAGTGCTCTGGCCCTGATCAACAGAGGGCCAGGATTTCAGTCCTTTTCTGTCTCTGTCATTCTGTCTCTCTGACTGTCTCTATGTGCCTTCTTCCCTGGGCCCTTACTGGAAACAGTGCAAGCATCGGGAACTCAGTCATCCTGGTGTTGAAATTTTCCTTTCATTGCCCTTTGGATTATTTAGTCTCCTGCACATGGTGTAGTACAGAGTGGACCTGCGGAGACAGCGTTGCTGCTGCAGGTTCCAGGCATATGTCGATCTGAAGCTGCATCTGTCCAGGCCCTCTGTGCTTGACTCCCATTCTCCAGGGCCCTGAGGCTGACACTCAGCCTAAATGCAGTCCTCCTCACATTCCTGCACAGCGTCGTTGTCCTTATTCCATGAGAGCCCAGGAGAAGAGAAGTGAAACTCTATCCCCCTGGCACACACATTGTGCTTTCCCTCTATTGGGCCGAATGTAAAGGATCTGTGGTACTGACGGCCACACCATTGTCCTGATTTTCCATGCAAAACGGAAGCTTCCAGGGTTCGGAAAGAAGGTGTTTTGATGGCTGTGAATTGTCTTTTCCAAGTGCCTCCTGGGGTTTCAAATCCTTTTGAAACCTTAAGTTCTTTCTTGTATCTAGGGAATATTCTCACCTCTGGCCAGAAGTGCCACCCAACTCGGAGCACAGCTATCCCGGGGTCAGGAGGTCTGCCAGCCTGGTAGCTCCTGGAGGATTCCTGAGTCTGTCCTCAGGGCCCAAGTGTAAAAGGTGTTTCAAATTGCCTTTATTAGCAGCAGCCACGTGTTCAGGTGATGGGCGGTGCTTGATCTCCACTCGAAGCTCCTAATTCAGCCAATGAAGGCATCCATCTTCCTTTTGTATCTCCATAGCTGGGCCCTGGGTGTTTGTGCTTCCTGCAAGCAGAGCGACTTTGTATTGGACACTCTTGCATGCCTACTTCTGGGAATATCTCTGAGTGTGATGTGTGGACACCAGGACACCATGATCAGGGATGTGAGGCCACAGGAGAAATTGGCTTAGCCGGACCCAAAGGGTAGGTGTAAGGGACCGGGTTCATCCACTATTGTTTGGTCGAACACATTTCCCATCTATGTTGAAACACAGCTCTTTCTGGGTACTTTCTGAGCTTGTAATCTGCTGCCGTGAGTAGTGGACTGAGAGCCTGGAGGCTGAGTAGGCAGCCAAACATGACTGGACAGGCTCATGCCCCTGAATTCTGAGGGGTTCCCCAGATTCCCACATTGGCAGTGTTTGGATGATAGATAGTGAGACATGGGATTGAATACAGAACTCAGGAGATTTAGACATGAGTGTCCCTTTGCATATGCATTCTTGCTAAGCCAGAATCTGGGCTAGCTGGCTTGCCCTGACCAGCTAGGTTCTCTGTACATAAGTGGCAGGTGAGGCTCGCTACCTTGCCACCCATGCTCTGAGACTACTACAGGTGAGCTCTAAGCAAACACAGAAACACACAGTCAGACAAACAGACAGACACACACACTCACACACACACACACACACATTACTGTCAGGTCTGGTAGTACAGCATATGGTGAAGGCTCGGTCTGTCTGGGGTCTGTGGGCATGAGAGCTGCTGCCTTACAATCTCTACAAGCCAGGTTTGATCCTGTCATCAATGAACACAGTGTAGGAGGTTTTTGAATTCTGAGACACTGAAGAGGGAGAGGTTTTTGCCCTGAGGCTTGCACTGGGAACTATCAGCTGCCCTGTGTTTGTTGCCAGACTAGGAAACTTGTGGTGCCTGTCCATGTGGACAGTCTCCTGGATGAGTTCGTTCTCTAGTCTTTTTTGATCAGTCCCGTTGGAGCTGCATATAGCTAATGATTTGGAGATTTTACTCCTTTGGACAATTCTTTTCCTAATGCACAGTTTCTCTCCATGTTTTAGCAATCAATTGTCTGAATATCATATTGAATCCATTGTAGAAAATGACTACAATGACTATATTAGTGTCTCTCTCTCTCTCTCTCTCTCTCTCTATATATATATATATATATATATATATATATATATATATATATATGTTACTGTAGAGGTCTGAAAATATTTTTTTAGCTTGAGACCTGCACAGTTCTGCATTAGGGTAGTAATGTGGATACACCTGGCCCTTCTGAGCCACAGTCATGAAAGATATCTCACAGAGCCATATCATTTATCACTCTACAAATCTCTCTCAGCACAAACTACCGCTGCCAAATCATCTACTTCCCTCTTGCTCATTTTGTCCACCTAGTCCTATCACAAAACTAAAGCAAAGAAGAAATAGACATAGTGCTGTTCCCTGCACACAGGACAGGCTGAGGCTGGACCAGGGAGATGCAATACGCCAGCCTGCATCTTGGCTGGAGCAACACTAAGAATACTTCCAATTTGGAGAGGTTGGGGCAGTTTTGGTGAGTGTGCTTGCGGCCAAGTGTTGCTTCTCAGAGTGGCTAAGACCTAGATGTTCTAAGTGTTGCCTTTCCACAAATCATAAAATAGCAATGCCACTTGTAAGAAGTATGCATGTGCATGGAGAGTTTGTCTTCAGTGCTCTGGCCCTGATCAACAGAGGGCCAGAATTTCAGTCCTTTTCTGTCTCTGTCATTCTGTCTCTCTGACTGTCTCTACGTGCCTTCTTCCCTGGGCCCTTACTGGAAACAGTGCAAGCATCGGGAACTCAGTCATCCTGGTGTTGAAATTTTCCTTTCATTGCCCTTTGGATTATTTAGTCTCCTGCACATGGTGTAGTACAGAGTGGACCTGCGGAGACAGCGTTGCTGCTGCAGGTTCCAGGCATATGTCGATCTGAAGCTGCATCTGTCCAGGCCCTCTGTGCTTGACTCCCATTCTCCAGGGCCCTGAGGCTGACACTCAGCCTAAATGCAGTCCTCCTCACATTCCTGCACAGCGTCGTTGTCCTTATTCCATGAGAGCCCAGGAGAAGAGAAGTGAAACTCTATCCCCCTGGCACACACATTGTGCTTTCCCTCTATTGGGCCGAATGTAAAGGATCTGTGGTACTGATGGCCACACCATTGTCCAGATTTTCCATGCAAAACGGAAGCTTCCAGGGTTCGGAAAGAAGGTGTTTTGATGGCTGTGAATTGTCTTTTCCAAGTGCCTCCTGGGGTTTCAAATCCTTTTGAAACCTTAAGTTCTTTCTTGTATCTAGGGAATATTCTCACCTCTGGCCAGAAGTGCCACCCAACTCGGAGCACAGCTATCCCGGGGTCAGGAGGTCTGCCAGCCTGGTAGCTCCTGGAGGATTCCTGAGTCTGTCCTCAGGGCCCAAGTGTAAAAGGTGTTTCAAATTGCCTTTATTAGCAGCAGCCACGTGTTCAGGTGATGGGCGGTGCTTGATCTCCACTCGAAGCTCCTAATTCAGCCAATGAAGGCATCCATCTTCCTTTTGTATCTCCATAGCTGGGCCCTGGGTGTTTGTGCTTCCTGCAAGCAGAGCGACTTTGTATTGGACACTCTTGCATGCCTACTTCTGGGAATATCTCTGAGTGTGATGTGTGGACACCAGGACACCATGATCAGGGATGTGAGGCCACAGGAGAAATTGGCTTAGCCTGACCCAAAGGGTAGGTGTAAGGGACCGGGTTCATCCACTATTGTTTGGTCGAACACATTTCCCATCTATGTTGAAACACAGCTCTTTCTGGGTACTTTCTGAGCTTGTAATCTGCTGCCGTGAGTAGTGGACTGAGAGCCTGGAGGCTGAGTAGGCAGCCAAACATGACTGGACAGGCTCATGCCCCTGAATTCTGAGGGGTTCCCCAGATTCCCACATTGGCAGTGTTTGGATGATAGATAGTGAGACATGGGATTGAATACAGAACTCAGGAGATTTAGACATGAGTGTCCCTTTGCATATGCATTCTTGCTAAGCCAGAATCTGGGCTAGCTGGCTTGCCCTGACCAGCTAGGTTCTCTGTACATAAGTTGCAGGTGAGGCTCGCTACCTTGCCACCCATGCTCTGAGACTACTACAGGTGAGCTCTAAGCAAACACAGATACACACAGTCAGACAAACAGACAGACACACACACTCACACACACACACACACACATTACTGTCAGGTCTGGTAGTACAGCATATGGTGAAGGCTCGGGCTGTATGGGGTCTGTGGGCATGAGAGCTGCTGCCTTACAATCTCTACAAGCCAGGTTTGATCCTGTCATCAATGAACACAGTGTAGGAGGTTTTTGAATTCTGAGACACTGAAGCGGGAGAGGTTTTTGGCCTGAGGCTTGCACTGGGAACTATCAGCTGCCCTGTGTTTGTTGCCAGACTAGGAAACTTGTGGTGCCTGTCCATGTGGACAGTCTCCTGGATGAGTTCGTTCTCTAGTCTTTTTTGATCAGTCCCGTTGGAGCTGCATATAGCTAATGATTTGGAGATTTTACTCCTTTGGACAATTCTTTTCCTAATGCACAGTTTCTCTCCATGATTTAGCAATCAATTTTCTGAATATCATATTGAATCCATTGTAGAAAATGACTACAATGACTATATTAGTGTCTCTCTCTCTCTCTATATATATATATATATATATATATATATATATATATATATATATGTTACTGTAGAGGTCTGAAAATATTTTTTAGCTAGAGACCTGCACAGTTCTGTATTAGGGTAGTAATGTGGATACACCTGGCCCTTCTGAGCCACAGTCATGAAAGATATCTCACAGAGCCATATCATTTATCACTCTACAAATCTCTCTCAGCACAAACTACCGCTGCCAAATCATCTACTTCCCTCTTGCTCATTTTTTCCCCTAGTCCTATCACAAAACTAAAGCAAAGAAGAAATAGACATAGTGCTGTTCCCTGCACACAGGACAGGCTGAGGCTGGACCAGGGAGATGCAATACGCCAGCCTGCATCTTGGCTGGAGCAACACTAAGAATACTTCCAATTTGGAGAGGTTGGGGCAGTTTTGGTGAGTGTGCTTGCGGCCAAGTGTTGCTTCTCGGAGTGGCTAAGACCTAGATGTTCTAAGTGTTGCCTTTCCACAAATCATAAAATAGCAATGCCACTTGTAAGAAGTATGCATGTGCATGGAGAGTTTGTCTTCAGTGCTCTGGCCCTGATCAACAGAGGGCCAGGATTTCAGTCCTTTTCTGTCTCTGTCATTCTGTCTCTCTGACTGTCTCTATGTGCCTTCTTCCCTGGGCCCTTACTGGAAACAGTGCAAGCATCGGGAACTCAGTCATCCTGGTGTTGAAATTTTCCTTTCATTGCCCTTTGGATTATTTAGTCTCCTGCACATGGTGTAGTACAGAGTGGACCTGCGGAGACAGCGTTGCTGCTGCAGGTTCCAGGCATATGTCGATCTGAAGCTGCATCTGTCCAGGCCCTCTGTGCTTGACTCCCATTCTCCAGGGCCCTGAGGCTGACACTCAGCCTAAATGCAGTCCTCCTCACATTCCTGCACAGCGTCGTTGTCCTTATTCCATGAGAGCCCAGGAGAAGAGAAGTGAAACTCTATCCCCCTGGCACACACATTGTGCTTTCCCTCTATTGGGCCGAATGTAAAGGATCTGTGGTACTGACGGCCACACCATTGTCCTGATTTTCCATGCAAAACGGAAGCTTCCAGGGTTCGGAAAGAAGGTGTTTTGATGGCTGTGAATTGTCTTTTCCAAGTGCCTCTTGGGGTTTCAAATCCTTTTGAAACCTTAAGTTCTTTCTTGTATCTAGGGAATATTCTCACCTCTGGCCAGAAGTGCCACCCAACTCGGAGCACAGCTATCCCGGGGTCAGGAGGTCTGCCAGCCTGGTAGCTCCTGGAGGATTCCTGAGTCTGTCCTCAGGGCCCAAGTGTAAAAGGTGTTTCAAATTGCCTTTATTAGCAGCAGCCACGTGTTCAGGTGATGGGCGGTGCTTGATCTCCACTCGAAGCTCCTAATTCAGCCAATGAAGGCATCCATCTTCCTTTTGTATCTCCATAGCTGGGCCCTGGGTGTTTGTGCTTCCTGCAAGCAGAGCGACTTTGTATTGGACACTCTTGCATGCCTACTTCTGGGAATATCTCTGAGTGTGATGTGTGGACACCAGGACACCATGATCAGGGATGTGAGGCCACAGGAGAAATTGGCTTAGCCGGACCCAAAGGGTAGGTGTAAGGGACCGGGTTCATCCACTATTGTTTGGTCGAACACATTTCCCATCTATGTTGAAACACAGCTCTTTCTGGGTACTTTCTGAGCTTGTAATCTGCTGCCGTGAGTAGTGGACTGAGAGCCTGGAGGCTGAGTAGGCAGCCAAACATGACTAGACAGGCTCATGCCCCTGAATTCTGAGGGGTTCCCCAGATTCCCACATTGGCAGTGTTTGGATGATAGACATGGGATTGAATACAGAACTCAGGAGATTTAGACATGAGTGTCCCTTTGCATATGCATTCTTGCTAAGCCAGAATCTGGGCTAGCTGGCTTGCCCTGACCAGCTAGGTTCTCTGTACATAAGTGGCAGGTGAGGCTCGCTACCTTGCCACCCATGCTCTGAGACTACTACAGGTGAGCTCTAAGCAAACACAGAAACACACAGTCAGACAAACAGACAGACACACACACTCACACACACACACACACACATTACTGTCAGGTCTGGTAGTACAGCATATGGTGAAGGCTCGGTCTGTCTGGGGTCTGTGGGCATGAGAGCTGCTGCCTTACAATCTCTACAAGCCAGGTTTGATCCTGTCATCAATGAACACAGTGTAGGAGGTTTTTGAATTCTGAGACACTGAAGAGGGAGAGGTTTTTGGCCTGAGTCTTGCACTGGGAACTATCAGCTGCCCTGTGTTTGTTGCCAGACTAGGAAACTTGTGGTGCCTGTCCATGTGGACAGTCTCCTGGATGAGTTTGTTCTCTAGTCTTTTTTGATCAGTCCCGTTGGAGCTGCATATAGCTAATGATTTGGAGATTTTACTCCTTTGGACAATTCTTTTCCTAATGCACAGTTTCTCTCCATGTTTTAGCAATCAATTGTCTGAATATCATATTGAATCCATTGTAGAAAATGAATACAATGACTATATTAGTGTCTCTCTCTCTCTCTCTCTCTCTCTCTCTCTATATATATATATATATATATATATATATATATATATATATTACTGTAGAGGTCTGAAAATATTTTTTAGCTAGAGACCTGCACAGTTCTGTATTAGGGTAGTAATGTGGATACACCTGGCCCTTCTGAGCCACAGTCATTCAAGATATCTCACAGAGCCATATCATTTATCACTCTACAAATCTCTCTCAGCACAAACTACCGCTGCCAAACCATCTACTTCCCTCTTGCTCATTTTGTCCACCTAGTCCTATCACAAAACTAAAGCAAAGAAGAAATAGACATAGTGCTGTTCCCTGCACACAGGACAGGCTGAGGCTGGACCAGGGAGATGCAATACGCCAGCCTGCATCTTGGCTGGAGCAACACTAAGAATACTTCCAATTTGGAGAGGTTGGGGCAGTTTTGGTGAGTGTGCTTGCGGCCAAGTGTTGCTTCTCAGAGTGGCTAAGACCTAGATGTTCTAAGTGTTGCCTTTCCACAAATCATAAAATAGCAATGCCACTTGTAAGAAGTATGCATGTGCATGGAGAGTTTGTCTTCAGTGCTCTGGCCCTGATCAACAGAGGGCCAGAATTTCAGTCCTTTTCTGTCTCTGTCATTCTGTCTCTCTGACTGTCTCTATGTGCCTTCTTCCCTGGGCCCTTACTGGAATCAGTGCAAGCATCGGGAACTCAGTCATCCTGGTGTTGAAATTTTCCTTTCATTGCCCTTTGGATTATTTAGTCTCCTGCACATGGTGTAGTACAGTGTGGACCTGCGGAGACAGCGTTGCTGCTGCAGGTTCCAGGCATATGTCGATCTGAAGCTGCATCTGTCCAGGCCCTCTGTGCTTGACTCCCATTCTCCAGGGCCCTGAGGCTGACACTCAGCCTAAATGCAGTCCTCCTCACATTCCTGAACAGCGTCCTTGTCCTTATTCCATGAGAGCCCAGGAGAATAGAAGTGAAACTCTATCCCCCTGGCACACACATTGTGCTTTCTCTCTAGTAAGACGAATGTAAAGGATCTGTGGTAAGGATGGCCACACCAGTGTCCACATTTTCCACGCAAAATGGAAGCTTCCAGGGTTCAGAAAGAGGTTGTTTTGATGGCTGTGAAATGTCTTTTCCATGTTCCTCCTGGGTTTTCAAATCCCTTTGAAACCTGAAGTTCTTTCTTGTATCTTGGGAATTTTCTCACCTCTGGCAAGAAGGGCCGTCCAACTAGGAGCAAAGCTATTCCTGGTCAGGAGGTCTGCCAGCCTGCTTGCTACTGGAGGGATTCCTGAGTATGTCCTCAGGGCCCAAGTGGTAGCAGGTCTTTCCAATTGCCTTTATTAGCAGCATCCAGGCCCTCAGGTGAGGTTCAGGGTTTTGATCTCCACTGGAAGCTCCTAATTCAGCCTATGGAGGCATCCATCTTTCTTTTGTCTGTCCATGCAAGGGCCCGGGGAGTTTTTGCTTCTTGCAAGCAGAGAGACTTTGTATGGGACACTCATGCATGCCTACTTCTGGGAATATCTCTGAGTTTGATGTGTGGACACCAGGACACCATGATCAGGGATGTGAGGCCACAGGAGCAATTGCCTTACCCGGACCCAAAGGGTAGGTGGAAGGGACCAGGTCCATCCACTATTGTTTGGTGGAACACAGTTCCCATCTATGTTGAAACACAGCTCTTTCTGGGTACTTTCTGTGCTTTTAATCTGCTGCCCTGAGCGGTGGAATGAGAGCCTGGATCCTGAGTATGCAGCCAAACGTGACCTGACAGGCTCATGCCCCTGAATTCTAAGGGGTTCCCCAGCTTCCCCCGTTGGCAGTGTTTGGATGATATATAGTGAGGTTTGGGATTGAATAGGAAACTCATGAGATTTAGACATGAGAGACCCTTTGCATATGCAATCTTGCTTAGCCAGAAAATGGGCTAGCTGGCTTGCCCTGACTAGCTAGGTTCTCAGTACATAAGTTGCAGTTGAGGCTGGCTACATTGTCACCCAAGCTCTGAGACTACTACAGGTGAGCTCTAAGCACACACAGACACAGACAGACAGACAGACAGACACACACACACACACATTACTGGCAGGTCTGGTAGTACAGCTTATGGTGAAGGCTGGGGCCGTCTGGGGTCTGGGGGATTGGGAGCTGCTGCCTTACAATCTCTAAAAGACAGGTTTGATCCTGTCATCAATGACCACAGTGGAGGAGGTTTTTGAATTCTGAGACACTGAAGAGGGAGAGGTTTTTGCCCTGAGCCTTGCAATAGGAACTAGCAGCTGCCCTGTGTGTGTTGCCAGACTAGGAAACTTGTGGTGCCTGTCCATGGGGAGAGTCTTCTGGATGAGTTCCTTCTTGAGCCTTTTTCGATCGGTACAGTTGGAGCTGCATATAGCTAAGGATTTGGAGATTTTACTCCTTTGGACAATTCTTTTCCTGGTGCACAGTTTATCTCCAGGTTTTAGCAATCAACTGTCTTTATGTCATATCGAATCCATTGTGTAAAATGACTATATCAGTGTCTCTCTCTCTATCTCTCTCTATATATATATGTAACTTGTAGAGGTCTGAAAATATTTTTTAGCTAGAGACCTGCACAGTTCAGGATTAGGGTAGTAAAGTGGATACACCTGGCTCTTCTGAGCTACAGTCATGAGAGACATCTCAGAGCCATATCATTTATCACTCTACAAATCTCTCTCAGCACAACCTACCGCTGCCAAATCATCTACTTGCCTCTTGCTCATTGTGTCCACCGACTCCTATCCCAAAACTGGAAATCAAAGAAGAAATAGACATAGTGCAGTTCCCTGCACACAGGACAGGCAGAGGCTGGACCAGGGAGATGCAATACGCCAGCCTTCATCTTGCCTGGAGAATCACTAAGACTACTTCCAATTTGGAGATGTGCCCAGGCCAGCAGGGCGGTGAGCAGGGGCTAGGAACCCAATGAGACCTGAAATGATAGGGACAAGAGACGCGAAGAATGAGAGCAAGTCAAGTTTCTGATCAAGCTCTAAATTTTATTGTGTGCACAGACATTATAAGGCTTTGGGGAAGGAGGGGGGAAGTGCTGGAGGAGGAGGAGGGGGAGCAATCTTCAAAGAGGAATGTTCCTTGCAACAAATGGCAGGAACCAAACTGTGTGTTGACTCACTTGTGTTGACTCACTTGATTACTGATAAATGGTTTACCTAAGGGGAAATGGCCTGCCCAGGGGGGAATTAACATTTGTCTTGAGGGGTTCCGTTGTCTCAAAGCTTATCATCTATAAAGCAGAGAAATGGCTCCTGGCATATCCTCCCTTTGTTATAATTTTAAAATTGAGGCAGGCAATGTGGGTGAGGAGCAGAGGCCCTAACAGCAGGTTTGGTGGGCTTAACCAGAGGAGGGAAGTATTGACCTGAATCCTCCCGCGGGTTGGGTGCAAAACCAACCTTCCCGCATCTTATAAGGCTCTTGGTGTCTTTTTGGGGAGGGGAGGCAGAGCCACAGTTTCTAGCGAAACAATTTTTGTTGCTGACACCAACCTCCATGCAAATCAGGTTTGCTTCACGGGGGACTCAGAGGCGGACAATAGGGTCCTCCCCCTGCAGTGCTTTGCCTTACACCCCTTACTGGTGTCCTTGCCCTGCCAAGGTTGGATGTCTTGATGCATAATTCTGAGTTTTATGCCATCCGAAAAGGAGTTCAGTCATCCTCAGGTTCAGCCAGGCCTCTATCAGCCAAATCAAGTCTGTGATAATGTATTTGCAAAGGTTTTGATGCCAAGGAGTCAATCTGCCATTTTATAAAATCAGTAATCTTATTAAAAATAAAGGGCCTAAAGGTAACCATTAACAAAAGACTAATAAGGGTCTCATAAGGGGCTCTGTAGTTACTCAAGACTATTTGTGGTGGAGTCTATAACCTGTTGTAATTTGTCAGAAAATTTATGGGAGGAATATATAGAGTGTCCTAGCATGCCACCAGCAAGTCTAAGGGAAGCAGTCAGTGGATGTGATGTCCAGGGGAAGAAACACAGCACATCTGGTCTGGTCAGCGCCAACTGATGAAATTTTCTTCTTCTGGTCAGCTGTGGAACAAGCAAAACTAGGAGGCAAGGACCAGGTAGAGAAGAATTGACATGAAAATATAGGATGGTGTTTACCAAAACACAGAGGAGGTGCATACACATTAGAAGTCAAGGTGAGGTTCCTTGAACATCAAGGAACATTTTGAGAAAAGTGAGCAGTCAATAAGCATGCAAAGATGAAGTCAGCAGTGGTAGGTCAGCAGAAAGAGAAGACTTGGATAAGCTGGTGAGGTTAGCTGGAGTATATACTGCCATGGTGTCCTTTGTGGTAAGGACTTGCCAACAGGGACTCTGTGGATTTTGCAAGAGCAATGTCATCCACCATAATAAAAGGAAAACAAACATGGACATCCAGTGTTGAAAAAAGAGAAAAAGAATATGTCTCTATGACTGGAAAAGTGTGGGGCTTTGTCAATGAGATATAATAAATGGACGATTTGAATTTTTGTAAATATTAAAAAGATTTAGTATGTTACTTCATTGACACTTTAGCTAACTGAATACTGGAGGGTGCACTACCCTTCTTTTTTATTATTAATTAAGCTTAAGGGTTTTAGTTTTTCTTGTTTGAGCTGTAGCCCACATAAATTTAGAAAAAATATCAACTGAGAGAAAAGGTTTTTTTTGTTTACTAAACATGGGCAGGTGAATTACATCAATCTGTCAGAGATCATTGGCTTTTATCAATGGAGATTAATCTTAAAAGTCTGAATAGCAAGATCTTAATTAAACAATGCAGGAGCCAGTAAAGTGCTCTCACTATGGCAGGTCTAGCATTAAAATTTTTAAGAGGCTTGTAAAAAAATGAGAAAAATTTTAGGATATGAGTGACTTTAGGAGTCATCACACACCCATAAATAATTTAAAATGTTTAGTTTTAAATCTTACCGTATGAGCAGTCAGTTCTTCATGTGCAGATGTACCTATAATTATTTACTTAGGGAGAGAACTTGTACCAAGTTAATTGATGATCTAATGGTTAGAATTGACTTGAGGTTTTTTCTGTGATTTTAGAAGGCTCTTTATTAGAATATACCAATATGTTATAGAAAGTCAATACCTAATGTGTTGACATGATAAAATATTTACCATTTTTTAGCATTATTTTAAACTGATTAGACAGTTTAAGCACACTATTATACCTTTAGTTTACTAAGATCTTTACTCATCACAAGGCTATCATGAGTAAGCATAGATATAAAACTCTTAATAGATTTTGTTCCTTAGAACTCTAATATGGCAACTTAAAAGGCTAAAATAAAACCTCATAGTTTAAATATTCAAAATATTAATTTTGTTAAATCAGGATTTGCCAAAACAAATCTTTTATCAGACCAAAAACACAATGTATTACCTTAATTTATCAAGAATAAACCTCTGGCAGTGTCTTAAAACAAACCAGATAATTTTTAAAAGCAGAAATATATAAAGAGGAAAACCAGTGCAAGAGCCTCTGGCATGTAAATAATTAACATAACCATTGTGTTATCTTTTACTAACCCAAGCCAGTTTTGCCTGTTTAGTTGAGAAAGTATTTTAAAAGCTTTTTTTTTTAATCACTTAAATGATTTTAAGTAAAATGTTAAACTTTGTTTGTTAGGATATTTGTTTATCACAAAGCTATCACACCCTTAGGGCAGCTATGAACAAGGGTGGGTACACAACTTAATTGATCTTTCACTTTGATTTAGATAGGTAACTTAAAAAGCTAAGATAAACCTTAAAGCTGAAATGTTAAAATAAATTTTTACTGTTAACATTTCTTTTAGATGACCATTTTACACTAAATAATTTTGTTGAATCACATCTGTTGAATAAAAATTTATCAGGCCAGGAATAGCACGTTTAACCCTTTATTTCCTGGCAAGGCCACTGCTCTACACTGACTGGGTTATTAGAAAGTCAGTTCAAGGATGGAATTAAATTAACAAACAGTGGCAGTTGATATTGAGGTGCTGGTAATATCTACAATTTTCAAAAGAGTGAGAGAGACTACAGAGGCATTTTACCATGCCTAGATATCTCAGAAAATCTTTTTAACTAATGAATTGATGCTGATATTAGCTATCAGAAGGACGAAACTGTCCTATATTTTACTCTGGTAAAGGTGTGCCAACTCTATGAGTCTGGATCTTTAAAACCACATTTAGCTTAACTAAATCTTATTTAAAACTTAAAACAAACTTTACTTAGGGGTTAACACACATTAATGAAAACAAGGTTAGCACAGACTTAAAACATACATTCTTGGTGAAAGGAAAATTTTCCCTTTGAAAAACCGCTTTTGGTTTTTGGATTCTTAACTCACAGACTCACTACCCCCCCCAAGGAGGGGCCTTTGTGGCTTAGGGGAATGATTGACTGACTGAATTTGCCAATCTGTGGAGCAGGGGCTCTGTGCCGTGATTGGCTGTGCGGGCGGAACAGGCGGGCTTAGTTTACAGCCACCACTCAGAGAAAAATTTTTGAATTTTTTTTTTCTGGGCTAAGGTACATTTTACAGTTTTAAAGAAAGTGGTATAATCAGTATTATTGGCCAAGTCAAGGACCAGAGCACAAAACGGAAGGGCGGTGGTGTAGGGAGGCAGTCTGGACAAGGAAGAGCCTAGGTGTTAGGGTTAACCAGTTTGAGACTGGCTCCGAGTAACAGGGAAAGCCAAAACCGGGTTTGATTTGGATGGTTTACTTTTAGTTTTAGGGATTGGGCTTAGGTTTTTTGGTGAGGCTAAAAATGTAAGCTCTTCTGTAACTGCAGCTATTTCTTTCATTAATTGAAGCTGCTCTCTCCGGTCAGCAAGGACCTTGCGGAGGGTGGAAATTCCTGTAAGGGCTCCTGAGCGTGCCCTCCTGACGGAGGGGTTGTCAAGGAGAGGGTCAGGCTGGAGAGTGGGAGCATGGATATAGGGAGGGGGATTAAAGGGAGGAGGATACCAATCAGGATTGTGGTATTTGGCAGCCTCTTTTTCTAGCAAAGCCTCATCCTCCACAGGGAGTGCTTCAGGAGAGGGGGGGTTTTGTGGGAGGTTTTGTAAAACTGGGTAGAGGTGGGGGGAAAGAATGCTGGGTTTCACTCTCATGTGAATTAGCAATAGGAGAGTCAATGGAGGGAACTTTAGTAAGTGCAGTGGGACCTGTAGGGAGGGGAATAGGGCTTTTACTTTCATCAGGTGCTGGGAGGCTTTTATTTTGACTGGGTACCGGGGAATCAAGATCAATAACCACAGAAGGGCATGGAGATGGGGTCTTTGTCCTGGACGGCAGACGAGAAAGTTGCCGGAGGACCTTTTCACCCTCTGTAATAAGGTTTTTAATATCAGGGTGATTATTATAGATTTTTAAGATATCATTAATTAAGTTCCAGTAACAAAAGGCAGAAACAGGTACACGTTCAGGACCAAAAGACTGATAGTAATCATTAAGACAATCAACAATTCTCCTCCAACGCTTCTCATCTATAGTGCCTTCCTGGGGGAACCAGGGGCAAATATTTCCAATATAATCTAAAAACTTCTTTAATTGTTTCTTTTTTTAACCCTATTTCTTCGTGTCTTGAGTGACTCCTTGAGTCCTTTAATGAATAAATAGTTTGCTGAATTCTTGTCCCATGGTTTTGCTTACCTCAGCCGCTGTGACACTCTTCCCCAGATGCGACTCACGAGCCGGTAATTCCATGGCGATCTCTGCGAGTCTTTGCGTTACCCCCCTCGGGCTGCGGTGACTCTGTGAATTCGGGTAGGCCTACCCCCTAGATCAGCGGAGTGTCTAGGTCCAGAAGGCTTCTTTGCCCCACGCTCGGGCGCCAGAATGCCCCGGCCAGCAGGGCGGTGAGCAGGGGCTAGGAACCCAATGAGACCTGAAATGATAGGGACAAGAGACGCAAAGAACGAGAGCAAGTCAAGTTTCTGATCAAGCTCTAAATTTTATTGTGTTCACAGACATTATAAGGCTTTGGGGAAGGAGGGGGGAAGTGCTGGAGGAGGAGGAGGGGGGGGCAATCTTCAAAGAGGAATGTTCCTTGCAACAAATGGCAGGAACCAAACTGTGTGTTGACTCACTTGTGTTGACTCACTTGATTACTGATAAATGGTTTACCTAAGGGGAAATGGCCTGCCCAGGGGGGAATTAACATTTGTCTTGAGGGGTTCCGTTGTCTCAAAGCTTATCATCTATAAAGCAGAGAAATGGCTCCTGGCAGAGATGCGAGGGCAGATTTGGAGAGTGTGCTGCCGGCCAGGTGTTGCTTGTCAGAGTGGCTAAACCTACATGTTCTAAGTGTAACCTTTCCTCACAAACATAAATAGCAGTGCCACTTGTAAGAAGTATGCATGGACATGGAGGTTTTGTCTTCAGTACTCTGGGACTGATCAACACAGGGCCAGAATTAAATTCCTTTTCTGTCTCTGTCATTCTGTCTCTCTAACTGTCTCTGCATACGTGCCTTCTTCACTGGGCCCTTACTGGAAGTCAGTGCATGCATCGTGAACTCAGTCATCCTGGTGTTGAAATTCTCCTTTCTTTGCCCTTTGGATTATTTAGTCTCCTGCACATGGTGTAGTACAGAGGGGAACTGCGGAGACAGCGTGGCTGCTGCAGGTTCCAGGCATATGTCCATCTGCAGCTGCAGCTGTCCAGGCCCTCTGTGCTTGACTCCCATTCTCCAGGGCCCTGAGGCTGACACTCAGCCTAAATGCAGCCCTCCTCAATTTTCTGCACAGCATCCTTGTCCTTATTCCATGAGAGCCCAGATCAAGAGAAGTGAAACTCTATCACCCTGGCACACACATTGTGCTTTCCCTCTATTAAGCCGAATATAAAGCATCTTTGGTACTGATGGCCACAACAGTGTCCAGATTTTCCATGCAAAACAGAAACTTCCAGGGTTCAGAATGCGGGTGTTTTTATGGCTGTGAAATGTCTTTTCCAACTGTCTCATGGGGTTTTCAAATTCTTTTGAAACCTGAAGTTCTTTCTTGTATCTAGGGAATATTAGCACCTCTGGCCAGAAGGGCCTCCCAACTGGGAGCACAGCTATCCTGGGGTCAGGAGTTCTGCCAGCCTGCTAGCTCCTGGAGGGATTCCTGAGTATGTCCTCAGGGCCCAAGTGTTAACAGGTGTTTCCAATTGACTTTATAGCAGCAGCCTGGCCCTCAGGTGATGTGCGGGGCTGTGATCTCTACTGGAAGCTTCAAATTCAGCAAATGGAGACATCCATCTTTCTTTTGTCTGTCCATAGCTAGGACCCAGGGAGTTTGTACTTCCTGCAAGAAGAGCGACTTTGTATGGACACTCATCCATACCTTCTGGGTATCTCTCTGAGTGTGATGTGTGGACACCACCACACCATTATCAGGGATGTGAGGCCACAGGAGCAATTGCCTTAGCCGGACCCAAAGGGTAGGTGTAAGGGACCGGGATCATCCAGTATTGTTTGATCAAACACAGTTCCCATCTATGTTGAAACACAGCTCTTTCTGGGTTCATTCTTGGCTTGTAATCAGCTGCCCTGGGCAGTGGACTGAGAGTCTGGAGGCTGAGTAGGCCGCCAAACGTGACTGGAAAGGCTCCTGCCCTTGAATTCTGAGGGGTGCCCCAGCTTACTCTGTTGGCAGTGTTTGGATGATAGTGAGGCATGAGATTGAATCAGGAACTCAGGAGAGGGAGACATGAGAGTCCCTTTGCATGTGCATTCCTGCTTGGCCTGATTTTCTTGGCAAAGAGTGTCACCAGGGTACTGCTGATCTCTGGCTTGTTTTGTTGGCGATTTCACCTAGGTTTCTGTAGCCTTAGCTTTGTAAATGTCTCTGGCACAAGCCATACTCTGTATCCTCATAGCCATGCCAGTATCCCTCAGAGTTGATAATAAAGATACACACACACACACACACACACACACACACACACACACACATATATATATATATATATATATATATATATATATATATATATATATATATATATATATATATATATTGGTCACATAGTTGGAGCAGGATTCACTACAATTTTAAATTATATACCTTCCAGGAACATTTCCAATAACCTTTCTATCAGTATCCTCATTGTAATTATCATAGCACAGAACTTGCCTCCATTTTCTAGTGTAAGCTTCAATACATATGCATTTCTTTTCATTCTTGGTAATTCTTAATTTGCCTGGACCCTAAAGTGTCAGGGAATTTTTTAAGCAGCCCTCTGTTTCTCAGCAGACGTTTTTTATTTTTCTGCTGTAATCAGGTCTTCCTGTGGTCTTTGTTTTTATTTTTTATTTTTTTCAAATCCTCCTAGATCATCCCCATTTATTTGCATATTTATTTATTTATTTAGTCCCATATCACATGAGGGGTCATTTCTACTGCCTGATAGATTTTGTCTTATAATTGAAGGGAAATTCTGACACACAATACATTTCCTTTTGCAGAAACTACACACTACTACAACTACGACTGCACTGTTTTTGACAGTGACATCAAATGCACAATGGTTTACTATTGCATGGCTCTAGAGAATGCTCACTATTTAATCTACAATATTTTTAACCTCCCAAATATTTATTCTGTTCTTCCTAAGGGGGATGAATGCTTTACAGTCAACAGTTACATGTAATAGTGGGCAAGGGGGCTAATTTTTCCCACATTCCCTGTATTTCTGTTCTTCACTTGTAACTTTCTTATTGAGGAGAAGGAAACAGTCATAAATTGATAGAGCAGGTCCCAAGCAGGAAGAGAGATAGAGAGACAGCTGCAGCTCTGATTTGCCAGTAGCCCAGCATTTCCCTAGCTAGGTAAGTGGTGTCCAGGGGCTCAAATTGGGTCCTGGGATTCCACATAGTTCTCTGGCATTCTTGCTTAGCCAGAATCTGGGCTAGCTGGCTTGTCCTGACCAGCTAGGTTCTCTGTACATAAGTTGCAGTTGGGGTTGGCTACCTTGACACCTATGCTCTGAGACTACCAAAGATGAGCTCTGAACACTCACACACAGAGAGAGAGACCGACACACACAAACACACACACACACACATTACTGTCAGGTCTGGTAGTATAGCATATGTTGAAAACTGGGGCTGTTTGGGGTCTGTGGGCATGAGAGCTGCTGCCTTACAATCTCTACAAGCCAGCTTTGAACTTGTCATCAATGAACACAGTGTAGGAGGTTTTTGAATTCTGGTGTCTTTCCAACTCATCTATTTCTCTTCTCGCCTTCTCTGTCTCTAACTCTCACATTCTCTCACACACTCTATCTTCACTCATTAATATTTTACTTACATACATTTTTTTATGGACAGGCTCAGATATACAAAGAGAGTTACCAGAGCACTGCTGAGGTCTGGCTTGTTGTGTTGGCGATTTCACCTAGGCTACTGGAGCCTCAGTTTGTAAGTCTTTCTGACACAAGCCATATTCTGTCTCCTCATTTCCATGCCAGTATCACTCAGAGATTATAATAAAGTGATTTTTTTGCAAAACACTTCGTACATTCTGATTTACCGCTCAATATTGACACCACTGTAGCTCTCCTTGGCCCTTGGACACTTTTTTCTTTTCAGATGTAAAGACACTGAAGAGGGAGAGTTTTTTGCCCTGAGGCTTGCACAAGGAACTAGCAAGTGCCCTGTGTGTGTTGCCAGACTAGGAAACTTGTGATGTCTGTCCATGTGGAGAATCTCCTGGATGAGTTCCTTCTGGATCACTTTTTGCTAGGTCCCTTTGGAGCTGCATATAGCTAATGATTTGGAGATTTTACTCCTTTGGACAATTCTTTTCCTGATGCACAGTCTCTCTCCATGTTTTAGCAGTCAATGTCAGAATGTCATATCGAATCCATTGTAGAAAAATGACTACATCAGTGTCTTGCTGTCTCTCTTATATATATATATATATATATATATATATATATATATATATATATATATATATATATATATATATAACATGTAGAGGTCTGAAAATATATTTTAGGTAGAGACCTGCACAGCTCTGGATTAGGATAGTAATGCGGATACACCTGGCACTTCTGAGCCACAGTGATGAGATACATCTCACAGAGCCATTCCTATACCTCTTATCACTCTACAAATCTCTCTCAGCACAAACTACAGCTGCCAAATCATCTACTTCACTCTTGCTCTTTTTCTCCACCGCGTCCTATCCCAAAACTGTAAATCAAAGAAGAAATAAACATAGTGCATATGGCGTAGTACAGAGGGAAACTGAGTAGACAGCGTTCCTGCTGCAGGTAACGGGAATATGTCCATCTCCTGCTGCAGCTGTCCAGGCCCTCTGTGCTTGACTCCCATTCTCCAGGGCCCTGTGGCTGACACTCAGCCTAAATGCAGCCCTCCTCAATTTCCTGCACCACATCCTTGTCCTTATTCCATTAGAGCCCAGGTGAAGAGAAGTGAAACTCTACCACCCTGGCACACACATTGTGCTTTCCATCTATTGGGCCAAAGGTAAAGGATCTGCGGTACTGATGGCAACAGCAGTGTCCAGATTTTCCATGCAAAACGGAAGCTTCCAGGGTTCAGAAAAAGGGTGTTTTGATGGCTGTGAAATGTCTTTTCCCAGTGCCTCCTGGGGTTTCAAATCCTTTTGAATCATGAAGTTCTTTCTTGTATCTAGGGAATATTCTCACCTCTGGCCTGAAGGCCCTCCAAACTAGGAGCACAGCTATCCCTGGTTCAGGAGTTCTGCCAGCCTGCTAGCTCCTGGAGGGATTCTGGAGTATGTCCTCAGGCACCATGTGTTTCCAATTGCCTTTATTAGCAGCAGCCAGGCCCTCAGGTGAGGGGAGGGGCTGTGATCTCCACTGGAAGCTCCAAATTCAGCCAATGGAGGCATCCATCTTTCTTTTGTCTGTCCATTGCAAGGGCCCGGGTAGTTTGTGGTTCCTGCAAGCAGAGAGACTTTGTATGGGACACTCATGAATGCCTACTTCTGGCAATCTCTCTGAGTGTGATGTGTGGACACCAGGACACCATGATCAGGGATGTGAGGCCACAGGAGCAATTGCCTTAGCCAGACCCATAGGGAAGGTGTAAGGGACCGGGTTCATCCATATTGTTTGGTCAAACACAGTTCCCATCTATGTTGAGACGCAGCTCTTTCTGGGTTCTTTCTGGCCTTGTAATCTTCTGTCCACTGAGAAGTGGATTGGGAGCCTGGAGGCTGAGTATGCAGCCAAACGTGACTGGACAGGGTCCTTCCCCTGAATTCTGAGGGGTGCCCCAGCTTACCCCTTTGTCAGTGTTTGGATGATAGTGAGGCATGAGATTGAATCGGAAACTCAGGAGAGGGAGACATGAGAGTCCCTTTGCATGTGCATTCTTGCTTAGCCAGAATCTGGACTACCTGGCTTGCCCTGACCAGCTAGGTTTTCTGTACATAAATTGCAGATAAGGCTGGCTACCTTCTTACCCATGCTCTGAGACAACTATAGGTGAGCTCTGAACACACATAGACACAGACAGACAGACAGACACACACACATTACTGTCAGGTCTGGTAGTACAGCGTATGGTGAAGGCTGGGGCTGTCTGGGGTCTGTGGGCATGAGAGCTGCTGCCTTACAATCTCTACAAGCCAACTTTGAACCTGTCATCAATGAACACAGTGTAGGAGGTTTTTCAATTCTCATCTCTTTACAGCAGAAGTGGCTGATGGGCGGGCCTTCCAGAGGCTGCCCAATGCGCGTGCTACAGGGCCGTGTGGGCGGTGCTCAAGGTTGCTGGCCAATCAATGACTAGGGTCCTTGACACTCCTGGGCTTGTCCAAGCACACTGACCAATGAGACTGCTGGCAGGGGTTCTTGGAATGGCCTAGGCCTCTGGCCTATCAGAGCCTGGCAGGCACACTGTGTGCAGGCCTTCTGAAGGAAGCCCGCCAATGAGAGCTCTGAGCTGCCCTTAAAAGTCTGGGCATGCTTTTAAGAAGTGCAAAGCGGTGTTCAGGACAGGACGCTGCATTGTAGAAGCTGTCCAGTGCGCATGTGTATAACTCCATTTGTGCCTGTGCCTCTGTGGATGTCTGCGTGTGTGTGACTGTGAGAATGTGTATTTGTGTATGTTTGTCTGTGTGTGAGGGAGGGAGAGAGAGAGAATAACAGAATCACTGTGGCATAGGTGATTATGTGCAAAACACTTGGCACATTCTGATTTACAGCTAAATATGACACCATTATAGCTCTCCTTGGCCATTGACCACTTTTCTTCTTTTCAGATATGAAGACACTGAAGAGGGAGAGGTTTTTGCCCTGTGGCTTGCACTGCGAACTAGCAGTTGCCCTGTGTGTGTTGCCAGACTAGGAAACTTGTGAGTCTGTCCATGTGGAGTGTTTCCTGGAGGAGTTCCTACTCGAGCCTTTTTTGCTCAGTCCCCTTGGAGCTGCATATAGCTAATGATTTGGAGATTTTACTCCTTTGGACAATTCTTTTCCTGATGCACAGTTTCCCTCCAGGATTTAGCAATGAATTGTTTGAATGTCATATCGAATCCATTGTAGAAAATGACTACATCAGTATTTCACTCTCTCTATATATATATGTAACATGTAGAGGTCTGAAAATATTTTTTAGCTAGAGTCCTGCACAGCTCCGGATTAGGGTAGTAATGAGGAGACACCTGGCCCTTCTGAGCCACAGTCATGAGAGACATCCACAGAGCCATTTGCATACCTCTTATCACTCTACAAATCTCTCTCAGCACAAACTACATCTGCCAAATCATCTACTTCCCTCTTGCTCTTTGTGTCCACCGAGTCCTATCCCAAAACTGTAAATCAAAGAAGAAATAGACATAGTGCAGTTCCCTGCACACAGGACAGTCTGAGGCTAGACCAGGGAGCTGCAATATGCCAGCCTCCATCTTGGCTGGAGCATCACTAAGACTACATCCAAATTGGAGAGGCGAGGGCAGTTTTGGAGAGTGTGCGGCAGGCCTAGTGTTGCTTCTCAGAGTGGGCTAGCACCTAAATGTTCTAAGTGTAACCTTTCCTCACAAACATAAAATAACAATGCCACTTGTAAGAAGTATGCATGGGCATGGAGGCTTTGTCTTTAGTGCTCTGGCACTGATCTACACAGGGCCAGAATTTCAGTCCTTTGCTCTCTCTGTCATCCAGTGTCTCTTTGACTGTCTCTATGTGCCTTCTTCACTGGGCCCTTATGGAAGTCAGTGCATGCATCCTGAACTCGGACTTCCTGGTGTTGAAATTTTCCTTTCTTTGCCTTTTGGATTATTCAGTCTCCTGCATATGGAGTAGTACATTGGGGAACTGAGGAGACAGTGATCCTGCTGCAGGTAACAGGCATATGCCCATGTCCAGCTGCAGCTATCCAGGCGCTCTGTGCTTGACTCCCATTATCTAGTGCCCTGAGGCTGACACTCAGCCTAAATGCAGCCCTCCTCAATTTCCTGACCACATCCTTGTCCTTATTCCATGATAGCCCAGGTCAAGAGAAGTGAAACTCTATCACCCTGGTGCACACATTGTGCTTTCCCATATTGGGATCCGTGGTACTGATGTCCACACTGTCGTATGCTTTGCATTGGCTTGTTCTAGCCCTCCCCCCCGCCAAGAGAATTGGATCAGGCCTGCTAATTTCGTGGGCCCGCTTGGCCCCGCCCCGAAGGAACCCCGGGAGAGGGTTCCTGAGTTGAGAGTAAGAGAGTTCCAGAGTTTCAGAGTACGAGAGTTCGAGAGTTCCTGCGTTCGAGAGTTTCAGGGTTACAGAGTAAGAGAGATTGCCAGAGAGACAGAGTTCCAGAGTTCCTGGGTTCCTGAGTTCCAGAGTAAGAGACGGTTCCTGAGTTCGAGAGTAAGAGAGAGTGCTTGCGCTGCCGCCTCAAAGAGACAGCAGAGTTCTGTTTGGTGATTAGTTTGTCTTAGTTTATGAATCGTGGTTTCTGAATAAAGAAATACAGCTTCCCTGCCCAGCCATTGTCTCCGCGTCTCTGTTCACCACCGTGAAGCAAGACAGCCCAGCCAGAGCCTCCGAAATTTTAACAACACCACACCAGTGTCCAGTTTTTCCATGCAAAACAGAAACTTCCAGTGTTCAGAAAGAGTGTGGTTTGATGGCTGTGAACTGTCTTTTCCAAGTGCCTCATGGGGTTTCAAATCCTTTTGAAACCTGAGTTCTTTCTTGTATCTAGGGAATATTCTCACCTCTGGCCCAAAAGCCCTCCCAACTAGGCGCACAGCTATCCTTGGGTCAGGAGGTCTGCCAGCCTGCTAGCTCCTGGAGGGATTCCTGAGTATGTCCTCAGGTCCCAAGTGGTAACAAGTATTTCCAATTGCCTTTATTAGCAGCAGCCAGGCCCTCAGGTGAGGGGCAGGGCTGTGATCTCCACTGGAAACTCCTAATTATGCCAATGGAGGTATCCATCTCTTTTTGTGTCTCCATAGAAAGGTCCGGGGAGTTTGTGCTTCCTCCAAGCAGAGCGACTTTGTATGGGACACTCATGGATGCCTACTTCTGTGAATCTCTGAGTGTGATGTTTGGACACCAGGACACTGTGATCAGGGATTGTGAGGCCACAGGTGCAATTGCCTTAGCAGGATCCAAAGGGGAGGTGTAAGGGGCTGGGTTCATCCACTATTGTTTGGTCAAACACAGTTCCCATCTATGTTGAGACACAGCTCTTTATGGGTTCTTTCTCGGCTTGTAATCTGCTGCCCTGAGAAGTGGACTGGGAGCCTGGAGGCTGAGTATGTAGCCAAACATGACTGGACAGGGTCCTGCCCCTGAATTCTGAGGGGTGCCCCAGCTTCCCCCGTTGACAGTGTTTGGATGATAGTGAGGCATGTGATTGAATAGTGAACTAAGGAGAGTGAGAAATGAGAGTCCCTTTGCAAATGCATTCTTGCTTATCCAGAATCTGGGCTAGCTGGATTTCCCTAACCAGCTAGGTTATAAGTACATAGGTTGCAGGTGAGGCTGGCTACCTTGCCACCCATGCTCTGAGACTACTATAGGTGAGCTCTGACCACACACAGACACACAGACAGACAGACAGACACACACACATTACTGTCTGGTCTGGTAGTACAGCATATGGTGAAGGCTGGGGCTGTCTGGGGTCTGTGGGCATGAGAGCTGCTGCCTTTCAATCTCTACAAGCCTTGTTTGAACCTGTCATCAATGAACACAGTGTAGGAGGTTTTTGAATTCTGGTGTCTTTCCAACTCATCTATTTCTCTTCTCGCCTTCTCTGTCTCTAACTCTCACATGCTCTCACACACTCTGTCTTCACTCATTAATATTTTACTTATATACTTATTTTACTGACAGGCCCAGATATACAAAGAGAGTTACCAGAGCACTGCTGAGCTCAGGCTTGTTGTGTTGGCGATTTCACCTAGGCTACTGGAGCCTCAGTTTGTAAGTCTTTCTGACACAAGCCATATTCTGTTTCCTCATTTCCATGCCAGTATCACTCAGAGTTTATAATAAAGTGATTTTTTGCAAAACACTTGGTACATTCTGATTTACAGCTCAATATTGACACCATTGTAGCTCTCTTTGAACCTTGGTCACTTTGCTTCTTTACAGATGTAAAAACACTGAAGAAGGAGAGGTTTTTGCCCTGAGGCTTGCACTGGGAACTACCAGCTGCCCTGTGTCTGTTGCCAGACTAGGAAACTTGTGGTGCCTGTCCATGTGGAGAGTCTCCTTGATGAGTTCCTTCTCAAGCCTTTTTCGCTCTGTCCCATTGAGCTGCATATAGCTAATGATTTTGAGATATTACTCCTTTGGACAATTCTTTTCCTGATGCAGGTTTTAGCAATCAATTGTCTGAATGTCATATCGAATCCAGTGTATAAAATGACTACATCAGTCTCTCTCTCTCTCTCTCTCTCTCTCTCTCTCTATATATATATATATATATATATATATATATATATATATATATGTAACACTAGAGGTCTGAAAATATTTTTTAGCTAGAGACCTGCACAGCTCTGGAATAAGGTAAGAATGCGGATACACTTGGCCCTTCTGAGCCACAGTCATGTGTGACATCTCACAGAGCCATTCGTATACCTCTTATCACTCTACAAATCTCTCTCAGCACAAACTACCGCTGCCAAATCATCTACTTCCCTCTTACTCTTTTTGTCCACGGAGTCCTATCCCAAAACTGTAAATCAAAGAAGAAATAGACATAGTGCTGTTCCCTGCACTCAGGGCAGTGTGAGGCTTGACCAGGGAGATGGAATACACCAGTCTGCATCTTGTCTGGAGCATCACAAAGACTACTTCCAAATTGGAGAGGGGAGGGTAGTTTTGGAGAGTGTGCTTGCGGCCAAGTGTTGCTTCTCAGAGTGGCTAAGACCTAGATGTTCTAAGTGTAACCTTTGCTCACAAATATAAAATAACAATGCCACTTGTAAGAAGTATGCATGGGCATGGAGGGTTTGTCTTATGTGCTCTGGCACTGATCAACACAGGGCCAGAATTTGAGTCCTTTGCTGTCTCTGTCATTCTGTCTCTCTCACTGTCTCTATGTGCCTTCTTCACTGGGCCTTTATTGGAAGTCAGTGCATGCATCTTGACCTCAGTCATCCTGGTGTTGAAATTTTCCTTTCTTTGCCCTTTGGATTATTTAGTCTCCGCAATACAGCGTAGTACATTGGGGAACTGCGGAGACAACGATCCTGCTGCAGGTTACAGGCATATGTCCATCTAAGGCTGTAGCTGTCCAGGCCCTCTGTGCTTGACTCCCATTCCCCAGGGCCCTGAGGCTGGCACTTAGACTAAATGCAGCCCTCCTCAATTGCCTGCACTGCAACCTTGTCCTTATTCCATGATAGCCCAGGTCAAGAGAAGTGAAACTCTATCCCTGTGGCACACACATTGTGCTTTCCCTCTATTGGGCCGAATGTAAAGCATCTTTGGTACTGATGGCCACACCAGTGTCCAGATTTTCCACGGAAAACGGAATCTTCCAGGGTTCTGAAAGAGGGTGTTTTGATGGCTGTGAAAAGTATTTTCCAAGTGCCTCATGGGGTTTCAACTCCTTTTGAAACCTGAAGTTCTTTCTTGTACCTAGTGAATATTCTCACCTCTGGCCAGAATGCCCTCCCAACTAGGAGCACAGCTATGCCAGTGTCAGGAGGTGTGCCAGCCTGCTAGCTCCTGGAGTGATTCCTGAGTATGTCCTCAGGGCCTAAGTTGTAACGTGTGTTTCCAATTGCCTTTATTAGCAGCATCCAGGCCCTCAGGTGAGGGGCGGGGCTGTGATCTCCACTGGAAACTCCTAATTCAGCCAATGGAGGCATCCATCTTTCTTTTGTCTGTAAATAGTAGCGCCCAGGGATTTTGTGCTTCCTGCAAGCAGAGCAACTTTGTATGGGACACTCATGCATGCCTACTTCTGGGAATCTCTCTGAGTGTGATGTGTGGACACCAGGACACCATGATCAGGGATGTGACAAAAAAGGAGCAATTGCCTTAGCCAGACCCAAAGGGTAGGTGTAAGGGACCGGGTTTATCCACTATTGTTTGGTCAAACACTGTTCCCATCTATTTTGAAACACAGCTATTTCTGGGTTCTTTCTGTGCTTCTAATATGCTGCCCTGAGCAGTGGACTGAGATTCGGGAGGCTGAGTAGGCAGCCAAAAATGACTGGACAATCTCATACCCCTGAATTCTGAGGGGTGCCACAGCTTACCCTGTTGGCTGTGTTTTGATGATAGTGAGGCAAAACATTGAATCGGGACCTCAGGAGAGGAAGACATGATAGGCCCTTTGCATGTGCATTCTTGCTTAGCCAGAATCTGGGCTAGCTGGCTTGCCCTGACCAGCTAGGTTCTCTGTACATAAGTTACAGATGAGGCTGGCACAGGTGATTTTGTGCAAAACACTTGGCACTTTCTGATTTACAGCTCAATATTGACACCATTGTAGCTCTACTTGGCCCTTGGTCACTTTTCTTCTTTTCAGATGTAAAGACACTGAAGAGGGAGAGGTTTTTGCCCTGAGGCTTGCACTGGGAACTAGCAGCTGCCCTGTGTGTGTTGCTAGACTAGGAAACTTGTGGTGCCTGTCCATGTGGAGAGTGTCCAGGAAGAATTCGTTCTCAAGCCTTTAGCGCTAGGTCCCCTTGGAGCTGCATATAGCTAATGATTTGGAGATTTTACTCCTTTGGACAATTCTATTCCTGGTGCACAGATTCTCTCCAGGTTTTAGCAATCAATTGTCTGAATGTCATATCGCATCCATTGTAGAAAATTACTACATCAGTGTCTTGCTGTCTCTCTCTCTTTCTCTCCCTCCCTCTCTCTCTCTCTCTCTCTCTCTCTCTCTATATATATATATATATATATATATATATATTATATTTATATTTATATATAACATGTAGAGTTCTGAAAATATATTTTAGCTAGAGACCTGAACAGCTCTGGATTCGGGTAGTAATGCTGATACACCTGGCCCTTTTGAGCCACAATCATGAGAGACATCTCACAGAGCCATTCGTTTACCTCTTGAACTCTACAAATCTCTCTCAGCACAAACTACAGGTTCCAAATCATCTACTTCCCACTTGCTCTTTTTGTCCACCGAATCCTATCCCAAAACTGTAAATCAAAGAAGAAATAGACATAGTGCTGTTCCCCTGCACACAGGACAGGCTATGGCTGGATCAGGGAGATGAAATATGCCAGCCTGCATTTGGCTGGAGCATCACTAAAACTATTTCCAATTTGGAGAGAATAGGGCTGTTTTGGAGAGTGGGCTGCAGGCCAAGTGTTGCTTCTCAGAGTGGGCTAAGGCCTAGATGTTCTAAGTGTAACCTTTCCTCACAAACATAAAATCACAATGCCACTTGTACGAAGTATGCATGGGCATGGAGGGTTTGTCTTCAGTGCTCTGGCACTGATCAACACAGGGCCAGAATTTTTGTACTTTGCAGTCAGTCATTCTGTCTCTCTGACTGTCTCTAAGTGCCTTCTTCCCTGGACCCTTCGTGAAAGTCAGTCGCATCTATGTTCATCAGAGATATTGGTCTGTAGTTTTCTTTTTTGGTTGTGTCCCTGTCTGCTTTTGGTATCAGGGTGATGTTGGCTTCATAGAAGCTGGCAGGGAGTATTCCAGTGTCTTCAATCTTTTGGAAGACTTTTAAAAGTAGAGGTATTAGTTCTTCTTTGAAAAATTTGTAGACTTCATTTGCAAAACCATCTGGTCCAGGACTTTTATTTTGGGGAAGATTTTTGATAACTGTTTCAATTTCATTAACTGTGATGGGCCTGTTCATGTTATCCACTTCCTCTTTACTTAGTTTTGGAAGTTGGTAGGTATCTAGGAAATCATTCATTTCTTCCAAGTTCTCTAGCTTGGTGGCATATATTTGTTCATAGAAGCCTCGCATGATATGTTGAATTTCTGCAGTGTCTGTTGTGATTTCTCCTCTTTCTTTTACTATCCGATTTATTTGGGTCTTCTCCCTTTTTTGTTTTGTGAGTCTGGCTAAAGGTTTGTCGATTTTGTTTATTCTTTCGAAGAACCAACATTTACTTTCATTGATCTTTTGTATGGTTTTCCTATTCTCAATGTTATTTATTTCTGCCCTAACTTTAGTAATTTCTGTCCTTCTGGTTGCTTTAGGATTCTTTTGTTGTTCTTCTTCTAGGTCTTTAAGATGTAAAATCAGGCTTTTTATTTGTGCTTTTTCTTGTTTCCTAATGTGTGCTTGTATAGCTATGAACTTCCCTCTTAGGACTGTTTAGCTGTGTCCCAAATATTTTGATAGCTTGTGTCTTCATTTTCCTTGAACTCTCGAAACATTTTGATTTCTTCCTTGATTTCCTCTTTGACCCAGAAGTTGATAAGAAGTGTACTGTTGAGATTCCACATTTTGGCACTGTTATTAATCTTTTGTTGATTGTTAAGTGTTAGTTTAATTCCACTGTGGTCTGAGAAGATGCTTGGGATTATTTCAGTGCTCTTGAATAGGCTGATGCTGTCTTTGTGGCCTAACATATGGTCTATCCTTGAGAATGATCCATGTGGATTTGAGTAAAATGTGTATGTATTCCAGTTTCTTGGGATGAATGACTCTGAAAATGTCCAATAGTTCTAGTTTATCTATCTCTTCATTTAGCTCCCTTATGTCTTTACTGATTTTCTGCCTGGATGATCTGTCAAGTTGAGATAGTGGGGTGTTGAAGTCCCCTACTATGATTGTGTTACTGTTAATATATTGCTGTAGCTCTTTCAGTAGAAGTTTGATGTATTTAGATGGCTTCTCATTGGGTGCATAGCTATTAGTAATTGTTAAGTCCTCTTGATTGACTGATCCTCTGATCATTAAGTAGTTTCCATTCCTATCTTTTTTAATCTTATCTATTTTAAAGTCTATCATGTCAGATATGAGAATAGCTGTTCCTGCCCTTTTTTGTGGGCCATTGGCTTGAATGATAGTTTTCCATCCTTTCACTTTAAGTCTGTGTTTGTCTTGTTGCGTTAGGTGAGTTTCCTGTAGACAACATATTGTTGGGTTGTGTTTTCTGATCCATCTACCTACTCTGTGTCTTTTAATAGGTGAATTCAGGCCACTGACATTTATTGATATCAAAGATTGAAGATATTTTAACGCCATTCTTGTAGAGTTTTAGAGTGTTTTGATATATGTCCTATTTGTGGTGGTCTGGTTGTTCATAGGAGACCTTTCAGAACTTCTTTCAGGGCAGGTTTGGTGATGGTTGCTTCCTTCAACTGTTGCTTGTCTGAGAAGGTTTTGATGCTTCCATCTAGTCTGAATGACAATCTAGCAGGATATAGTATTCTTGGCTGAAAGCCTTTCTCATTGAGCACTCGATAGATATCTTGCCATTCTCTTCTGGCCTGTAGTGTTTGTATGGAGAAGTCTGCTGCTAATCTTATGGGTTTTCCTTTGTAGGTGACTCTTTGTTTTTCTCTTGCAGCCTTGAGGATCCTTTCTTTATCCTTATTCCTTTCCAATATAAGTATGACATGTCTTGGTGTCTTTAGGCCTGGGTTAATTCTGTTTGGGACCCTCTGGGCTTCTTGAATCTTTATGTCTTTGGTGTTGTCTAGACTAGAGAAATTTTCAGCTATTATGGCCTGGAGAACGCTTTCTTCCTCCCCTTCTCTTTCTTCCTCTGGTAAGCCAATAATGCGTATATTGTTTCTTTTGAAGTCATCCCATAGGACTCTGTTGTTGTTTTCAGCATCTCTTAATCTCTTTTTGAGATCTCTTACTTCTTTTTTAGTTGTCTCTATTCATCCTCAATCTTGCTAATTCTGTCTTCAGCCTCATTGATTCTATTCTCTCTGCCTTCTACTGCTTTCTGGAGTTCATCTATTTTGTTGCCCTGCTCTGATACTGTTTTAGCTTGTTCAGCTAGTTGCCTTCTTATCTCAGCGATTTCAGCTTTCAGCTCTCTAATAACCATGAAATTATTAGAATTTTCTTCCATATTCTCATTTGTTGTTCCTGCATTTCTGATTACAATTTTTTCAAATTATTTACTCACTCCTGTTATTATTTCCTTAGCTAATGTTTGGATGTTTAACTCGTTGTTTTGTGCTTCACCCTCTGGAGGACTTTTAGCTGGACTCTTGTCCTGGTTCGAGTCTCCAATATTTTTTCTTGTTGTTTTAACCATTTTATATAAGTTAACAGTTTTTTCAATCCCTGAGTTGGAGTTCAGTGGTGTAAAAGCCTTTTTTTCCCCTGTAGGCTATGGGAGCCTGAGGGCTTCTTAGCTTAATCACTGACTCCTGACCAAGAGATAAATCAGGGTGTGGCAGAGATAATCCAGTGGTTATGCAAAGAGACTTTCACAGCCCCTCAGCTATGCCACCAGGTTATAGGTCTTCTGAGTTCCCAGTTAGATCTCTGTACCCTGGTGTCCCTCCCTGTTGCTGCTCCAAATTCTGAGGGTAGTAGCAATGGAGACTCAGAATTGCACTTGGTGAGTCTCTGGGGAGTCCTTTCCTCCCTTCAGCTGTCCCCTTGTTGGTGGAGCAGACTGGATGTGGTGTCTCCACTGACAAACTGTCGAACTGTTAGCAGTGACTTAATCTCTCCTTAGGCCCCTCTCTCCTCTCTGTCACCAGCCATGAGTGTTTGTACTCATGGGTGATTTACTGGGTTTCTGTGGTCATTCTAGTGCTGTCTTGTTTCAGTCTGGGTGGTCTCCTTTGGTATTCCTAGTTGATCAGGGAGAGGCGAGGAGAGCAGAGAAAGCGATCTGCTGCTCATAGCTCCGCCTCCGGAAGTCGAATCCGGACCACTCCGAAATTTTCCTTTCTTTGCCCTTTGGATTACTTAGTCAAGTGCATATGGTGGAGTAAAGAGGGGAACTGAGGAGACAGAGTTCCTGCTGCAAGTAACAGATTGCACAATGGCTATGCTAATTATTCTCATGCCTGAGGTTTCCTCTCCGGCCCACACCTAGGGTGTGTCTCCATCTTGAATGGGTGTAACAAAAGGTTAAAAGACATTGTTGATATGTAAAAGTCTCAAATTTCTTCTCTATTAGAAACGTTGGGTCGTGCAGTAGATATGCTAATAACAAGTTTTGTTTCATAGTAAATAAGTTGCAGCCAGCTGCCTGTGGGACTCTAGGCCATTCCTTGCACCATGGAAATGCCCGTCGAGGCAAGTAGCCCCCCAGAGGCAAGAAATGTTTTTTTTTCAGATATGGCCCCCTCAGGCCTTCCCTTGGCAACATGCTGGTTTTTGTTATATATGCTGCTGTTCACCCCACACCCTTGATACTATAGTCATTTAGTTAAAAAGAAAAGGGGGAATTGTCGTATGCTTTACATTGGTTTGTTCTAGCCCCCCCAACCTAGAGAATTGGATCAGTCCTGTTAATTTCGCAGGCCTGCTTGGCCCCGCCCCAAGGAACCCCGAGAGAGGGTTCCTGAGTCCAAGAGTTCCTGAGTCCTGAGTTCGAGAGTGCGAGAGTTTCAGAGGGTTCCCCATTACAAGAGTTCCAGAGTTCCAGAGTTCCTGAGTTCAGAGTAAGAGGGAGTGCTTGTGCCGCCGCAAAGAGGCAGCCCACTTCTGTTTGTTGATTAGTTTGTCATTGTTTATGAATCGTTTTTCCTGAATAAAGAAAAACAGCTTCCCTGCCCAGCCATTGTCTCCGCGTCTCTGTTACCCACTGTGAAGCTACTCGGCCAGCAAGTGCTTACGAATTTTAACAACAAACATATATTCTGTTCTTTCTTGGGGGATGAATGGTTTACAGTCAACAGTTACATGTAATAGTGGGCACAGGGGTAATTTTTTCCACTTTCCCTGTATTTCTGAACATCATGTGTAACTTTCTTACTGAGGAGAAGGAAACAGTTGTAAATTGAGAGAGCAGGGCCCAAGCAGGAAGAGAGACAGAGAGACAGCTGCAGTTCTGATTTTACACTAGCCCAGCTTTTCCCTAGCTGGGTAAGTGGTGAGCAGGGGCTCAAAAAGGGGTCCTGGGCTTCCACATAGTTCCCTGGCATCTCCAACAGCTGTGACGGAAACCCATGCTCCCTTCGTTGTCCATGTAACTTTTGATCTGCTCTAGGCACTTCTCACCTTCATATGCCAGAAACTTAACACTTCTCCCCTACACCCATGAAACTTTGACCTTATACTTGAGTGCAAAAAATCAACCCCAATCCACATTATTTCAGGGAAAAGTGTGTGCGTCTCTGTGGGAGGGTGTGTGTGTGTGTATGTGTAAGTGTACATAAGTGTGTTTCAGTTATGATTACCACTGTTGTTTCTTTATTCCTGACGCAGATTCTTAGGAACTGGGTTGTGCAATGACAAAGGAAGTTTCCACTGCACAAGTGGTTTTTCAAATATGAATGGCTCATTGGATAATCTGGACAATGTTGTGCATTCTCCCAGGTGGTCCTCAGATGGGTTCTTTCCTTTACTATTCCCATGCTGTGTGTAATTTTCTGTGTAGACTCAAAGAGGAGGGGCATGGGGGAGCTCAGATGCATTCTTCTGTGTGCCCACAAGGTGGCAGCATAGCCCATAGTTGAGTGTAGTGATTCTGGGGAATGAGGAGAATTGTGGGATTTGTGGCCCATGGACAGCAAGGTTGAAATTGAGGTAGAGTGCCCTAGATATCTGTTCTTTCCTGTGGGGTGGGGGGATGCCCCATTTGGCTTTGCAAGTGGAAGGGGTTTCTCTCTTTGTCTGGGATGACTCTACTGTGAGCTTTTGAATCCCTGTACTCAGCTGCATTCTGCTGGGTGTCCACAAGACGGCAGCTCCAGTGTGGGAATAAGGCACCATGGGGCAAGTGCCCTGAGGCACTGGGCTATGAGAGTAGAGATAGGCTTTATGGGTGTGCCCCAAGAGCATGGCCAGCCTAGCTCAAGCAGGCAGTGTCCTAAGGATTGGTCCAGACAGGAGCTGTTGGGTCGTGTTGGCAGAAACAGGGCCTTCAGAGGAAGCCAGACAGTCCCCACGGGAGGGTCTAAAAGACCATGCCCTCTGAGCCTGAGGGGAGGGCCCAGTGCTTATTCATAGAGACAGCTGGCCAAATAAGAAGAGGATCATCACCATCAGGGGCATGAACCAATAGCTAGCCAATGAGAACAGAGGAGAATTTGCTAGGAAGGGACTCAGAGAGCAGCCTTCTGAAGGAAGCCCGCCAATGGGAGCTCAGAGCTGGCCTTAAAAGGCGGGCGTGCTTCCAGGAAGTGTGAATCAGGGTTCAGCCAAGGGCCCTGCCTTTGAAGCTGTCCAGTGCGTATGTGCATAACTCCATTTATGCCTGTGCCTCTGTGGATGTGTGCGTGCGTGACTGTGTGTTTGTCTTTGTTTGTGTGTGTGTATGTGTGTGGAAGGGAGAGAAAGAGAACAACAGAATCACTGTGGCACAGGAGATTTTGTGCAAAACACTTGGCACATTCTGATTTACTGCTCAATACTGACAAAATTGTAGCTCTCCTTGTCCATGGACACTATTTATATTTTCAGATGTAGACACTGAAGAGGTAGAGGATTTGCCCTAAGGCTTGCTCTGGGAACTAGCAGCTTCCCTGTGTGTGTTGCCAGACTAGGAAACTTGTGGTGCCTGTCCATGTGGAGAGTCTCCTGGATGAGTTCCTTCTCAAGCCTTTTTCGCTAGGTCCCATTGGAGCTGCATATAGCTAATGATTTGGAGATTTTAGTCCTTTGGACAATTCTTTTCCTGATGCACAGTTTCTCTCCAGGTTTTAGCAATCAATTGCCTGAATGTCATATCGCATCCATTGTAGAAAATGGCTACATCAGTGTCTTGCTCTCTCTCTCTCTCTCTCTCTCTCTCTCTCTCTATATATATATATATATATATATATATATATATATATATATGTAAGATGTAGATGTCTGAAAATATATTTTAGCTAGAGACATGCACAGCTCTGGATTCGGGTAGTAATGCGGATACACCTGGCCCTTCAGAGCCACAGTAATGAGAGACCTCTCACAGAACATTTGTTTACCTCTTGTCACTCTACAAATCTCTCTCAGCACAAACTACAGCTGCCAAATCATCTACTTCCCTCTTGCTCATTTTGTCCAAGGAGTCCTATTCCAGAACTGTAAAACAAAGAAGAAATAGACATAGTGCAGGTCCCTGCACACAGGACAGGCTGAGGCTTGACCAGGGAGATGAAATATGCCAGCCTGAATCTTGGCTGAAGCATCACTAAACTACTTCCAATTTGGAGAGGCAAGGGCAGTTTTGGAGAGTGGGCTGCTGCCCAAGTGTTGCTTCTCAGAGTAGGCTAAGAACTAGATGTTCTACGTGTAACCTTTCCTTACAAACATTAAATAACAATGCCACTTGTAAGAATTATGCATGGGCATGGAGGGTTTGTCTTCATTGCTCTGGCACTGATCAACACAGCGCCAGAATTTCTGTCCTTTTCAGTCAATGTCATTCTGTCTCTCTGACTGTCTCTATGTGCCTTCTTCCCTGGACCCTTCATGGACATCATTGCATGCATTGTGACCTCGGTCTTCCTGGTGTTGAACTTTTCCTTTCTTTGCACTTTGGGTTACTTAGTCTCGTAAGATGGCGTATTACAGAGGGGAACTGAGGAGACAGCATTCCTGCTGCAGGTAACAGGCATATGTCCATCTCCAGCTGCAGCTGTCCAGGCCTTCTGTGCTTGACTCCCATTTTCCAGAGGCCTGTGCTGACACTCAGCCTAAATGCAGCCCTCCTCAATTTCCTGCACCGCATCCTTGTCCTTATTCCATGAGACCCCAGGTCAATAGAAGTGAAACTCTACCACCCTGGCACACCCATTGTGCTTTCCCTATATTGGGCCGAATGTAAAGGATCTGTGGTACTGATGGCCACATCAGTGTCCAGATTTTCCACGCTAAACAGAAGCTTCCAGGGTTCAGAAAGAGGGTATTTTGATGGCTGTGAAAAGTCTTTTCCAAGTGCCTCCTGGGGTTTCAAATCCTTTTGAAGACTGAAGTTCGTTCTAGTATCTAGGGAATATTCCACATCTGGCCCGAAAGCCCTCCCAAGTAGGAGCACCGCTATCCCAGATTCAGGAGTTCTGTCAGCCTGCTAATCCTGGAGGGATTCCTGAGTATGTCCTCAGGCCCCAAGTGGTAACAGGTGTTTCCAATTCCCTTTATTAGCAGCAGCCAGGCCCTCAGGTGAGGGGCGGGGCTGTGATCTCCACTGGAATCTCCTAATTTAGCCAATGGAGGCATCCATCTTCCTTTTGTCTCTCCATAGCAAAGGCCCGGGGAGTTTGTGCTTCCTGCACGCAGAGCGACTTTTTATGGGACACTCATGCATGCCTACTTCTGAGAATCTCTCTGAGTGTGATGTATGGACACCAGGACACCATGATCAGGGATTGTGAGGCCACAGGAGCAATTGTCTTAGCCAGACCCAAAGGGTAGGTGTAAGGGGAAGAGTTCATCCACTATTGTTTGGTCAAACACAGTTCCCATGTATGTTGAAAGAAAGCTCTTTCTGGGTTGATTCTGGCTTGTCACCAGCTGCCCTGAGCAGTGGACTGAGAGTCTGGAGGCTGAGTAGACAGCCAAACGTGACTGGACATGCTCCTGCCCTTGAATTCTGAGGGGTGTCCCGGTTTACCCCGTTGGCAGTGTTTGGATGATAGTGAGGCATGAGACTGAATCGGGAACTCAGGAGAGGGAGACATGAGAGTCCCTTTGCATGTGCATTCATGCTGAGCCAGAATTAGGGCTAGCTGGCTTGCCCTGACCAGCTAGGATCTCTGTACATAAGTTGCAGATGAGGGTGGATACATTCCCACACATGCTCTGAGACTACTATAGGTGAGCTCTGAGCACTCACAGACAAAGACAGACAGACAGACACACACACACACACACACACACACATTACTGTCAGGACTGGTATTACTGAATTTGGTGAATTCTGGGGCTATCTGCGGTCTGTGGGCATGAGAGCTGCTGCATTACAATCTCTACAAGCCAGGTTTGAACCTGTCATCAATGAACACAGTGTAGGAGGTTTTTGAATTCTCATCTCTTTCCAGCAGAAGTGGCTGGTGGGCGGTCCTTCCAGAGGCTGCCCAATGAGCATGCTTCAGGGCCCTGTGTGCGGTGCTCAAGGTTGCTGGCCAATCACTGACTAGGGGCCTTGACACTCTTGGGCGTGTCCTAGCACACTGGCCAATGATATTGCTGGCAGGGGTTCTGGGCGTGGTCTAGGCCTCTGGCATATCAGAGCATGGCTGGTGCCCTGTCTGCAGGCCTTCTGAAGTAAGCCCGACAATAGGAGCTGAGAGATGGCCTTAAAATGCTGGGCGTGCTTCCAGGAAGTGTGAAGCAGGGTTCACCCAGGGCCCTGCCTTGCAGAAGCTGTCCAGTGTGCATGTGTATAACTCCGTTTGTGCCTGTGCCTCTGTGGATGTGTGCGTGTGTAACTGTGATAGTCTGTGTTTGTGTGTGTCTGAGTGTGTGTGAGTGAGGGAGAGAGAGAGAAGAGCAGAATCACTGTGGCAGAGGTGATTTTGTGCAAAACACTTGGCACATTCTGATTTACAACTCAATATTGACACCATTGTAGCTCTCCTTGGGCCTTGGTCACTTTGCTTATTTTCAGATGTAAAGACACTGAAGAGCGAGAGTTTTTTGCCCTGAGGCTTGCACTGGGAACTAGCAGCTGCCCTGTATGTGTTGCCAGCATAGGAAATTTGTGCTGCCTGTCCATGTGGAGAGTCTCCTGGATGAGTTCCTTCACAAGCCTTTTTCGCTAGGTCCCCTTGGAGCTGCATATAGCTAATGATTTGGAGATTTTACTTCATTGGACAATTCTTTTCCTGATGCACAGTTTCTCTCCAGGTTTTAGCAATCAATTGTCTGAATGTCATATCGCATCCATTGTAGAAAATGACTACATCAGTGTCTTGCTGTCTCTCTCTCCATATATATACATATATATACATATACATATACATATACATATACATATACATATACATATACATACACATACACACACACACACATATATATATATATATATATATATATATATATATATAAACATATAGACGTCTGAAAATATATTTTAGCTAGAGACCTGCACAGCTCTGGATTCTGGTAGTAATGCGGTTACACCTGGCCCTTTTGAGCCACAGTCATGTGAGATATCTCACAGAGCAATTCGTTTACCTCTTGTCACTCTACAAATCTCTCTCAGCACAAACTACAGCTTCCAAATCATCTAATTCACTCTTGCTCTTTTTGTCCACCGAGTCCTATCCCAAAACTGTAAATCAAAGAAGAAAGAGACATAGTTCAGTTCCCTGCACACAGGACAGGCTGAGTCTGGACCAGGGAGATGAAATACCCCAGCCTGCATTTGGCTGGAGCATCACTAAAACTACATCCAATTTGGAGAGGCAAGGGCAGTTTTGGAGAGTGGGCTGCAGGCCAAGTGTTGCTTCTCAGAGTGGGCTAAGACCTAGATGTTCTAAGTGTAACTTTTCCTCACAAATATAAAATAACAATGCCACTTGTAAGAAGTATGCATGGGAATGGAGCGTTTGTCTTCAGTGCTTTAGCACTGATTAACACAGGGCCAGAATTTGTCCTTTTTAGTCACTGTCATTCTGTCTCTCTGACTGTCTCTATGTGCCTTCTTCCCTGGACCCTTCATGTAAGTCAGAGCATGCATCGTGATCTCAGTCTTCCTGGTGTTGAAATTTTCCTTTCTTTGCCCTTTGGATTAGTTAGTCTCCTGCATATGGCATAGTGCAGAGGAGAACATAGGAGACAGCGTTCCTGCTGCAGGTAACAGGCATATCTCCATCTCCAGCTGCAGCTGTCCAGGCCCTCTGTACTTGATTCCCATTCTCCAGGGCCCTGTGGCTGACCCTCAGCCTAAATGCAGCCCTCTTCAATTTCCTACACCACATACTTGTCTTTATTCCATGAAAGCCCAGGTCAAGAGAAGTGAAACTCTACCACCCTGGCACACACATTGTGCTATCACTCTATTGCGCAGAATGTAAAGGATCTGTTGTACTGATGTCCACACCAGTGTCCAGATTTTCCATGCAAAACGGAAGCTTCCGGGGTTCACAAAGAGGGTGTCTGGAGGACTGTAAAATGTCTTTTCCAAGTTCCTCCTTGGGTTTCAAATCCTTTTGAAACCTGAAGTTCGTTCTTGTATCTAGGGAATATTCTCACCTCTGGCTCAAAGACCTTCCCAAGTAGGAGCACAGCTATCCCGGGGCTAGGAGGTCTGCCAGCCTGCTACCTCCTGGAGGGATTCCTGAGTATGTCCACAATCCCCAAGTGGTATCAGGTGTTTCCAATTGGCTTTATTAGCAGCAGTCAGGTCCTCAGGTGAGGGGCGGGGCTGAGATCTCCACTGGAAGCTTCTATTCAGCCAATTGAGGCATCCATGTTCCTTTTGTCTCTGCATAGCAAGTGCCCAGGTAGTTTGTGCTTCCTGCAAGCAGAGCGACTTTGTATGGGACACTCATGCATGCCTACTTCTGGGAATCTCTCTGATTGTGATGTGTGGACACCAGGACACCATGATCAGGGATGGTGAGGCCACAGGAGCAATTGCCTTAGCCAGACCCAAAGGGTAGGTGTAAGGGGCCAGGTTCATCCATTATTGTTTGTTCGAACACAGTTCCCATCTATGTTGAAACACAGCTCTTTCTGGGTTAATTCTGGGCGTGTAATATGCTGCCCTGAGCAGTGGACTGAGAGTCTTGAGGCTGAATAGGCAGTTAAACGTGATGGCACAGGCTCCTGCCCCTGAATTCAGAGGGGTGCACCAGCTTACTGCATTTACAGGGCTTGGATGATAGTGACGCATGAGATTGAATGGGGAAGTCAGGAGAGGGAGACATGAGAGTCTCTTTGCATGTGCATTCTTGCTTAGCCAGAATCTGGGCTAGCTGCCTGGCTCTGACCATCTATGTTCTCTGTACATAAGTTGCAGGTGAGGCTGGATACCTTCCCACCCATGCTCTGAGACTACTATAGATGAGCTCTGAGCACACACAGACACAGACAGACAGACAGACAGATACACACACACATATTACTGTCAGGTCTGATAGTACAGCATATGGTGAAGGCTTGGGCTGTCTGGGGTCTGTGGGCATGAGAGCTGCTGCCTTACAATGTCTACAAGCCATGTTTGAACCTGTCATCTATGAACACAGTGTAGGAGGTTTTTGAATTCTCATCTCCAGCAGAAGTGGCTGTGGGCGGGCCTTCCAGAGGCTGCCCAATGAGCGTGCTAAAGGGCCGTGTGGGCGGTGCTCAAGGTTGCTGACCAATCACTGACTAGGGCCTTTGACACTCCTGGGTGTGTCTAAGCACACCTGCCAATATTATTGCTGGCAGGCGTTCTGGGCGTGGCCTAGGCCTCTGGAATATCAGAGCATGGCTGGTGCCCTGTCTGCCTGCCTTCTGAAGAAAGCCTGACAATGGGAGCTCAGAGCTGGCCTTAAAAGGCTGGGCGTGCTTCCAGGAAGTGCGAAGCAGGGTTCAGCCCAGTGCCCTGCCTTGCAGAAGCTGTCCAGTGTGCATGTGTATAACTCCAATTGTGCCTGTGCCCTTGTGGATGTGTGCGTGTGTGTAATTGTGAGAGTGTGTGTTTGTGTGTGAGAGGGAGGGAGAGATAGAGAATAACAGAATCACTGTGGCAAAGGTGATTTTGTGCAAAACACTTGGCACATTCTGATTTACAGCTCAATATTGACATCATTGTAGCTCTCCTGCCCTTGGTCACTTTTCTTCTTTTCAGATGTAAAGACACTGAAGAGGGAGAGGTTTTTGCCCTGAGGCTTGCACTGGGAATGAGCAGCTGCCCTGTGTGTATTGCCGGACTAGGAAACTTGTGGTGCCTGTCCATGTGGAGAGTGTCCTGGATGAGTTTCTTCTGGAACCTTTTTAGCTAGGTCCCATTGAGGCTGCATATAGCTAATGTTGTGGAGATTTTACTCCTTTGGACAATTCTTTTCCTCATGCACAGTTTCTCTCCAGGTTTTTAGCTATCAATTGCCTGAATGTCATATCGCATCCATTGTAGAAAATGACTACATCAGTATCTTGCTCTCTCTCTCTCTTTCTCTCTCTCTCTCTCTATATATATATATATATATATATATATGTATATAACATGTAGAGGTCTGAAAATATATTTTAGCTAGAGACATGCACATCTCTGGATTGGGGTAGTAATGCACATACACCTGGCCCTTCTGAGCCACAGTCATGAGAGACATCTCAAAGAGCCATTCATTTACTTGTTGTCACTCTACACATCTCTCTCAGCACAAAGTACAGCTGCCAAATCATCAACTTCACTCTTGCTATTTTTGTCCACCAAGTCCTATCCCAAAACTATAAATCAAAGAAGAAATAGACATAGTTCAGTTCCCTGCAAACAGGACAGGCTGAGGCTGGACCCTAGAGATGAAATACGCCAGCCTGCATTTGGCTGGAGCATCACTAAAACTACTTCCAATTTGGAAAGGCAAGGGCAGTTTTGGAGAGTGAGCTGCAGGCCAAGTATTGCTTCTCAGAGTGGGCTAAATACTAGATGTTCTAAGTGTAACCTTTCCTCAAAAACAAAATAACAATGCCACTTCTAAGAAGTACGCATGGGCATGGAGGGTTTGTCTTCAGTGCTCTGGCACTGATCAACACAGGGCAATAATTTGTCCTTTTCAGTCACTGTCATTATGTCTCTCTGACTGTCTCAATGTGCCTTCTTCCCTAGACCCTTTGTGGAAGTCAGTGCATGCATCGTGAAATCAGTATTCCTGGTGTTGTAATTTTCCTTTCTTGGCCCTTTGGATTAGTTAGTGTCATGCATATGGCGTAGTACAGAGGAGAACTTAGGAGAAAGCATTCCTGCTGCAGGGAACAGGCATATGTCCATCTCCTGCTGCAGCTGTCCAGGCCCTCTGTGCTTGACTCCCATTCTCCAGGACCATGTGGCTGACACTCATCCTAAATGCAGCCCTCCTCAACTTCCTGAACCACATCCTTGTCCTAATTCCATGAGAACCCATGTCAAGAGAAGTGAAACACTACCACCCTGGCACACACATTGTGCTTTCCCTCTATTGGGCCAAAGGTAAAAGATCTGTGGTCCTGATGGCCACACCAGTGTCCAGATTTTCCATCCAAAACGGAAGCTTCCAGGGTTCAGAAAGAGGGTGTTTTGATGGCTGTGAAATGTCTTTTCCAAGTGCCTCCTGGGGTTTCAAATCCTTCTGAAATCTGAAGATCGTTCTTGTATCTAGGGAATATTCTCACCTCTGGCCAGAAGGCCCTCCAAACTAGGAGCACAGCTATCCTGGGGTCAGGAGGTCTGTCAGCCTGCTAGCTCCTGGAGGGATTCCTGAGTATGTCCTCAGGCCCCAATTGGTAACAGGTGTTTCCAATTGTCTTTATTATCAGCAACCAGGCCCTCAGGTGTGGGGTTGGGCTGTGTTCTCCAAGGGAAGCTCCTAATTATGCCAATGGAGGCATCCATATTCCTTTTGTCTTTCCATAGCAAGGGCCTGGGGAGTTTGTGCTTCCTACAATCAGAGCGACTTTGTATGGGACACTCAGGCATGCCTACTTCTGGGAATCTCTCTGAGTGTGATGTGTGGACACCAGGACACCATGATCAGGGATGGTGAGGCCACAGGAGTAATTGCCTTAGCCGGACACAAAGGGTAGGTGTAAGGGGCCGGGTTCATCCACTATTGTTTGATAAAACACAGTTCCCATCTATGTTGAAACACAGCTCTTTCTGGGTTCATTCTTGGCTTGTAATCTGCTGCCCTCAGCAGTAGACTGAGAGTCTGGAGGCAGAGTAGGCATCGAAAAGTGACTTGACAGGCTCCTGCCCCTGAATTCTGAGGGGTTCCCCAGCTTACCCCGTTGCCAGTGTTTGGATGATAGTGAGGCATGAGACTGAATCAGGAACTCAGGAGAGGGAGACATGAGAGTCCCTTTGCATGTGCATTCTTGCTCAGCCAGAATCTGGGCTACCTGGCTTGCCCTGACCAGCTAGGTTATCTGTACATTAGTTGAAGGTGAGGCTGGATACCTTCCCACCATGCTTTGAAACTACTATAGGTGAGCTCTAAGCAGACACAGACACAGACAGAGAGACAGACAGACACACACACACACACACATTACTGTCAGGTCTGGCAGTACAGCATATGGTGAATGCTGGGGTGGTCTGGGGTGTGTGGGCATGAGATATGCTGCCTTACAATCTCAACAAGCTGTCTTTGAACCTGTCACCAATGAACACAGTGTTGGAGGTTTTTGAATTTTCATCTCTTTCCAGTAGAAGTGGCTGGTGGGCGGGCCTCCAGAGTCTGCCCAATGAGTGTGCTACAGGGCCGTGTGGGCGGTGGTCAAGGTTGCGGGCCAATCACTGACTAGGGGCCCTGAAACTCCTGGGCGTGTCCTAGCACAATGGCCAATGATATTGCTGGCAGTGGTTCTGGGCGTGGCCTAGGCCTCTGGCATATCAGAGAATGGCTGGTTCCCTGTCTGCAGGCCTTCTGAAATAAGCCCGACAATGGGAGCTCAGAGCTGGCATTAAAAGGCTGGGCGTGCTTCCAGGAAGTGCATTGCAGGATTCACCCATTGCCCTGCCTTGCAGAAGTTGTCCAGTGTGCATGTGTATAACTCCATTTGTGCCTGTGCCTCTTTGGCTGTGTGAGTGTGTGTAACTGTGAGAGTGTGTGTCTGTGTGTGTTTTTGTGTATGTGTGAGGGAGGGAGAGAGAGAACAACAGCATCACTGTGGCACAGGTGATATTGTGCAAAAAACTTGGCAGATTCTGATTTACAGCTCAATATTGACAGCATTGTAGCTCTCCTTGGTCCTTGGTCGTTTTTCTTCTTTTCAGATATAAAAACACTGAAGACAGAGAGGTTTTTCCCCTGAGGCTTGCACTGAGAACTACCAGATGCACTGTGACTGTTGCCATACTAGGAAACTTGTGGGGCCTGTTTTTGTGGAGAGTCTCCTTGATGAGTTCCTTCTCAAGCCTTTTTCGCTCTGTCCCATATAGCTAATGATTTTGAGATTTTACTCCTTTGGACAATTCTTTTCCTGATGCACAGTTTCTCTCCATGTTTTAGCAATCAATTCTCTGAATGTCATATCGAATCCAGTGTAGAAAATGACTACATCAGTGTCTCTCTCTCTCTTAATATATATATATATACATATATATATACATATATACATATATATACATATATATACATATATATATATATACATATATATATGTATATATATATGTAACATATAGAGATCTGAAAATATTTTCTAGCTAGAGACATTCACAGCTCTGGATTAGGGTGGTAACGTGGATACACCAGGCCATTCTAGCCACAGTCATAAGAGACATCTCTCAGAGCCATTCATATACCTCTTATCACTACAAATCTCTCTCAGCACAAACTACCGCTGCCAAATCATCTACTTCCCTCTTGTTCTTTTTGTCCACCGAGTCCTATCCCAAAACTGTAAATAAAAGAAGAAATAGACATAGTGCAGTTCCCTGCACACAGGACAGTCTGAGGCTGGAGCAGGGAGATGCAATATGCCAGCCTATATCTTGGCTGGAGCATCACTAAGACTACTTCCAAATTGGAGAGGCGAGGGCAGTTTTGGAGAGTGGGCTGCAGGCCAAGTGTTGCTTCTCAGAGTGGGCTATGACCTAGATGTTCTAAGTGTAACCTTTTCTCACAAATATAAAATAACAATGCCACTTGTAAGAAGTATGCATGGACATGGAGGGTTTGTCTTCAGTGCTCTGTCACTGATCAACACAGGGCCAGAATTTCAGTCCTTTTCTGTCACTGTCATTCTGTCTCTCTGACTGTCTCTACATGCCTTCTTCACTGGGCCCTTATTGGAAGTCATTGCATGCATCGTGATCTCGGACTTCCTGGTGTTGAAATTTTCCTTTCTTTGCCCTTTGGATGATTTATTCACCTGCATATGGAGTAGTACATTGGGGAACTGAGGAGACAGCGATCCTGATGCAGGTAACAGGCATATGTCCATCTCCAGTTGCAGGTGTCCAGGCCAACTGTGCTTAACTCCCATTCTCCAGTGCCCTGAGGCTGACACTTAGCCTAAATGCTGTCCTGCTCAATTTCCTGTACCACATCCTTGTCCTTATTCCATGAGAGCCCAGCTCAAGAGAAGTGAAACTCTATCCCCCTGGCACACACATTGTTCTTTCCCTCTATTGCGCCAAATGTAAAGGATATGTGGTACTGATGGCCACACCAGTGGCCAGATTTTCCACGAAAAACGGAAGCTTCCAGGGTTTTGAAAGAGGGTGTTTTGATTGCTGCGAAAAGTCTTTTCCAATTGCCTCATGGCGATTCAAATCCTTTTGAAACCTGAAGTCCTATCTTGTATCTAGGGAATATTCTCACCTCTGGACAGAATGCCCTCCCAACTATTAGCAAAGCTATCCCGGTGTAAGGATGTCTGCCAGCCTGCTAGCTCCTGGAGGGATTCCTGAGTATGTCCTGAGGTCCCAAGTGGTAACAGGTGTTTCCAATTGGTTGTATTAGCAGCAGCCAGGCCCTCAGGTGAGGGGCGGGGCTGTGATCTCCACTGGAAGATCCTAATTCAGCCAATGGAGACATCCATCTTCCTTTTGTCTCTCCATAGCAAGGGCCCGGGGAGTTTGTTCTTCCTGCAAGCAGAGCGACTTTGTATGGGACACTCATGCATGCCTACTTCTGGGAATCTCTCTGAGTGTGATGTGTGGACACCAGGACACCATTATCAGGGATTGTAAGGCCACCGGAGCAATTGTCTTAGCCAGACCCAAAGGGTAGGTGTAAGGGGCCGAGTTCATCCACTATTGTTTGATAAAACACAGTTACCATCTATGTTGAAACACAGCTCTTTCTGGCTTAGGGTTATATTACATGAGGGGTCATTTCTACTGCTTGATAAATTTTTCTCTTATAATGGAAGGGAAGTTTACACTCACAATACATTTACTGTGGTAAATACTACACACATATGGTGAAGGCTGGGGTTGTCTGGGGTCTGTGTACATGAGACTGCTGCCTTACAATCTCTACAACCAAGGATTGAACCTGTCATGAATGAACACAGTGTGGGAGGTTTTGGACTTCTGGTCTCTTTCCAACTCTTCTATTTCTCTTCTTGCCTTCTCTGTCTCTGACTCTCACAGGCTCTCACTCACTCTGTCTGCACTCATTAATATTTTACTTATATATTATTTTACTGACAGGCCCTGATATACAAAGAGAGTCACCAGGGCACTGCTGAGCTCTGGCTTGTTTTGTTGGCGATTTCACCTAGGTTTCTGGAGCCTCAGCTTTGTAAGTCTCTCTGGCACAAGCCATACTCTGCCTCCTCATAGCCATGCCAATATCTCTCATAGTTGACAATAAAGATACACATACATATATGTACATATATATATACATATATATCAGTTATTTTTAGAATCATTGATCTTTTTATTTGATCTTAACGCAGAATTACCACATTTATAACAGTCTCCTTATTCATAAATAATTGGTCACATAGTTGGAGCAGGATTCACTACAATTTTAAATTAGAAACCTTCCAGGAGCATTTCCAATAGATTTTCTATCAGTATCCTTATTGTAATTATCATAGCACAGAACTTGCCTCCAATTTCTAGTGTAAGTTTCAATACGTATGCGTTACTTTTCATTCTCAGGGATTCTTAATATGCCTGGACCCTGAAGTGTCAGGGAATTTTTGAAGCAGCCCTCTGTTTCTCAGCAGACGTTTCCTATATGTCTGCTGTAATCAGGTCTTCCTGTGGTCTTTGTTTTTATTTTTTATTTTTTTCAAATCCTTCTAGATCATCCCCATTTATTTGCATATTTATTTATTTATTTAGTCCAATATCACATGAGTGGTCATTTCTTCTGCTTGATAGATTTTCTCTCATAGTTGAAGGGAACTTCTGACACACAATACATTTCCTTTTGCAGATACTACACACAACTACAACTACTACTGCACTGTTTTTGACAGTGTCATCCAATGCACAATGGATTAGTATTGCATGGCTCTAGAGAATGCTCACTATTTAACCTACAATGTTTCTAACCTCCCAAATATTTATTCTTTTCTTTCTTGGGGGATGAATGGTTTACAGTCAACAGTTACATGTAATAGTGGGAAAGGGGGGTAATTTTTCCCACTTTCCCTGTATTTCTGTACATCACTTGTAACTTTCTTATTGAGGAGAAGGAAACAGTCATAAATTGATAGAGCAGGCCCCAAGCAGGAAGAGAGACAGAGACACAGCTGCAGCTCTGATTTGCCACTAGCCAAGCTTTTCCTTAGCTGGGTAAGTGGTGACCAGGGGCTCAAAATGGGGTCACGGGCTTCCACATAGTTCTCTGGCATTCTTGTTTAGCCAGAATCTGGGCTAGCTGGCTTACCCTGACCAGCTAGGTTCTCTGTACATAAGTTGCAGGTGAGGCTGGCTACCTCCCCACCCATGCTCTGAGATTTTTATTGGTTAGCTCTGAGCATACACAGACACAGACAGACACACACACACACATTACAGTCAGGTCTGGTAGTACAGCATATGATGAAGGCTGGGGCTTTCTGGGGTCTGTGGGCATGAGAGCTGCTGCCTTACAATCTCTACAAGCCAGCTTTGAACTTGTCATCAATGAACACAGTGTAGGAGGTTTTTCAATTCTCATCTCTACAGCAGAAGTGGCTGGTGGGCGGGCCTTCCAGAGGCTGCCCAATGTGCGTGCTGCAGGGCCGTGTGGGCGGTGCTGAAGGTTGCTGGCCAATCAATGACTAGGGGACTTGACACTCCTGGGCGTGTCCTAGCACACTGGCCAATGATATTGCTGGCAGGGGTTCTGGGCCTGGCCTAGGCCTCTGGCATATCAGAGCATGGCTGGTGCCCTGTCTGCAGACCTTCTGAAGTAAGCCCAATACTGGGAGCTCAGAGCTGGCCTTAAAAGGCAGGGCGTGCTTCCAGGAAGTGCGAAGCAGGGTTCATCCAGGGCCCTTCCTTGAAAAAGCTGTCCAGTGTGATGTGTATAACTCCGTTTGTGCCTGTGACTCTGTGGATGTGTGCGTGTGTGTAACTGTGAGAGTGTGTGTTTGTGTGTGTGTGATGGAGAGAGAGAGAGAGAGAGCAATAGAATCACTGTGGCACAGGTGATTTTGTGCAAAACCCTTGGCACATTCTGATTTACAGCTCAATATTGACACCATTGTAGCTCTCTTGGCCCTTGGTCACTTTTCTTATTTTCAGATGTAAAGACACTGAAGAGGGAGAGGTTTTTGCACTGAGGCTTGCACTGGGAACTAGCAGATTCCCTGTGTGTGTTGCCAAACTAGGAAACTTGTCGTGCCTGTCTATGTGGAGAGTCTCCTGGACGTATTCCTTCTGTAGCTTTTTTCACTAGGTCCCGTTGGAGCTGCATATAGCTAATGATTTTGAGATTTTACTCCTTTGGACAATTCTTTTCCTGATGCACAGTTTCTATCCAGGTTTTAGCAATCAATTGTCTGAATGTCATATCGCATGCATTGTAGAAAATGACTACAGCAGTGTCTTTCTTTCTCTCTCTGTATATATATATATATATATATATATATATATATATATATATATATATGGTGTAGAGGTCTGAAAATATATTTTAGCTAGAGACCTGCACAGCTCTGGATTCGTGTTGTAATGCAGATACACCTGGCCCTTCTGAGCCACAGTCATGAGAGACATCTCACAGAGCCATTCATTTACCTCTTGTCACTCTACAAATCTCTCTCAGCACAAACTACAGTTGCCAAATCATCTACTTCCCTCTTACTCTTTCTGTCCACTGAGTCCTATGCCAAAACTGTAAATCAAGGAAGAAATAGACATAGTTCAGTTCGCTGCTCACACGACAGGCTGAGGCTGGACCAGGGAGCAGCAATTCCCTGCACTGCATCCTTGTCCTTATTCCATGAGAACCCAGGTCAAGAGAAGTGAAACTCTATCCCCCTGGCACACACTTTGTGCTTTCCCTCTATTGGGCCGAATGTAAAGGATCTGTGGTACTGATGTCCACACCAATGTCCAGATTTTCCACGCAAAATGGAAGCTTCCAGGGTTCTGAAAGTGGGTGTTTGGAGGTCTGTGAATGTCTTTTCCAAGTGCCTCATGGGGTTTCAAATCCTTTTGAAACCTGAAGTTCGTTCTTGTATCTAGGGAATATTCTCACCTCTGGTCAGAAGGCCCTCCCAACATGGAGCACAGCTATCCCGGGGTCAGGAGGTCTGCCAGCGTGCTAACTCCCGGAGGGATTCCTGAGTATGTCCTCAGGCCCAAGTGGTAACAGGTGTTTCAGATTGCCTTTATTAGCAGCAGCCTGGCCCTCAGGTGAGGGGCGTGGCTGTGATCTCCACTGTAAGCTCCTAATTCAGCCTATGTAGGCATCCATCTTCCTTTTGTCTCTCCATAGCAAGGGTCCGGAGAGTTTGTGCTTCCTGCAACAAGAGTGACTTTGTATGGGACACTCATGCATGCCTACTTCTGGGAATCTCTCTGCGTGTGATGAGTGGATGCCAGTACACCATGATCAGGGATTGTGAGGCCACAGCAGCAATTGCCTTAGCAGGACCCAAATGGTAGGTGTAAGGGGCCAGGTTCATCCACTATTGTTTGGTCAAACACAGTTCCAATCTATGTTGAAACACAGCTCTTTCTGGGTTCATTCTGGGCTTGTAATCTGCTGCCCTGAGCAGTGGACTGAGAGCCAAAAGTGACTGTACAGGCTCCTGCCCCTGAATTCTGAGGGGTGCCCCACCTTACCCCTTTGGCAGTTTTTGTATGATAGTGAGGGATGGGATTGAATTGGGAACTCAGGATAGAAAGACATGAGAGTCCCTTTACATGTGCATTCTTGCTTAGCCACAATCTGGGTTAGCTGGCTTGCCCTGACCAGCTAGGTTCTCTGTACATAAGTTGCAGGTGAGGCTGGCTACCTTCCCCCCCATGCTCTGAGACTAATATCGGTGAGCTCTAAGCACACACAGACACAGACAGAAACACACACACATTACTGTCAGGTCTGGTAGTACAGCATATGGTGAAAGCTGGGGCTACTTGTGTCTGTGGGCATGAGATCTGCTGCATTACAATCTCTACAAGCCAGCTTTGCACCTGTCATCAATGAACACAGTGTAGGAGGTTTTTGAATTCTCATATCTTTCCAGCAGAAGTGGCTGGTGGTCAGTCCTTCCAGAGGCTGCCCAATGAGTGTGTGCCATGGCAGTGTTCCGGACCCAAAGGGGAGGTGTATGGGGCCAGGTTCATCCACTATTGTTTAGTCAAACACAGTTCCCATCTATGTTGGAACTCTTTCTGGGTTCTTTCTGGTCTTGTATTCTGCTGCCCTGAGAAGTGGACTGGGAGCCTGGAGCCTAGTATGCAGCCAAACGTGACTGGACAGGGTCCTGCCCCTCAATTCTGAGGGGTGCCCCAGCTTCCCCCTTTTGCATTGTTTGGGTGATAGTGAGGCATGAGATTGAATCAGGAACTCAGGAGAGCAAGATATGAGAGTCCCTTTGCATATGCATTATTTCATAGCCAGAATCTGGGTTAGCTGGCTTTCCCTAACCAGCTAGGTTCTCTGTACATAAGTTGCAGGTGAGGCTGGCTAACTTCCCACCCATGCTCTGAGTCTACTATAGGTGAGTTCTGAGCACACACAGACACACAAAGACAGACAGACAGACACCACACACATTATTGTCAGGTCTGGTAGTACAGCATATGGTGAAGACTGGGGCTGTCTGGGGTCCGTGGGCATGAGAGCTGCTGCCTAACAATCTCTACAAGCCAGGTTTGAACCTGTCATCAATGAACACAGTGTAGGAGGTTTTTGAATTCTGGTCTCTTTCCAACTCATCTATTTCTCTTCTCGCCTTCTCTGTCTCTAACTCTCAAATGCTCTCACACACTCTGTCTTCACTCACTAATATTTTACTTATATACTTATTTTACTGACAGGCCCAGATATACAAAAAGAGTTACCAGAGCACGGCTGAGCTCTGGCTTGTTGTGTTGGCTATTTCACCTAGGCTATTGGAGCCTCAGTTTGTAAGTTTTTCTGACACAAGCCATTTCTGTCTCCTCATTTCAATGCCCATATCACTCAGAGTTTACAATAAAGTTATTTTTTGCAAAACACTTTGTACATTCTGATTTACAGCTCAGTATTGACACCATTGTAGCTCTCTTTGGCCTTGGTCACTTTACTTCTTTTCAGATGTAAAAACACTGAAGAGGGAGAGGTTTTTGCCCTGAGGCTTGCACTGGGAACTACCAGATGCACTGTGTCTGTTGCCATACTAGGAAACTTGTGGTGCCTGTCCAAGTGGATAGTCGCTTTGATGAGTTCCTTCTCAAGCCTTTTTCGCTATGTCCCATTGGAGCTGCATATAGCTAATGATTTTGAGATTTTACTCCTTTGAACAATTATTTTCCTGAGGCACAGTTGCTCTCCAAGTTTTAGCAATCAATTGTCTGAATGTCATATCGAATCCATTTTAGAAAATGACTACATCAGTGTCTTGCTCCCTCTCTCTCTCTCTCTCTCTCTCTCTCTCTATATATATATATATATATATATATATATATATATATATATAATGTAGAGATCTGAAAATATTTTTATCTAGAGACCTGCACAGATCTGGATTAGGGTATTAATGCGGATACACATGTCACTTCTGAGCCACCGTAATGAGAGACATCTCACAGAGCCATTTGTATACCTCCTATCACTCTACAAATCTCTCTCAGCACAAACTACCGCTGCCAAATCATCTACTTTCCTCTTGATCTTTTTGTCCACCGAGTCCTATCCCAAAACTGTAAATCAAAGAAGAAATAGACATAGTTCAGTTCCCTGCACACAGGACAGTCTGAGGCTGGACCAGGGAGATGCAATATGCCAGCCTGCATCTTGGCTGGATCATCACTAAGACTACTTCATAATTGGAGAGGCGAGGGCAGTTTCAGAGAGTGGGCTGCAGGCCAAGTGTTGCTTCTCAGAGTGGGCTAAGACCTAGATGTTCTAAGTGTAACCTTTCCTCACAAACATAAAATAACAATGCTAATAGTTAGAAGTATGCATGGGCATGGAGGGTTTGTCTTCAGTGCTCTGGCACTGATCAACACAGGGCCAGAATTTCAGTCCTTTTCTGTCACTGTCATCCTGTCTCTCTGACTGTCTCTACATGCCTTCTTCACTGGGCACTTATGGAAGTCAATGCATGCATCGTGACCTCGGGCTTCCTGGTGTTGAAATTTTCCTTTCTTTGCCCTTTGGATTATTCTGTCTCCTGCATATGGCGTAGTACATAGGGGAACTGAGGAGACAGCGATCCTGCTGCAGGTAACAGGCATATGTCCATCTGCAGCTGCAGCTTTCCAGGCCCTCTGTGCTTGACTCCCATTCTCCAGGGCCCTGAGGCTGACACTCAGCCTAAATGCAGCCCTCCTCAATTTCCTGCACCGCATCCTTTTCCTTATTCCATGAGAGCCCAGGTCAAGAGAAGTAAAACTCTATCCCCCTGGCACACACATTGTGCTTTCCCTCTATTGGGCCAAATATAAAGGATCTGTGGTACTGATGGCCACACAAGTGTCCAGATTTTCCATGCAAAATGGAAGCATTCAGGGTTCAGAAAGAGGGTTTTTTGATGGCTGTGAAATGTCTTTTCCATGTGCCTCCTGGGGTTTCAAATCCTTTTGAAACCTGAAGTTCTTTATTGTATCTAGGGAATATTCTCACCTCTGGCCAGAATGCCCTCCCAAATAGGAGCACAGCTATCCTCGGGTCAGGAGGTCTGCCAGCCTGCTAGCTCCTGGAGGGATTTCTGAGTATGTCCTCAGGTCCAAAGTGGTAACAGGTGTTTCCAATTGCCTTTATTAGCAGCAGCCAGGCCCTCAGGCAAGGGACAGGGCTGTGATCTCCACTGGAAACTCCTAATTCAGCCAATGGAGGCATCCATCTTCCTTTTGTCTCTCCATAGCAAGGGCCCAAGTAATTTGTGCTACCTGCAAGAGAGAGACTTTGTATGGGACACTCATGGATGCCTACTTCTGGAAATCTCTCTGAGTGTGATGTGTGGACACCAGGACACCGTGATCAGGGATTGTGAGGCCACAGGAGCAATTGCATTAGCAGGACCTCAAGAAGAGTTGTAAGTGTCCGGGTTCATCCACTATTGTTTGGTCAAAAACAGTTCCCATCTATGTTGAGACACAGCTCATTCTGGGTTCTTTCTGGGCTTGTAATCTGATGTCCACTGAGAAGTGGACTTGGAGCATGGAGGCTGAGTATGTAGCCAAAGGTGACTGGACAGGGTCCTGCCCCTGAATTCTGAGGGGTGCCCTAACTTCCCCCCTTGGCAGAGTTTTGGTAATTGTGAGTCATGAGATTGAATAAGGAACTCAGGAGAGCAAGACATGAGAGTCCCTTTGCATATGCATTCTTGCTTAGCCAGAATCTGGGCTAGCTGGCTTTCCCTATCCAGCTAGCTTCTCTGTAGATAAGTTGCAGGTGAGGCTACCTACCCTGCCACCCATGCTCTGAGACTACTATAGGTGAGTTCTGAGCACACACAGACACACACAGACAGACAGACAAACACACACACGCACACACACACACACATTACTGTCATGTCTGGTAGTACAGCATATGGTGTAGGATGGGGATGTCTGTTGTCTATGGTCATGAGAGCTGCTGCCTTACAGTCTCTACAAGCCAGGTTTGAACCTGAATGTCATATCGAATACATTGTAGAAAATGACTACATCAATGTCCCTCTCTCTCTGTCTGTCTGTCTGTCTCTCTCTCTCTCTCTCTCTCTCTCTCTATATATATATATATATATATATATATATATATATATGTAACATGTAGAGATCTGAAAATAATTTTAGCTAGAGACCTGCACAGCTCTGGATTAGGGTAGTAATGCGGATACACCTGGCACTTCTGAACCACAGTCATGAGAGACATCTCACGGAGCCATTCGTATACCTCTTTTCACTGTACAAATCTCTCTCAGCACAAACTACAACTGCCAAATCATCTACTTCCCTCTTGCTCTTTTTGTCCACCTAGTCCTATCCCAAAACTGTAAATCAAAGAAGAAATAGACATAGTTCAGTTCCCTGCACACAGGACAGTCTGAGGCTGGACCAGGGAGATGCAATACGCCAGCCTGCATCTTGGCTGGATCATCACTAAGACTACTTCATAATTGGAGAGGCGAGGGCAGTTTCGGAGAGTGGGCTGCAGGCCAAGTGTTGCTTCTCAGAGTGTGCTAAGACCTAGATGTTCTAAGTGTAACCTTTCCTCACAAACATAAAATAACAATGCTAATAGTTAGAAGTATGCATGGGCATGGAGGGTTTGTCTTCAGTGCTCTGGCACTGATCAACACAGGGCCAGAATTTCAGTCCTTTTCTGTCTCTGTCATCCATTCTCTCTGACTGTCTCTACGTGCCATCTTCATTGGGCCCTTATGGAAGTCAGTGCATGCATCGTGAACTTGGACTTCCTGTTGATGAAATTTTCCTTTCTTTGCCCTTTGGATTATTCAGTCTCCTGCATATGGCGCTGTACATTGTGAAACTGAGGAGACAGCAATCCTGCTGCAGGTAACAGGCATGTGTCCTTCTCCAGCTGCAGCTGTTTAGGCCCTCTGTGCTTGACTCCCATTCTCCTGGGCCCTGAGATTGACACTCAGCCCAAATGCAGCCCTCCTCAATATCCTGCACTGAATCCTTGTCCTTAATCCATGAGAGCCCAGGTCAAGAGAAGTGAAACTCTATCCCCCTGAAACAAACATTGTGCTTTCCCTCTATTTGGCCAAATGTAAAGGATCTGTGGTACTGCTGGCCACACCAGTGTCCAGATTTTCCTTGCAAAATGGAAGCTTCCAGGGATCAGAAAGAGGGTTTTTTTATGAATGTGAAATGTCTTTTCCATGTGCATCATGGGGTTACAAATCCTTTTGAAAACTTAAGTTCTTTCTTGTATCTAGGGAATATTCTCACCTCTGGCCAGAAAGCCCTCCCAACTAGGAGCACAGCTATCCTGGGGTCAGGAGGTCTGCCAACCTCATTGTAATTATCATAGTACAGAACTTGCCTCCTTTCTCTTGTGTAATCATCAGTACATATGAGTTTCTTTTCATTCTCTTTAAATCTTAATTTCCTTAGACTCTGAAGTGTCTCGGAATTTTTGAAGCAGCCCTCTGTTTCTCAGCAGATAGTTTCCATTTTCTGCTGTAATCTGGTCTTCTTGTTCTTTTTGTTTTTATTTTTAATTTCTTTCAAATCCTCCTATATCATCCCCATTTATTTGTATATTTATTTAGTCCTATATTACATGAGGGGTAATTTCTTCTGCTTGATAGTTTTTCTCTTATAATTGAAGGGAAGTTTACACTCACAATGCATTTCATGTCGTTAATACTACACACATATGGTGAAGGCTGGGGTGGTCTGGGGTCTTTGTACAGGAGACTTCTGCCTTACAATCTCTACAACCCAGGCTTGTACCTGTCATGTATGAACACAGAGTGGGAGGTTTTGGACTTCTGGTCTCTTTCCAACTCTTCTATTTCTCTTCTTGCCTTCTCTGTCTCTGACTCTCACAGGCTCTCACTCACTCTGTCTGCACTCATTAATATTTTACTTATATATTATTTTACTGACAGGCCCAGATATACAAAGCGAGTCACCAGGGCACTGCTGAGGTCTGGATTGTTTTGTTAGCGATTTCACCTAGGTTTCTGGAGCCTCAGCTTTGTAAGTCTCTCTCGCACAAGCCATACTCTGTCTCCTCATAGCCATGCCAGTATCCCTCATAGTTGACAATAAAGATACACATACATATATGTACATATATATATACATATTTATACATATATATATATATATCAGATATTTTTAGAATTGTTGACCTTTTTATTTGATCTGAATGCAGAATTACCGCATTTATAATAGCCTCCTTATTCATAAATAATTGGTCACATTGTTCGAGCAGGGAAAAGTGTGTGCGTCTCTGTGGGAGGGTGTGTGTGTGTGTTTGTGTAAGTGTACATAAGTGTGTTTCAGTTATGATTACCGCTGTTGTTTCTTTATTCCTGATGCAGATTCTTAGGAACTGGGTTGTGCTATGACAAAGGAAGTTTCCACTGCACACGTGGTTTTCAAATATGAATGGCACATTGGATATTCTGTACACTGTTGTGCATTCTCCCAGGTGGTCCTCAGATGGGTTCTTTCCTTTGCTATTCCCATGATGTGTGTAATTTTCTGTGTAGACTCAAAGAGGAGTGGCTTGGGGGAGCTCAGCTGCATTCTGCTGTGTGTCCACAAGGTGGCAGCATAGCCCATAGATGAGTGTAGTGATTGGGGAATGAGGAGAACTCTGGGATTTGTGGCCCATGGACAGCAAGGTTGAAATTGACTTAGAGTGCCCTAGACATCTGTTCTTTCCTCTGGGTTGGGGGGATGCCACATTTGGCTTTGCAAGTGGAAGGGGTTTCTCTCTTTGTCTGGGATGACTCTACTGGGAGCTTGTGAATCCCTGTGCTCAGCTGCATTCTGCTGGGTGTCCACAAGAGGGAAACACCAGTTCGGGACTAAGGCTCCATGGGGCAAGTGCCCTGAGGCACTGGGCTATGAGAGTGGACACAGTGTTTATGGGTGTGCCCCAAGAGCCTGGCCAGCCTAGCTCAAGCAGGAAGTGTCCTAAGGATGGTACTAGACAGGAGCTGTTGGGTCATGTTGGCAGAAACAGGGCCTTCAGAGGACGGCAGACAATCCCCGGGGGCGGGTCTAAGAGACCGTGCCCTCTGAGCCTGAGGGGAGGGCCCAGTGTGTATTCATAGAGACTGCTGGCCAATTAGAGACTGTGTGACTGTGAGAATGTGTGTTTGTGTTTGTTTGTGTGTGTGTGTGTGGTAGGGAGAGGAAGAGAACAACAGAATCACTGTGGCACAGGAGATTTTGTGCAAAACACTTGGCACATTCTGATTTACAGCTCAATATTGACACCATTGTAGCTCTCCTTGGCCCTTGGACACTATTTTCCTTTTCAGATGTAAAAACACTGAAGAGGGAGAGGTTTTGCCCTAAGGCTTGCACAAGGAACTAGCAGCTGCCCTGTGTGTGTTGCCAGACTAGGAGACTTGTGGTGCCTGTGCATGTGGAGAGTCTCCTGGATGAGTTCCTTCTCGAGCCTTTTTGGATCGGTCCCTTTGGAGCTGCATATAGCTAATGAATTGGAGATTTTAGTCCTTTGGACAATTCTTTTCCAGATGCACAGTTTCTCTCCAGGTTTTAGCAATCAATTGTCTGAATGTCATATCGAATCCATTGTAGAAAATGACTATATCAGTGTCTCTCTCTCTATCTCTCTATCTCTATATATATGTAACTTGTAGAGGTCTGAAAATATTTTTTAGCTATAGACCTGCAGAGCTCTGTATTAGGGTAGTAAAGTGGATACACCTGGCCCTTCTGAGTCACAGTCATAAGAGACATCTCACAGAGCCATATCATTTATCACTCTACGAATCTCTCTCAGCAAAAACTACTGCTGCCAAATCATCTACATCCCCCTTGCTCATTTTGTCCTCCGAGTCCTATTCCAAAACTGTAAATCAAAAAAGAAATAGACATAGTGCAGTTGTCTGCACACAGCACAGGCTGAGGCTGGACCAGGGATATGCAATACGCATGCCTGCATCTTGGCGGGAACATCACTATGACTACTTCCAATTTGGAGAGGCGGGGGCATTTTTGGAGAGTGGGCTGCCGGCCAAGTGTTGCTTCTCAGAGTGGCTAAGACCTAGATGTTCTAAGTGTTACCTTTACTCAAAAACATAAAATAGCAATGCCACTTGTAAGAAGTATGCATGGGCATGGAGTATTTATCTTCAGTGCTCTGGCACTGATCAACAAAGGGCCAGAATTTCAGTCCTTTTCTGTCTCTGTCATTCTGTCTCTCTGACTGTCTCTATGTGCCTCCTTCCCTGTACCCTTACTGGAAGTCAGTGCATGCATTGTGACCTCAGTCATCCTGGTGTTGGAATTTTCCTTTCTTTGCCCTTTGGATTATTTAGTCTCCTGCACATGGTGTAGTACAGAGAGGAACTGCAGAGACAGCGTTGCTGCAGCAGGTTCCAGGCCTATGTCCATCTGCAGCTTCAGCTGTCCAGGCCCTCTCTGCTTAACTCCCATTCTCCAGGGTCCTGAGGCTGACACTCAGCCTAAATTCAGCCCTCCTCACCTTCCTTCACAGAGTCCTTGTATTTATTCCATGAGAGCCCAGGTGAAGCGAAGTGAAACTCTATCCCCCTGGCACACACATTGTGCTTTCCCTCTATTGGGCCGAATGTAAAGGATCTGTGGTACTGATGGACACACCAGTGTCCAGATTTTCCACGCAAAATGGAAGCTTCCAGGGTTCTGAAAGAGGGTGTTTTGTGGCTGTGAAATGTCTTTTCCAAGTGCCTCATGGGGTTTTCAATCCTTTTGAAACCTGAAGTTCTTTCTTGTATCTAGGAAATATTCTCACCTCTGGCCAGAAGGGCTGCCCAACTGAGAGCACATCTATCCCGGGGTGAGGAGGTCTGCCAGCCTGCTAGCTCCTGGAGGGATTCCCGAGTATGTCCTCAGGGCCCAAGTGGTAACATGTGTTTCCAATTGACTTTATTAGCAGCAGCCAGGCCCGCAGGTGAGGGGCGGGGCTGTGATCTCCACTGGAAGCACTGAATTCAGCCAATGGAGGCATCCATCTTTCTTTTGTCTGTCCATTGCAAGCGCCTGGGGAGTTTGTGTTTCCTGCAATCAGAGCGACTTTGTATGGGACACTCATGCATGCCTACTTCTGGGCATCTCTCTGAGTGTGATGTGTGGACACCAGCTTCCTCTGGATGATAGATAGTGAGGCATGGGGTTGAATTGGGAACTCAGGAGATTTAGACATGAGAGTCCCTTTGCATATGCATTCTGGCCTAGCCAGAATCTGGGCTAGCTGGCTTGCACTGACCAGCTCGGTTCTCTGTACATAAGTTGCAGGTGAGGCTGGATACCTTGCCACCCATGCTCTGAGACTAGGAAACTTGTGGTGCCTGTCCATGTGGAGAGTCTCTTGGATGAGTTCCATTTCCAGCCTTTTTCGATTGGTCCTGATTTAGCTGCGAATAGGTAATGATTTGGAGTATTTACTCCTTTGGACAATTCTTTCCCTGATGCACAGTTTCTCTCGAGGTTTTAGCAATCAATTGTCTGAATGTCATATCGAATCCATTGTAGAAAATGACTACATCAGTTTCTCTCTCTCTATATATATATGTACACACACACACACACACACACACACATATATATATATATATATATATATATATATATATATATATATATATATATATATGTAACATGTAGAGGTCTGAAAATGTTTTTTAGCTAGAAACCTGCACATCACTGGATTAGGGTAGTAAAGTGGATACACCTGGCCCTTCTGAGCCACAGTCATGAGAGACATCTCACAGAGCCATATCGTTCATCACTCTACAAATCTCTTTCAGCACAAACTACAGCTGCCAAATCATCTACTTACATCTTGCTCATTTTGTCCACCGAGTCCTATCCAAAAACTGTAAATCAAAGAAGAAATAGACATAGGGCAGTTCTCTGCACACAGGATAGGCTGAGGCTGGACTAGGGAGATGCAATACGCCAGCCTGCATCTTGGCTGGAGCCTCACTAAGACTACTTCCAATTTGGAGAGGCTGGGGAAGTTTTGGAGAGTGGGCTGCCGGCCAAGTGTTGCTTCTCAGTGTGGCTAAGACCTAGATGTTCTAAGTGTTACCTTTCCTCAGAAACATAAAATAGCAATGCCACTTGTAAGAAGTATGCATGGGCATCGAGGGTTGTATTCAGTGCTCTGGAACTTATCAACACAGGGCCAGAGTTTTAAAACTTTTATGTCTCTGTCATTCTGTCTCTCTTACTGTCTCTACGTGCCTTCTTCCCTGGGCCCTTACTGGAAGTCAGTGCATGCATTGTGACCTCAGTAATCCTGGTGTTGAAATTTTCCTTTCTTTGCCCTTTGGATTATTTAGTCTCCTGCACATGGTGTAGTACAGTGGGGAACTGTGGACACAGCTTTGTTGCTGCAGGTTCCAGGCATATGTCCATCTGCAGCTGCAGCTGTCCAGGCCCTCTGTGCTTGACTCCCATTCTCCAGGGCCCTGAGTCTCACACTCAATACATCCTTGTCCTTATTCCATGATAGCCCAGATGAAGAGAAGTGAAACTCTATCCTCTTGGCAAACACATTTTGCTTTCCCTCTATTAAGCCGAATGTAAAGGATCTGTGGTACTGATGGCCACACCAGTGTCCAGATTTTCCACCCAAAATGGAAGCTTCCAGGGTTCTGACAGAGGGTGTTTTGATGGCTCTGAAATGTATTTTCCAAGTGCCTCGAGGGGTTTCAAATCCTTTTGAAACATGAAGTTCTTTCTTGTATCTAGGGAATATTCTCACCTCTGGCCAGAAGGCTCACCCAACTAGGAGCACAGCTATCCCGGGGTGAGGAGGTCTGCCAGCCTGCTAGCTCCTGAAGGGATTCCTGAGTATGTCCTCAGGGCCCAAGTGGTTCAGGTGTTTCTAATTGTCTTTATTATCAGCAGCCAGGACCTCAAGTGAGGTGCGGGGCCGTTATCTCCACTGGAAGCACCGAATTCAGCCAATGGAGGCATCCATCTTTCTTTTGTCTGTCCTTAGCAAAGGCCCGGGGAGTTTGTGCTTCCTGTATGCAGAGCGACATTGTATGGGACTCTCATGCATGCCTACTTCTGGGAATCTCTCTGAGTGTGTTGTGGGACACCAGGACACCATGATCAGGGATGTAAGGCCACAGGAGCAATTGCCTTATCCGGACCCAAAGGGTATGAGTAAGGGACCAGGTGTATCCATTATTGTTTGGTCAAATACAGTTCCCATCTATGTTGAAACACAGCTCTTTCTGGGTACTTCCTGTGCTTGTAATCTGCTGCCTTGAGCAGTGGACTGTGAGCTGGTGGCTGAGTAGGCTGACAAACATGACTGGAGTGGCTCATGCCCCTGAATTCTGAGGGGTGCCCCAGCTTCCCCCGGATGATAGATATTGAGGCATGGGATTGAATAGGGAACTCATGTGATTTATACATGAGAGTCCCTTTGCATATGCATTCTTGGTAAGCCAGAATCTGGGCTCGCTGGCTTGCCCTGACCAGCTATGTTCTCTGTACATAAATTTCAGGTAAGGCTGGATACCTTGACACCCATGTTCTGAGACTATTACAGGTGAGCTCTGAGCACACACAGACACACACAGTCAGACAGACAAAGAGACACACACACACATTACTGTCAGGTCTGTTACTATAGCATATGGTGAAGGCTGGGGCTGTCTGGGGTCTGTGGCGATTAGAGCTGCTGCCTTACAATCTCTACAAGCCAGGTTGGAACCTTTCATCAATGAACACAGTGTAGGAGGTTTTTGAATTCTGAGACACTGAAGAGGGAGAGCTTTTTACCCTGAGGCCTGCACTGGGAAATAGAAGCTACTCTGTGTGTGTTGCCAGACTAGGAAACTTGTGGTGCCTGTCCATGTGGAGAGTCTCCTGGATGACTTCCTTGTGGAGCCTTTTTCTATCGGTCCCATTGGAGCTACATATAGCTAATGATTTGGAGATTTTACTCCATTATACAATTCTTTTCCTGATGCACAGTTTCTCTTCAGGTTTTAGCAATCAGTTGTTGAATGTCATATCGAACCAATTGTAGAAAATGACTACATAAGTGTCTCTCTTTCTCTCTCTCTCTCTCTCTATATATATATATATATATATATGTGTGTGTGTGTGTGTGTGTGTGTGTGTGTGTGTGTGTGTGTGTGTGTGTAACATGTAGAGGTCTGAAATACTTTTTAGCTAGAGACCTGCACAGCTCTGGATTAGGGTAGTAAAGTGGATATACCTGGACCTTCTGAGCCACAGTCTTGAGAGACATCTCACAGAACCATATCGTTTATCACTCTACAAATCTCTCTCAGCACAAACTCCCGCTGCCAAAACATCTACTTCCCTCTTACTCTTTTTGTCTGCCGAGTCCTATCCCAAAACTGTAAATCACAGAAGAAATAGATATAGTGCAGTTCCCTGCACAGAGGAAGGCTGAGGCTGAATCAGAGAGATGAAATACCCCAGCCTGCATTTGGCTGGAGCATCACTAAAACTACTTCCAATTTGGAGAGGCATGGGCAGTTTTGGAGAGTGGGCTGCAGGCCAAGTGTTGCTTCTCAGAGTGGGCTAAGTCCTAGGTGTTCTAAGTGTAACCTTTCCTCACAAAGAAAAAATAATAATGACACTTGTAAGAAGTATGCATGGGCATGGAGGATTTTTCTTCAGTGTTCTGGCACTGATCAACACAGGGCCATAATTTCTTTCCTTTTCAGTCACTGTCATTCTGTCTCTCTGACTGTCTCTGTGTGCCTTCTTCCCTGGACCCTTTGTGAAAGTGAGTGCATGCATCGTGAACTCGGTCTTCCTGGTGTTGAAATTTTCCTTTATTTGCCCTTTGGATCACTTAGTCTCATGCATATGGTGTAGAACAAAGTGGAACTGAGGAGACATCGTTGCTGCTGCAGGTTCCAGGCATATGTCCATCTGCAGCTGCAGCTGTCCAGGCCCTCTATGCTTGACTCCCATTCTCCAGGGTCCTGTGGCAGACACTCAGCCTAAATATAGCCCTCCTCAATTTCCTGCACCACATCCTTGTCCTTATTCCATGAGAGCCCAGGTCAAGAGAAGTGAAACTCTACCACCTTGGCACACACATTGTGCTTTCCCTCTATTGGGCCGAATGTAAAGGATCTGTGGTACTGATGGCCACACCAGTGTCCACATTTTCCACGCAAAACAGAAGCTTCCAGGGTTCAGAAATTGGGTGTTTTGATGGCAGTGAAATCTCTTTTCCAAGTGCCTCCTGGGGTTTCAAATCCTTTTGAAACCTGAAGTTCTTTGTTTTATCTAGGGAATATTCTTACCTCTGGCCTGAAGGCCCTCCCAAATAGGAGCACAACTATCCCGGGGTCAGGAGGACTGCCAGCCTGCTAGCTCCTGGAGGGATTCCTGAGTATGTCCTCAGGCCCTGTTACCAAGTGGTAACAGGTGTTTCCAATTGCCTTTATTAGCAGCAGCCAGACCCTCAGGTGAGTTGAGGGGCTGTGATCTCCACTGGAAGCTCCTAATTCAGCCAATGGAGGCATCCATCTTCCTTTTGTCTGTCCATAGCAAGGGCCCGGGGAGTTTGTGCTTTCTGCAAGCAGAGAGACTTTGTATGGGACACTCATGCATGCCTATTTCTGGGAATCTCTCTGAGAGTGATGTGTGGACACCAGGAGACCACAATCAGGGATGTGAGGTCACAGGAGTATTTGCCTTAGCCGGACACAAAGGGTAGGTGTAAGGGACCGGGTTCATCCACTATTGTTTGGTCAAACACATTTCCCATCTATGTTGAAACACAGCTCTGTCTGGGTACTTTCTGTGCTTGAAATCTGCTGCCCTGAGCAGTGGACTGAGAGCCTGGAGGCTAAGTAGGCAGCCAAACGTGACTGGACAGGCTCATGCCCCTGAATTCTGAAGGGTTCCCCAGCTTCCCCCGTTGGCAGTTTTTGGATGATAGATAGTGAGGCATGGGATTGAATAGGGAAATCAGGAGATTTAGACATGAGAGTCCCTTTGCATATGCATTCTTGCTTAGACAGAATCTGGGCTAGCTGGCTTGCCCTGACCAGCTAGGTTCTTCTGTACATAAGTTGCAGGTGAGGCTGGCTACCTTGCCACCCATGCTCTGAGACTACTACATGTGAGCTCTAAGCACACACAGACACACACTGTCAGACAGACAGACAGACACACACACACACACACACACACACACATTACTGTCAGGTCTGGTAGTACAGCATATGGTGAAGGCTGGTGCTGTCTGGGATCTGTGGGCATGAGAGCTGCTGCCTTACAATCTCTACAAGCCAGGGTTGATCCTGTCATCAATGAACACAGTGTAGGAGGTTTTTGAATTCTGAGACACTGAAGAGGGAGAGGTTCTTGCCCTCAGGCTTGCACTGGGAACTAGCAGCTGCCCTGTGTGTGTTGCCAGATTAGGAAACTTGTGTTACCTGTCCATGTGGAGAGTCTCCTGGATGAGTTCCTTCTGGAGCCTTTTTCGATTGGTCCCGTTGGAGCTGCATATAGCTAATGATTTGGAGATTTTACTCCTTTGGACAATTCTTTTCCTGATGCACAGTTTCTCTCGAGGTTTTAGCAATCAATTGTCTGAATGTCATATTGAATCCATTGTAGAAAATAACTATATCAGTGTCTCTCTATCTCTCTGTGTATATATATATATATATATATATATATATATATATATATATATATATATGTAACTTGTAGAGATCTGAAAATATTTTTTAGCTAGAGACCTGCACACCTCTGTATTAGGGTAATAAAGTGGATACACGTGGCACTTCTGAGCCACAGTCATGAGAGACATCTCACAGAGCCATATCATTTATCACTCTACAAATCTCTCTCAGCAAAAACTACCTCTGCCAAATCATCTACTTCCCTCTTGCTCATTTTTTCCACTGAGTCCTATTCCAAAACTGTAAATCAAAGAAGAAATAGACACAGTGCTGTTCCCTGCACACAGGGCAGGCTGAGGTTGGACCAGGGAGATGCAATACGCCAGCCTGTATCTTGGCGGGAACATCACTAAGTCTACATACTATTTGGAGAGGCGGGGGCAGTATTGGAGAGTGGGCTGCCGGCCACGTGTTGCATCTCACAGTGGTTAAGACCTAGATGATCTAAGTGTAGCCTTTTCTCTCAAACATAAAATAACAATGCCGCTTGTAAGAAGTATGCATGGGCATGAAGGGTTTGTCTTCAGTGCTCTGGCACTGATCAACACAGGGCCATAATTTCAGTCCTTTTCTGATTCTGTAAGTCTGTCTCTCTAACTGTCTCTACGTGCTTTCTTCCCTGGGCCCTTACTGGAAGTCAGTGCATGCACCGTGAACTCAGTCATCCTGGTGTTGAAATTTTCCTTTCTTTGCCCTTTGGATTATTTAGTCTCCTGCACTTGGTGTAGTACAGAGGGCAACTGCGGAGACAGCGTTGCTGCTGCAGGTTCCAGGCATATGTCCATCTGCAGCTTCAGCTGTCCAGGCCCTCTGTGCTTGACTCCGATTCTCCAGGGCCCTGAGGCTGATACTCAGCCTAAATGCAGCCCTCCTCACCTTCCTGCACAGCGTCCTTGTCCTAATTCCATTGGAGACCAAGTGAAGAGAAGTGAAACTCTATCCCCCAGGCAGACACTTTGTGCTTTACTTCTATTAAGCCTAATGTAAAGGATCTGTGGTACTTATGGCCACACCACTGTCCAGATTTTCCAGGCAAAACGGAAGCATCCAGGGTTCTGAAAGAGGTTGTTTTGATGGCTGTGAAATGTCTTTTCCAAGTGCCTCATGGGGTTTTCAAATCCTTCTGAAACCTGAAGTTCTTTCTTGTATCTAGGGAATATTCTCACCTCTGGCCCGAAGGGCTGCCCAACAAGGATCACAGCTATCCTGGGGTCAGGAGGTGTGCCAGCCTGCTAGTTCCTGGAGGGATTCCTGAGTATGTCCTCAGGCCCCAAGTGGTAACAGGTGTTTCCAATTGCCTTTATTAGCAGCAGCCAGGACCACAGGTGAGGGGCGGGCCTGTGATCTCCACGGGAAGCTCCTAATTCAGCCAATGGAGGCATCCATCTTCCTTTTATCTCTCCATAGCAAGGGCCCGGGGAGTTTGTGGTTTCTGCAAGCAGAGCGACTTTGTATGGGACACTCATGCATGCCTACTTCTCAGAATCTGAGTGTGATGTGTGGACACCAGGACACCGTGATCAGGGATTGTGAGGCCACAGGAGCAATTGCCTTAGCCGGACACAAAAATTAGGTGTAAGGGGCCGGTTCATCCACTATTGTTTTGTCAAACACAGTTCCCATCTATGTTGAAACATAGGTCTTTCTGGGTTCTTTCAGGGCTTGTAATCTGCTGCCCTGAGCAGTGGACTGAGAGCCTGGAGGCTGAGTAGGCAGCGAAACATGACTGCCTACTCAGCCTCATGCCCCTGAATTCTGAGGGGTGCCCCAGCTTACACCGTTGTCAGTGTTTGGATGATAGTGAGGCATGGGATTGAATCGGGATCCCAGGAGAGGGAAACATGAGAATCCCTTTGCATATGCATTCTTGCTTAGCCACAATCTGGGCTAGCTGGGTTGCTCTGTCCAGCTAGGTTCTCTGTACATAAGTTACAGGTGAGGCTGGCTACCTTGACACCCATGGTCTGAGACTATACTAGGTGAGCTCTGAGCACACACAAACACACACAGACAGACACATACACACTCACACACACATTACTGTCAGGTGTGGTAGTACAGCATATGGTGAAGGATGGGGCTGTATGGGGTCTGTGGGCATGAGAGCTACTGCCTTACAATCTCTACAAGCCAGGATTGAACATGTCATCAATGAACACAGTGTAGGAGGTTTTTGACTTCTGGTCACTTTCCAACTCATCTATTTCTTTTCTCTCCTTCTCTGTCTCTGACTCTCACAGGCTCTCACTCACTCTGTCTGCACTCAGTAATATTTTACTTATATCCTTATTTTATTTACAGGCCCAGTTATACAAAGAGAGTTGCCAGAGCACTGCTGAGCTCTGGCTTGTTCTGTTGGTGATTTCTCCTAGGCTACTGGAGTCCCAGCTTTGTAAGTCTCTCTGACCCAAGCCATATTCTGTCTCCTCATATCCATGGCAGTATCTCTCAGACTTTATAATAAACATATACATATATATCTTGTTAGTTTTAGAATTGTTGACCTTTTTATTTGATCTTAATGCAGAATTATCACATTCATAACATCGTCCTTATTCACAAATAATTGGTCACATAGTTGGAGCAGGATTCACTACAATTATAAAATATAACCTTCCAGGAGCATTTCCAATAGCCTTTCTTTCATTATCCTTATTGTAATTATCATAGCACAGAACTTATCTACATTTTCTAGTGTAAGCTTCAATATGTATGCCTTTCTTTTCATTCTTGGGAATTCTTAATTTCCCTGCACATCGAAGTGTCAGGGAAGTTTTGAAGCAGCCCTCTGTTTCTCAGCAGACATTTTCTATATTTCTGCTTTAATCAGGTCTTCCTGTGGTTTTTGTTTTTATTTTTTTCAAATCCTCCTAGATCATCCCCATTCATTTGCATATTTATTTACTTATTTATTCCCATATCACATGAGGGGTCATATCTTCTGCCTGATAAATTTTCTCTTATAACTGAAGGGAACTTTTGACACACAATACATTTCCTTTTGCAGATACTACACACTACTACTACTACTACAGGACTGTTTTTGACAGTGACATCCAATGCACAATGGATTAGTATTGCATGGCTCTAAAGAATGTTCACTATTTAACCTACAATGTTTTTAACCTCACAAATATTTATTCTGTTCTTTCTTGGGGGATGAATGTTTTACTGTCAACATTACATGTAATAGAGGGCTCAGGGGTAATTTTTCCCAAATTCTCTGTATTTCTGTACATCCTTTGTAACTTTCTTACTGAGGAGAAGGAAACAGTCATAAATTGAGAGAGCGGTGCCCAAGCAGGAAGAGAGACAGAGAAACAGCTGCAGTTCTAATTTGACACTAGCCCAGCTTTTCCCTAGCTGGGTAAGTGGTGAGCAGGGGCTCAAAACGGGGTCCTGGTCTTCCACATAGTTCCCTGTCAGCTCCACCAGCTGTGCCTCCAACCCATGCTCCCTTCATTGTCCATGTAAGTATAGATCTGCTCTAGGCACTTCTCACCTTCATATGCCAGAAACTTAATACTTCTCCCCTCCACCCATGAAACTTTGACCTTTTACTTGAGTGCAAAACAGCAACCCCAATCCACGTTATTTCAGGGAAAAGTGTGTGGGTCTCTGTGGGAGGGTTTGTATGTGTGTGTGTGTAAGTGTACATAAGTGTGTTTCAGTTATGATTACCGCTCTTGTTTCTTTATTCCTGACGCAGATCCTTAGGAAATGGGTTGTGCAATGACAAAGGAAGTTTCCAATGCACAAGTGGTTTTTCAAATATGAATGGCACATTGGATATTCTGGACACTGTTGTGCATTCTCCCAGGTGGTCCTCAGATGGGTTCTTTCCTTTACTATCTCCATGCTGTGTGTAATTTTCTGTGTAGACTCAAAGAGGAGTGGCATGGGGGAGCTCAGCTCCATTCTGCTGTGTGTCAATAAGGTGGCAGCAAAGCCCATAGTTAAGTGTAGTGATTCTGTGGAATGAGGATAACTTTGGGATTTGTGGCCCATGGACAGCAAGGTTGAAATTGACGTAGAGTGCCCTAGACATCTGTTCTTTCCTGTGGGGTGGGGGGATCCCCCATTTGGCTTTGCAGGTGGAAGGGGTTTCTCTCTTTGTCTGGGATGACTCTACTGGGAGCTTGTGAATCCCTGTGCTCAGTTGCATTCTGATGGGTGTCCACAAGAGGGCAGCTCCAGTGTGGGACTAAGGCACCATGGGGCAAGTGCCCTGAGGCACTTGGCTATGAGAGTGGAGATAGTGATTATGTGTGTGCCCCAAGAGCATGGCCAGCCTAGCTCAATCAGGCAGTGTCCTAAGGACAGGTACAGACAGGAGCTATTGGGTCGTGTTGGCAGAAACAGGGCCTACAGATGATGGCAGACAATTCCCAGGGGCGGGTCTAAGAGACCAGGCCCTCTGAGTCTGAGGGGGAGGGCCCAGTACATATACATAGAGAAGGTGGCCAATTAGAGAAGAGGAACATCACCTTCAGGGGCGTGAACCAAGAGCTGGCCAATGAGAACAGAGGAAAAGTTACGAGGACGGGACTCAGAGAGTAGCCTTCTGATGGAAGCCCAACAAGGGGAGCTCAGAGCTGGCCTTAAAAGGCGGGTGTGCTTCCAGGAAGTTAGAAGCAGGGTTCAGCCCAGGGCCCTGCCTTGCAGAAGCTGTCCAGTGCGCATGTGTATAACTCCTTTTGTACCTGTGCCTCTGTGGATATGTGCGTGCGTGAATGCGAGAGTGTGTGTGTGTTTGTTTGTGTGTATGTATGTGTGTGGGAGGGAGACAAATAGAACAACAAAATCACTGTGGCACAGGAGATTTTGTGCTAAACACTTGGCACATTCTGATTTACTGCTCAATATTGACACCATTGTAGCTCTCCTTGGTGCGTGGACACTTTTTTTCTTTTCAGATGTAAAGACACTGAAGAGCGAGAGGATTTTGCCCTGAGGCTTGCACAAGGAACTAGCAGCTGCCCTGTGTGTGTTGCCAGACTAGGAAACTTGTGGTGCCTGTCCATGTGGAGAGTCTCCTGGACGAGTTCCTTCTGAAGCCTTTTTCGCTAGGTCCCATTTGAGCTGCATATAGCAAATGATTTGGAGAATTTACTACTTTGGACAATTCTACTTCTGATGCACAGTTTCTCTCCAGGTTTTAGCAATCAATTGTCTGAATGTCATATCGCATCCATTGTAGAAAATGACTACATCAGTGTCTTTCTCTCTCTTTCTCAATATATATATATATATATATATATATATATATATATATATATATATATGACATGTAGAGGTCTGAAAATATTTTTTAGCTAGAGACCTGCACAGCTCAGGATTCGGGTAGTAATGCGGATACACCTGGTCCTTTTGAGCCACAGTCATGAGAGACATCTCACAGAGCCATTCGTTTACCTCTTGATACTCTACATATCTCTCTCAGCAAAACTACAGCTGTCAAATCATCTACTTCCTTCTTGCTCATTTTGTCCAAGGAGTCCTATCCCAAAACTGTAAATCAAAGAAGAAATAGACATAGTGCAGTTCCGTGCACACAAGACAGACTGAGGCTGGACCAGGGAGATGCAATACACCAGCCTGCATCTTGGCTGGAGCATCACTAAGACTACTTCCAAATTGGAGAGGCGAGGGCAGTTTTGGTGAGTGGGCTGCAGGCCAAGTGATTCTTCTCAGAGTGGGCTAAGACCTAGATGTTCTAAGTGTAACCTTTCCTCTCAAACATAAAATAACAATGCCATTTGTAACAAGTATGCATGGGCATGGGGGTGTGTCTTCAGTGTTCTGGCACTGATCAACACAGGGGCAGAATTTCTGTCCTTTTCAGTCACTGTCATTCTGTCTCTCAGACTGTCTCTGTGTGCCTTCTTCCCTGGAACATTCCTGGAAGTCAGTGCATGCATCGTGAACTTGGTCTTCACAGTGTTCAAATTTTCTTTTCTTTTCCCTTTGAATTATTTAGTCTCCTGCATATGGAGTAGTACAGAGGGGAACTGAGGATACAGCGATCCTGCTGCAGGTAACAGACATATGTCCATCTTCAGCTGCAGCTGTCCAGGTCCTCTGTGCTTGAGTCCTATTCTCCAGGGCCCTATCAGAGGCCGGCTGGCGCCCTGTGTGCAGGCCTTCTGAAGGAAGCCCGCCAATGAGAGCTCAGAGCTACCCTTAAAAGGCTGGGCATGCTTCCAAGAAGTGAAAATCAGGGTTAAGGACTGGACCCTGCTTGCAGAAGCTGTCCAGTGCGCATGTGTATAACTCCGTTTGTGCCTGTGTCTCTGTGGATGTGTGTGTGTGTGACTGTGAGAGTGTGTGTTAGTTTGTGTGTGTGTGTGTGAGAGAGAGAGAGAGGGAGAGACAGAGAGAAAATCAATCACTGTGGCACAGGTGATTATGTGCAAAACACTTGGCACATTCTGATTTACAGCTCAATATTGATACCATTATAGCTCTCCTTGGCCATTGGCCACTTTTCTTCATTTCAGATGTGAAGACAATGAAGAGGGAGAGGTTTTTGCCCTGTGACTTGCACTGGGAACTAGCAGCTGCCCTGTGTGTGTTGCCAGACTATGAAACTTGTGAGCCTGTCCATGTGGAATATCTCCTGGATGAGTTCCTACTCGAGCCTTTATTGCTCAGTTCCCTTGGAGCTGCATATAGCTAATGATTTGGAGATTTTACTCCTTTGGACAATTCTTTTCCTGATGCACAGTTTCTCTCCATGTTTTAGCAATCAATTGTTTGAATGTCATATCGAATCCATTGTAGAAAATGACTACATCTGTATCTCACTCTCTCTCTCTCTCTCTCTCTCTCTCTCTCTCTCTCTCTATATATATATATATATATATATATATATATATATATACATATATATATGTAACAGTAGAGGTCTGAAAATATTTTTTAGCTAGAGTCCTGCACAGCTCTGGATTAGGGTAGTAATGAGGATACACCTGGCCCTTCTGAGCCACAGTCATGAGAGACATATCACAGAGCCATATCGTTTATCACTCTACAAATCTCACTAAGCACAAACTAACTCTGCCAAATCATCTACTTCCCTCTTGCTCTTTTTGTCCACCGAGTCCTATCCCCAAACTGTAAATCAAAGAAGAAATAGACATAGTGCAGATCCCTGCACACAGGACAGTCTGAGGCTGGACCAGGGAGATTCAATATGCCAGCCTACATCTTGGCTGGAGCATCACTAAGACTACTTCCAATTTGGAGAGGGAAGGGCAGTTTTGGAGAGTGGGCTGCTGGCCAAGTGTTGCTTCTCAGAGTGGGCTAAGACCTAAATGTTCTAAGTGTAACCTTTCCTCACAAACATAAAATAACAATGCCACTTGTAAGAAGTATGCATGGGCATGGAGGGTTTGTCTTCAGTGCTCTGGCACTGATCAACACAGGGCCAGAATTTCAGTCCTTTGCTGTCTCTGTCATCTTGTGTCTCTTTGACTGTCTTTACGTGCCTTCTACACTGGGCCCTTATGGAAGTCAGTGCATGCTTCCTGAACTCGGACTTCCTGGTGTTGAAGTTATTCTTTCTTTGCCCTTTGGATTATTCAGTCTCCTGCATATGACGTAGTACATTGGGGAACTGAGGATACAGCGATCCTGCTGCAGGTAACAGGCATATGTCCATCTCCAGCTGCAGCTATCCAGGACCTCTGTGCTTGACTCCCATTCTCCAGGGCCCTGAGGCTGACACTCAGCTTAAATGCAGCCCTCCTCAATTTCCTGCACCGCATCCTTGCCCTTAATCCATCAAGAGAAGTGAAACTCTATCCCCCTGGCACACACATTGTGCTTTCCCATATTGGAATCTGTGGTACTGATGGCCCCACCAGTGTCCAGATTTTCCACGCAAAACATAAGGTTCCTGTGTTTAGAAAGAGGGTTTATTTATGGCTGTGAAATGTTGTTTCCAAGTGCCTCATGGGGTTTCAAATCCTTTTGAAACCTGAAGTTCTTTCTTGTATCTAGGGAATATTCTCACCTCTGGCCAGAATGCCCTCCCAACTAGGAGCACAGCTATCCTGGGGTCAGGAATTCTGCCAGCCTGCTAGCTCCTGGAGGGATTCCTGAGTATGTCCTCAGGTCCCAAGTGGTAACAAGTGTTTGCAATTGCCTTTATTAGCAGCAGCCAGCCCTCAGGTGGGGGGCGGGGCTGTGATCTCCACTGGAAACTCCTAATTCAGCCAATGGAGGCATCTGTTTTCCTTTTGTCTCTCCATAGCAAGGGCCCTGGGAGATTCTGCTTCCTGCAAGCAGAGCGACTTTGTATGGGACACTCATGGATGCCTACTTCTGGGAATCTCTCTGAGTGTGATGTGTGGACACCACGACACCTTGATCAGGGATTGTGAGGCCACAGGTGCAATTGACTTAGCAGGACTTAAAGGGGAGGTATAAGGGGCTGGGTTCCTCCACTATTGTTTTGTCAAACACAGTTCCAATATATGTTGAGACACAGCTCTTTCTGGGTTCTTTCTGGGCTTGTAATCTGCTGTCCAATGAGAAGTGGACTGGGAGCTTGGAAGCTGAGTATCCAGCCAAACGTGACTGGACAGGGTCCTGCCCCTGTATTCTGAGGGGTGCCCCAGCTTCCCCCGTTGGCAGTATTTGTATGATAGTGAGGCATGAGACTGAATCGGGAACTCAGGAGAGCGAGACATGAGAGTCCCTTTGCATATGCATTCTTGCTTAGCCAGAATCTGGGCTACCTGGCTTTCCCTAACCAGCTAGGGTCTCTGTACATAAGTTGCAGGTGAGGCTGGCTAAGTTGCCACCCATGCTCTTAGACTACAATAGGTGAGTTCTAAGCACACTCAGACACACACACACACATTACTGTCAGGTCTGGTAGTACAGCATATGGTCAAGGCTGGGGCTGTCTGGGGTCTGTGGGCATGAGAGCTGCTGCCTTACAATCTCTACAAACCAGGTTTGAACCTGTTATCAATGAACACAGTGTAGGAGGTTTTTGAATTCTGGTCTCTTTCCAACTCATCTATTTCTCTTCTCGCTTTCTCTGTCTCTAACTCTCACATGCTCTCACACACTCTGTCTTCAATCATTAATATTTTACTTATATACTTATTTTACTGACAGGCCCAGATATACAAAGAGAGTTACCAGAACACTGCTTAGCTCTGGCTTGTTGTGTTGGCGATTTCACCTAGGCTACTCGAGCCTCAGTTTGTAAGTCTTTCTGACACAAGCCATATTCTGTCTCCTCATTTCCATGCCAGTATCACTCAGAGTTTATAATAAAGTGATTTTTTTGCAAAACACTTGGTACTTTCTGATTTACAACTCAATATTGACACCATTGTAGCTCTCTTGCACTTGGTCAGTTTGCTTCTTTTCAGATGTAAAAAACTGAAGAGGGAGTGGTTTTTGCCCTGAGGCTTGCACTGGTAACTACTGGATACACGGTTTCTGTTGCCAGACTAGGAAACTTGTGGTGCCTGTCCATGAGGAGAGTCTCCTTGATGAGTTCCTTCTCAAGCCTTTTTCGCTATGTCCCGTTGGAGCTGCATATAGCTAATGATTTTGATATTTTACTCCTTTGGACAATTCTTTTCCTGATGCACAGTTTCTCTCCAAGTTTTAGCAATCAGTTGTCTGAATTTCATATGGAATCCACTGTAGAAAATGACTACATCTGTGTCTCGCTCCATCTCGCAATCTCTCTCTCTTTCTCTCTCTCTCTCTGTCTCTCTCTCTCTCTCCTCTCTCTCTCTCTCTCTCTCTATATATATATATATATATATATATATATATATATATATATATGTAACATGTAGAGGTCTGAAAATATTTTTTAGCTAGAGACCTGCACAGCTCTGGATTAGGGTAAGAATGCGCATACACTTGGCCCTTCTGAGCCACATTCACGAGAGACATCTCACAGAGCCAGTCGTATAGCTCTAATCACTCTACAAATCTCAGCACAAACTACCTCTGCCAAATCATCTACTTCCCTCTTGCTCTTTTTGTCCACCGAATCCTATCCCAAAACTGTAAATCAATGAAGAAATAGACATGGGGATTGGGTGGTGGGAATTGTGTGGAGTTGTACCCTTCCTACCTTATGCCTTTGTTCACTAATCCTTTCTTAAATAAAAAATTAAAAAAAAAAAAAAAAGAACTGCAAACAGTCCATCTACAATGTAACATTTGGGTCTCCTGCCGCCCAATCCCTAGTGTGCTGTGCAGACCTTTGACTGGCAAAAACACCCCATCTGAGCGTGAGATCTGGCTGGGCTAGTGGCTCTTTCTGTGGACTAAGAGACAGACAGACAGAGTTTTCAGGTTCAAAACCTATACTTTCCAGAAGATGGTCATTCACTTCGGTTTAAAAAAAAAAAAAAAAGGCTTTTTATTTTTTTTCCCCTGCCTGGGTAACCTCTCTGCTGCCTGTTTCAAAGTGAAAAAAGGGAAAAATCTTTTTTGGAGGGAAAAGGACCAAAATGCAGGCAGGTGGACTCCGTGGAGGGTGGATGGGGAGTTGCTCCTGCCCTGGCACTAGAACCCCAGCAGCTGTTCCAGGTCCTCTCTGATAACAGAGATCTCCGTGTGTCGTGTCATGACACTGTCTCCAGGACTGACCTTCAGGATAATGAGGATTCAAAAAGAGGCAGGTGATACTGCCTTCAAAAGTAAATCCAGGAAGGTTTGGCGGTATGTCAGAGGGTTAAGGGCTTGTGGCGCCTACGAATAGAGGGGACAGGTGGAAGGATTTGGGGTCTGGCCCCCAGACCGCCACCTGCAGGGGAGTCGCTTTACATGGGGTGAAGCAGGTCTTTAGGAGCTCTATCTTTCTCTCCCACCCTGTATTTCCTCTGCTCTCTCCTTTTGTGTCTGTCAGATGCAAGGTCAGTAACAACAACAACAACAACAACAACAACAACAACAACAATAACCACCACAGTGACCAAGCAACAAGGGCAGCGAAAGGGGAACAAATGGAGTGCAGGAGCTGTGGATTATTCGTGGCACAGGCACTCAGCTGTGGCAATAACCCCTTGAGGCAATCAATCCATACATGAAGAAGTAATACAGGTCACAGAGACGTATATGTCCCTGTGTGTTTCCTCTGAGTTAATGTAAATGCACTTTTATTTACTTCTTCATTTATTTATTACCTTGCCACGAGAATTTCTTTTCATTGCTAAAAAAAGTGTCCCATCAAGGGTAGCAGGTGGTGCCACACCCAGTTAAGCACTCATGTTACAATGCAGGAGGACAGGGCTTCAACACCCTGGTCCCCACCTGCCAGGGGAAATCTTTACAAGTGTTGCAGAAGTGCTGCAGGTGTCTCTCTGTGTCTCAAACTCTCTCTCCCTCCCTTCCCTCTCAATTCCTGTCTATTTATTCCGATGAATAATCAAGAAAATAGAAATTAAAAAAAGAAAAAGAAAAAGGAAAAGGAAATATACCACGACTTCAAATGAGCTACTCAGGACAATGCTTTCCTTGTTAAAATCCTCACAGCATTCCATATGCAGAAAGGCAAAGACGCCATGTATTTATTAACCCAGTTTTTATATTTATTTATTTATTTAGGTGCTTACTCATTTTTGTTATTGATGAATTAATGTTTTACATTTGACATTGACTAAGGATCCGACACCAGTGGTCTCCAGTACCCCTAGATGGTACTCTGCCTCTACAAAACCGATCCATTGACCTGTCCTTCCATCCATCCACCCATCCACCCATCCATCTATCCATCCATCCATCTATCCATACATCCATCCATCCAGCCATCCATCCATCCATCCATCCATTCATCCATCCACCAGTCAACCAAGCTAAGTACAAAAGGAGATCTCTCCTTGAATGGTGAAGACAATTAAAGATGCACAGGTAGGTTGCAAAGGGGCCAGTTAGGCTGAATAGGGCAGAGGGGCTGAACCAGGCAATGTGTTGGGGCATGTGGGTTTGGGTGAGGTGAGCCGGAGACCCTGTGAGCTGGGTCACATTAGGGGCAGGCAGGGGGTGGAATGGGTTGCGAACAGCTGTCACTGGAGAACCATCACAAGTGCTGGAGCTGGTGATCAGGGCACCTGGAAGAGAGGACAGACAAAGGAGAGAAGCAAAGTGCGGAGGAGAGGAGAGGGGAGAGGATGGTGAGGACAGGAGAGGACAGGAGTGGAGGGGACCTGAGAAACCTACGTGGACAAAGGCAGCATACAGACATCCAGGAAGGCAGGCAGGCAGGCATGCAGGCAGCTCTGGCCGGGGCTCCCGGGATCCCGGGCACACCTCCACCTGTCTTCTCTTGGCTGCCAGCCCTGAGGTCCCTCGTCGGTCAGCACTGTCTTCCCATCCTTCCGTCCCTCTGTGCCAGGGCCCAGGCGTCTGGGCGCTGTTGCCTGACCTAGTAGCAGGACAGTCGGGCTGCCCAGTGCCAGTGTGGCCAGCACAGATTGCCAGGGGCGACAACATCACAGAGGGCTCCTGTGGTTGCTAGGCCACGGGGACCCTGCCCATCCAGTTGACCAGCAGCCATGACCCCCACGCTGAACTTGACCTGAGGGGTGGTGGCCAGCCACCAGAGCCAGAGCCCCAGGGCAAAGCAGGTTCTGGTCGGCCGAGCCAAGGGGCTATGGGCAGATTGCTGTGTGTCAGGGCATGGGGCTGGCATCTGACAGCCCAGGGCTGGGGACCAAGGTCCGCCAGGCCCCTGTCCCACCATGTACACTGACACAAATTCTTGCTGATTGACTGACAGTCCCCGCCCCAGAGATACCCACAACAGGTCCCTGGGTGCCCTGAGCTGCCCCTGAGGCTTGCTGGGTGCGTGCCTGGACACATGCCTCCGTAATGGAGGCCTCTATTAATCCCGTTGCCTACTGACAGCTGCTCTCCTGCCCCTCCTCCTCCTCCTCCTCTTCTTCCTCCTCCTCTTCTCCTCCTCCTCCTCCTCCTCCTTCTCCTCCTCGTCCTCCTCCACCTCCTCCTTCTTTTCCTCATCATCAGAGGGACTCACCTAGGGCCCTTGGCCTATGCAGGCAGGGACTGCTGCTCTGGCTGCTGCAGCTTCTATCCAGTGGGTGGGTGCAAGAATCTGTTCCTGTCAGTCCCTGATTCCTGGGACCTTTCATGCCTCCAGCTCCCCTCACTCTCTAGTCCAGACCCCTCCTCAAGGATGTCCCTTTTCCACTTGCCCGCTGACCCCAGCTCCCCAACTAACATCTACTGTGTGCCTCTCTGTGCTACTTTACTGCCACCCTGCTTCTGCCCTTCAGCCCTGTGGGCCCAGGGCCAGCCCAGCTGCCATCTCACCATCCAGCTGGGGGACCTACAGTAACCCCCTGCCACCACACCCACACACACAGCCCTGCACACACTCACGGGCTCCCCTGCCTACAGCCTGCCTCTCAAACAGTCTCCTTCTGCCCCCTAGCCCCCTTACAGCCTCTGCCACGGCACCCCACAGACACCTGGGCATGATCAGTGCAGACATGCAAACAGCTCTCCTCGCCCACACTCCATATGCTCCAAGGTTGTCAAGAGTCTTTTTTTCATGCTGTAGGGGAGGGATTTGAGGCAGTCCAATGTCCTGGGGAGCAAGAACTGCAAACAGTCCATCTGCAATGTAACATTTGGGTCTCAGGCCGCCCAATCCCTAGTGTGCTGTGCAGACCTTTGACTGGCAAAAACACCCCATCTGAGCGTGAGATCTGGCTGGGCTAGTGGCTCTTTCTGTGGACTAAGAGACAGACAGACAGAGTTTTCAGGTTCAAAACCTATACTTCCCAGATGATGGTCATTCACTTCTGTAAAAAAAAAAAAAAAAATGCTTTTTATTTTTTTTCCCCTGCCTGGTTAACCTGTCTGCTGCCTGTTTCAAAGTGAAAAAAGGGAGAAATCTCTTTTGGAGGGAAAAGGACCAAAATGCAGGCAGGTGGACTCCGTGGAGGGTGGATGGGGAGTTGCTGCTGCCCTTGCACTAGAGCCCCAGCTGCTGTTCCAGGAGCTCTCTGATACCAGAGATCTCCGTGTGTCATGTCATGACACTGTCTCCAGGACTGAACCTCAGGATAATGAGGATTCAAAACGAGGCAGGTCATATTGCCTTCAAAAGTAAAACCAGGGAGGTTTGTCGGTATGTCAGAGGGTTAAGGGCTTGTGGTGCTCATGAAAAGAGGGAACAAGTGGAAGGATCTGGGGTCTGGCCCCCAGACCGCCACCTGCAGGGGAGTCGCTTACAAGGGGTGAAGCAGGTCTTTAGGAGCTCTATCTTTCTCTCCCACCCTGTATTTCCTCTGCTCTCTCCTTCTGTGTCTGTCAGATGCAAGGTCAGTACCAACAACAACAACAACAACAACAACAATAACCACCACAGTGACCAAGCAACAAGGGCAGCGAAAGGGGAACAAATGGAGTGCAGGAGCAGTTGATTATTAGTGACGCAGGCACTCAGCTGTGGCAATAACCCCTTGAGGCAATCAATCCATACATGAAGAAGTAATACAGGTAACAGAGACGTATATGTCCCTGTGTGTTTCCACTGAGTTAATGTAAATGCACTTTTATTTACTTCTTCATTTATTTATTACCTTGCCACGAGAATTTCTTTTCATTGCTAAAAAAAGTGTCCCATCAAGGGTAGCAGGTGGTGCCACACCCAGTTAAGCACTCATGTTACAATGCAGGAGGACTGGGCCTCAACACCCGGGTCCCCACCTGCCAGGGGAAATCTTTACAAGTGGTGCAGAAGTGCTGCAGGTGTCTCTCTCTGTGTCTCAAACTCTCTCTCCCTCCCTTCCCTCTCAATTCCTGTCTATTTATTCCGGTTAATAATCAAGAAAATTGAAAGTAAAAAAAGAAAAAGGAAATATACCACGGCTTCAAATGAGCTACTCAGGACAATGCTTTCCTTGTTAAAATCCTCACAGCATTCCATATGCAGAAAGGCAAAGACGCCATGTATTTTTAACCCAGTTTTTATATTTATTTATTTATTTAGGTGCTTACTCATTTTTGTTATTGATGAATTAATGTTTTACATTTGACATTGACTAAGGATCTGACACCAGTGGTCTCCAGTACCCCTAGATGGTACTCTGCCTCTACAAAACCGATCCATTGACCTGTCCTTCCATCCATCCACCCATCCACCCATCCATCTATCCATCCATCCATCTATCCATACATCCATCCATCCATCCATCCATTCATCCATCCACCAGTCAAACAAGCTAATTACAAAAGGAGATCTCTCCTTGAATGGTGAAGACAATCAACGATGCACAGGTAGGTTGCAAAGGGGCCAGTTTGGCTGAATAGGGCAGAGGGGCTGAACCAGGCAATGTGTTGGGGCCTGTGGGTTTGGGTGAGGTGAGCCTGAGACCCTGTGAGCTGGGTCACATTAGGGGCAGGCAGGGGGTGGAATGGGTTGCGAACAGCTGTCACTGGAGAACCATCACAAGTGCTGGAGCAGGTGAACAGGGCACCTGGAAGAGAGGACAGACAAAGGAGAGAAGCAAAGTGTGGAGGAGAGGAGAGGGGAGAGGATGGTGAGGACAGGAGAGGACAGGAGTGGAGGGGACCTGAGAAACCTACGTGGACAAAGGCAGCATACAGACATCCAGGAAGGCAGGCAGGCAGGCATGCAGGCAGCTCTGGCCGGGGCTCCCTGGATCCCGGGCACACCTCCACCTGTCTTCTCTTGGCTGCCAGCCCTGAGGTCCCTCGTCGGTCAGCACTGTCTTCCCATCCTTCCGTCCCTCTGTGCCAGGGCCCAGGCATCTGGGCGCTGTTGCCTGACCTAGTGGCAGGACAGTCGGGCTGCCCAGTGCCAGTGTGGCCAGCACAGATTGCCAGGGGCTAGCACATCACAGAGGGCTCCTGTGGTTGCTAGGCCACGGGGACCCTGCCCATCCAGTTGACCAGCAGCCATGACCCCCATGCTGAACTTGACCTGAGGGGTGGTGGCCAGCCACCAGAGCCAGAGCCCCAGGGCAAAGCAGGTTCTGGTCGGCCGAGCCAAGGGGCTATGGGCAGATTGGTGTGTGTCTGGGCATGGGGCTGGCATCTGAGAGCCCAGGGCTGGGGACCAAGGTCCGCCAGGCCCCTGTCCCACCATGTACACTGACACACAGTCTTGCTGACTGACTGACAGTCCCCCCCAGAGATACCCACACCAGGTCCCTGGGTGCCCTGAGCTGCCCCTGAGGCTTGCTGGGTGCCTGCCTTGACACATGCATCCATAATGGAGGCCTCTATTAATCCCATTGCCTACTGACAGCTGCTCTCCTGCCCCTCCTCCTCCTGTTCTTCCTCCTCCTCTTCTTCCTCCTCCTCCTCCTCCTTCTCCTCCTCCTCCTCCTCCACCTCCTCCTCCTCTTCCTCATCCTCAGAGGGACTCACTCAGGGCCCTTGGCCTAGGCAGGCAGGGGCTGCTGCTCTGGCTGCTGCAGCTTCTATCCAGTGGGTGGGTGCAGGAATCTATTCCTGTCAGTCCCTGATTCCTGGGACCTTCCATGCCTCCAGCTCCCCCCACTCTCTAGTCCAGACCCCTCCTCAAGGATGCCCATTTTCCTCTTGCCCTCTGTCCCCCAGCTCCCCAACTAACATCTACTGTGTGCCTCCCTGTGCTAATTTACTGCCACCCTGCTTCTGCTCTTCAGCCCTGAGGGCCCAGGGCCAGCCTAGCTGTCATCTCACAATCCAGCAGGGGGACCTGCCCTAACCCCCTGCCACCACACCCACACACACAGCCCTGCACACACTCACGGGCTCCCCTGCCTGCAGCCTGCCTCTCAAACAGTCTCCTTCTGCCCCCTAGCCCCCTTACAGCCTCTGCCACGGACCCCCACAGACACCTGGGCATGAGCAGTGCAGACATGCAAACAGCTCCACTCGCCCCCACTCCATTTGCTCCAAGGTTGTCAAGAGTCTTTTTTTCATGCTGTAGGGGAGGGAGTTGAGGCAGTCCAATGTCCTGGGGAGCAAGAACTGCAAACAGTCCATCTACAATGTAACATTAGTGTCTCAGGCCGCCCAATCCCTAGTGTGCTGTGCAGACCTTTGACTGGCAAAAACACCCCATCTGAGTGTGAGATCTGGCTGGGCTAGTGGCTCTTTCTGTGGCCTAAGGGACAGACAGACAGAGTTTTCAGGTTCAAAACCTATACTTCCCAGATGATGGTCATTCACTTCTGTAAAAAAAAAAAAATGCGTTTTATTATTTCCCCCTGCCTGGGTAACCTGTCTGCTGCCTGTTTCAAAGTGAAAAAAGGGAGAAATCTCTTTTGGAGGGAAAAGGACCAAAATGCAGGCAGGTGGACTCCGTGGAGGGTGGATGGGGAGTTGCTGCTGCCCTGGCACTAGAGCCCCAGCTGCTGTTCCAGGAGCTCTCTGATACCAGAGATCTCCGTGTGTCGTGTCATGACACTGTCTCCAGGACTGACCCTCAGGATAATGAGGATTCAAAACGAGGCAGGTCATATTGCCTTCAAAAGTAAAACCAGGGTGGTTTGGCGGTATGTCACAGGGTTAAGGGCTTGTGGCGCTCACGAAAAGAGGCAACAAGTGGAAGGATCTGGGATCTGGCCCCCAGACCGCCACCTGCAGGGGAGTCGCTTTACAGGGGGTGAAGCAGGTCTTTAGGAGCTCTATCTTTCTCTGCAACCCTGTATTTCCTCTGCTCTCTCCTTCTGTGTCTGTCAGATGCAAGGTCAGTACCAACAACAACAACAAAAACAATAACCACCACAGTGACCAAGCAACAAGGACAGCGAAAGGGGAATAAATGGAGTGCAGGAGCTGTGGATTATTCGTGGCACAGGCACTCAGCTGAATAACAGAAAGGATATCAAGGTGCAAGAGGCCCAGAGAGTACCAAACAGAATCAACCCAGACCTGAAAACACCAAGACACATCATAGTCACAATGAGAAGAAGTAAGGATAAAGAAAGGATCCTAAAGGCTGCAAGAGAGAAACAAAAAGTCACATACAGGGGAAAACCCATATGACTTTCAGCAAATTTCTCAACTCAAACTCTAAAAGCCAGAAGGGAGTGGCAAGATATCTATCGAGCCCTGAATGAAAAAGGTAACAACAACAACATCAATAACCACCACAGTGAATGAAAAATGTAACAACAACAACATCAATAACCACCACAGTGACCAAGCAACAAGGGCAGCGAAAGGGGAACAAATGGAGTGCAGGAGCTGTGGATTATTCGTGGCACAGGCACTCAGCTGTGGCAATAACCCCTTGAGGCAATCAATCCATACATGAAGAAGTAATACAAGTAACACAGACGTATATGTCCCTGTGTGTTTCCACTGAGTTAATGTAAATGCACTTTTATTTACTTCTTCATTTATTTATTAACTTGCCACGAGAATTTCTTTTCATTGCTAAAAAAAAGTGTCCCATCAAGGGTAGCAGGTAGTACCACACCCAGTTAAGCACTCATGTTACAATGCAGGAGGACTGGGCTTCAACAGCCTGGTCCCCACCTGCCAGGGGAAATATTTACAAGTGGTGCAGAAGTGCTGCAGGTGTCTCTCTCTGTGTCTCAAACTCTCTCTCCCTCCCTCCCTCCCTCTCAATTCCTGTCTATTTATTCCAGTGAATAATCAATTAAATAGAAAGTAAAAAAAGAAAAAGGAAAAGGAAATATACCACGACTTCAAATGGGCTACTCAGGACAATGCTTTCCTTGTTAAGATCCTCACAGCATTCCATATGCAGAAAGGCAAAGATGCCATGTATTTTGATCCCAGTTTTTATATTTATTTATTTATTTATTTAGGTGCATACTCATTTTTGTTATTGATGAATTAATGTTTTACATTTGACATTGACTAAGGATCTGACACCAGCGGTCTCCAGTACCCCTAGATGGTACTCTGCCTCTACAAATCCGATCCATTGACCTGTCCTTCCATCCATCCACCCATCCATCCATCCATCCATCCATCCATTCATCCATCCAATCATCCATCCACCAGTCAACCAAGCTAAGTACAAAAGGAGATCTCTCCTTGAATGGTGAAGACAATCAACGATGCACAGGTAGGTTGCAAAGGGGCCAGGTTGGCTGAATAGGGCAGAGGGGCTGAACCAGGGAATGTGTTGGGGCGTGTGAGTTTGGGTGGGGTGAGCCTGAGACCCTGTGAGCTGGGTCACATTAGGGGCAGGCAGGGGGTGGAATGGGTTGCGAACAGCTGTCACTGGAGAACCATCACAAGTGCTGGAGCTGGTGAGCAGGGCACATGGATGAGAGGACAGACAAAGGAGAGAAGCAAAGTGCGGAGGAGAGGAGAGGGGAGAGGATGGTGAGGACAGGAGAGGACAGGAGTGGAGGGGACCTGAGAAACCTGCGTGGACAAAGGCAGCATACAGACATCCAGGAAGGCAGGCAGGCATGCAGGCAGCTCTGGCCTGGGCTCCCTGGATCCCGGGCACACCTCCACCTGTCTTCTCTTGGCTGCCAGCCCTGAGGTCCCAAGTCGGTCATCACTGTCTTCCCATCCTTCCGTCCCTCTGTGCCAGGGCCCAGGCGTCTGGGCACTGTTGCCTGAACTAGTGGCAGGACAGTTGGGCTGCCCAGTTCCAGTGTGACCAGCACAGATTACCAGGGGCTAGCACATCAGAGAGGGCTCCTGTGGTTTCTAGGCCACGGGGACCCTGCCCATCCAGTTGACCAGCAGCCATGACCCCCACGCTGAACTTGACCTGAGGGGTGGTGGCCAGCCACCAGAGCCAGAGCTCCAGGGCAAAGCAGGTCTGGTCGGCCGGGCCAAGGGTCTATGGGCAGATTGGTGTGTGTCTGGGCATGGGGCTGGCATCTGACAGCCCAGGGCTGGGGACCAAGGTCGGCCAGGCCCCTGTCCCACCATGTACACTGACACACAGTCTTACTAACTGACTCACAGTCCCCGCCCCAGAGATACCCACACCAGGGTTAACCCCAAGGGTCTGGATAGCAGGTGTCTTTATGAGACTTGCACAAGAAGAGCATGTAGCAAGGATATGTTTTAACTGTGGTACAGGAACATCAGGGAATCGAGCTCGAAGGCCTTTAAGATTAACATGGGTTAGAGAATGAAAATTAGCAGGATCAGAGACAGAGACTGGGAAAGTTCCTGTGGAGGCAAGGCGGTCAACTGCGGCATTCCCTTCGGACAGGGAACCAGGAAGAGGGCTGTGGGAACGAAGGTGTTTAATATACAGTGGTTGGGTTCGAGAACAGAGCATAGAGGCGATTTGAATCAAGAGAGGGGAAAGTGTGTTGTCATCAATTTTCACATAAGAACGAGCAAGCCATGGAAGTAAGTTAACAGTATACACACTGTCAGAAAAAAGGTTGAAGGATTCTGGTACAGCTTTTAGTGCAAGAAAAACAGCATAAAGTTCATTGTACTGAGGGGAATTATCAGGAAGCTCAGTAAAGAGAGGTTTAGGAGATTGTTTGTCTGGGTAATATATAAGGGCAGCAGCTCCCCTTTTTCCATCATCAGTAAAGACTGTAGGAGCAGAGGGAATGGGATCCCGAGAGAAAAGTTTAGGTGCTAGTAGAGGCAGAAGAGGTAATGAAGCTATCAATTTATTAGAAGGAAAATGGTTATCTATTTGTCCTGGAAACCCCACGAAGCTTATGGCAAAGCGGGAATGATGGCGTATAAGCCACTCTGTATCTGTGAGAGAAAAGGGCAGAATGATTAAATCCGGTTCTTTCCCTAAGACCTGCACAGACCTATTTATCCCTTGGCGAACCATGAATGCTAACGCGTCTATCTCAGTGAGGAGTCTTGGAGCTCCTCCTACTGGCGTGTGAAGCCATTCGAGTACCCCATGGTCTTGCCACAGTGTCCCTAACTACTGTGGGGGTGGAGTTGAAGATTAGAAGGTTTACCGGAGAGGTGGGGGAGAATCGAACAAGGTGCATGTCCTGGAGGGCCTGGTTAACCCTTCCCAGTGCCAAGGAGGCCTCAGGAGTTAACTAACGTTTTGAAGAGGGCTGTTTGTTTCCTTTCAACAGGTCAAACAGTGGTTGGAGGCAGCTTGTGGGCAGATAGAGATACTGCCTAATCTAATTTAAATTTCCTAGAAAACTTTGTAAAGAAGCAAGAGTAAGGTTAGAAGGGAAGGTAACATTAGGTTTTAAGGGACGAATTTGCTTTAGAGAAATCTCTAAACCTAGGAAGGATATTGGAGGGATTAGCTGTATCTTCTCAGGGGCTACATTAAGGCCACTTTTCTTTAATGCAGGAGTGAGAAAATCACGTAAGGCATAGAGATCTGTATCTGATTTTTCCCATATTAAAATATCATCTGTATAATGAAAAATATTAAGGCCCTTAAGAATATATGGGACAAGGGCAGATTTAACAGCCTCCTGACAAATTGTAGGACTATTGGCCATACCCTGAGGCAGCACCACCCATTCAAATCTATCAGCAGGGCTGGCGTTATTAATAGATGGAACAGAGAAGGCAAAACTTTTACAATCGCACGGATGCAAGGGGATAGAGAAAAAACAATCTTGTATATCAATAGCTATGATTGGAATTCCCCTGGGAATTGCAGAAGCAAGAGGCAAACCCCCTTGGGGGGGAGCCCCAGACCTGCATGGTTTTATTTACTGCAAGGAGGTCTTGAAAGAGGCGCCATTTTCCCGAGCGCTTTTTAATCACAAAGACAGGAGTATTCTATTGGCTTCGAGAATGACGAATGTGTCCCAATGACAACTGCTCAGGGACGAGCTCTTTTAAATTTTTTTTAAATTGAATGCTGCTCCAACTATATGGCCATTATTTCTGAAAAAATAGGCTGTTATAAATGTGGTAATTCTGAATTAAGGTCAAATACATAGGTCGACAATTCAAAAAATGACAGATATATAAATATATATGTATATATATACGTATGTATATCTTTATTATAAACTCTGAGTGACACTGGCATGGAAATGAGGAGTAAGAATATGGCTTGTGTCAGAAAGACTTACAAACTGATGCTCCTGTAGCCTAGGTGAAATCACCAACACAACAAACCAGAGCTCAGCAGTGTTCTGGTAACTCTCTTTCTATATCTGGACTCGGTGGACAAAAAGAGCAAGAGGGAAGTAGATGGGGACAGAGGGCAAAGGGGAAAAGGGGCATCCTTGAGGAGGGGTCTGGACTAGAGAGTGGGGGGAGCTGGAGGCATGGAAGGTCCCAGGAATCAGGGACTGACAAGAACAGATTCCTGCACCCACCCACTGGATAGAAGCTGCAGCAGCCAGAGCAGCAGCCCTGGCCTGCCTAGGCCAAGGGCCATGAGTGAGTCCCTCTGAGGATGAGGAAGAGTAGGAGGAGGTGGAGGAGGAGGAGGAGGGGGAGGAGGAGGAGGAGGAGGAGGAAGAGGAGGAGGAAGAAGAGGAGGAGGAGGAGGAGGAGGAGGAGGGGCAGGAGGGCAGCTGTCAGTAGGCAACGGGATTAATAGAGGCCTCCATTACGGAGGTATGTGTCCAGGCAGGCACCCAGAAAGCCTCAGGGGCAGCTCAGGGCACCCAGGGAGAGGTTTAAATCTAATGCTATTTGGCAAATTGATGTCACCCACATACCAAACTTTGGCAAAGAAAAATATGTGTTTGTCTCAATTGATGCCTTTTCTAAATTTATGTGGACTACAGCTCAGACAGGAGAAAGTGCTAAAAAGCTTGTAAGCCATATGCTCTCTTGTTTTGCCGTTATGGGGGTCCCAGTATTTATGAAAACAGACAATTCGCCTATGTTTACAAGCAAACAATTTAAAGATTTTTGTTCCCTCTGGAATATTACTCATACCACGGGCATTCCCTACAATCCACAGGGACAACGCATTGTCGAGAAGGCCCATCAAACTCTGAAGGCTCAACTAAAGAAAGATAAAGGTGGAACATATCCCCCCAATATCCAGCTAGCAAAAGCCTTAACTACGTTAAATCTCTTTAATATTTACAATAACTCGGCCTTACCCCCTATTATTCTTCACTGGCTAACACCATCTACCCTCCCATCTATTAAGGTGAAATGGAGAGACCCACTCTATAAAATTTGGAAAGGGCCTGACCCATTATTGAACATGGGAAGGGGTTTCGCATGCATTTTTCCTCAAAATTTCTCTAAACCTGTCTGGGTTCCTGCCCGCCATGTCTGACAATACCCGCAGGATGGTGCTGTTATTCCTGAAGAACAAGAAATACTACAAGAGGACCAGATGCAGGATACATCCCAGGACCCGTAATACTGCATGGCAGAACCTATAAATTCTGGCTCACAGAGACCTCTCTCCTATCCTTTCCCTTTATGTCTTATGTTATTACTGGACAGTTGTTTTTGTGAGTGAGTGTGTTGAATGACAAAAAAAAACTTTTTTTTTGCATGACCCATCTCCTTGGAGTACTCTAAAAGGTAATTGGCTTTATATAAAAATGCTGGACGCAGCCAAAGTTTCTGGAGACGTCCAGAAACATTCCAAATTTTTTTTTCTTTCTCCCTCTTTTGAATTTTATATATAGTTTTGGTATATATGTAAGTGTTTAGTCTTAAACTGTGTGACTAATGACAGATTTAAATTTGTTTTTAAATACTGTGTTTTTATAACAAAAGTTCTTTTCCTCCAGTTTGTTATAAATAAATGTTTATGGATATGTCTCAAGTTTGGTAACACTAAATTAACCGTCAAAAGTGTAACCCTACAGCTACGCTTTTACCAGACAAGGTAAAAATTAATTTGTTAAGGTAACTTACTATTTAGGTAAAAGTCTAAATGTTCAATGTGACTATTCATTCCCAAAACTAAACTATATAAATTTTATATACAGGACACCTTTGAAGGGCCCCCAAAGGTGCCCTGTAAACCATCTTGTGGAAATTAATCCACAACAGATCTGGCATCAATCTGGCACTGTAAACGTTAAAATCATTGTCACGTATATGCGTTAACTCTCTAAGCAATTTGAGTCTGTTTAAAATACATATTTTAGCTAAAATTTGTCTCAAGATCCTGCGGTAGAGGCTGCTACACGAGGTCATATTAGATGACCTTTAAATAAAATCATAAAGAGATTCCTAAGCCAATTATAATCATCGAGGTATCAACTTTAACAAACCTATAACTTGTTACAAGTTCAAATTAACCACGAGAAGCAGATTGTTTGTGTTTCTTTCACAGGAATCCCGGAAAAACCATTTGAACCCCTGCACACCCTGATGTCACCCACTAGATGACACGACTACTGTGGCACACCCCCGGAAACCCTAGATGTCACACAACGCGATCTGAAGAACCTGATACACAGACTCCAAGGACAGAACTTTCTTCGTGCCTGGTTCCCGTTCCTGCTTCTGACCTGCTGGTCAAGTGTTGGCAGTTCCAGCTGGCTATCTACAGAAAAGCAACATTCCAGCTGCTGACCTCCCTCATGCAGCGTTGCATCCCCTGCCAATTCTTCCCCTAGCCATCTACTTCAGACTGAGACTTGTCTCGGACTTTCTGACATACCCTATATATATTTTACACAATTTTGAAGCAGCTTATTTCCCTTCAAGCTGCTGGTTTTTCATAGACTGATCCTGAGTAATTCATAGACTTTACAGACTATTGCCTTGAGGACTATACAATGCCAAATAGCCCCTCTGTTTGGTGGGTCATTCCTCCCGCCTCCCCCTCATTATGTACCCTTGCCTCTTTCCCCACCCAAACAGGGAATGTTCCTTTACACACCAATCCTTCCCTTCACACCACACTGGCTTTTACTACTCCCCTAATTGTCACGTCCTATTTTGTTATACCATTTAGGCTTATGCCCAAAAGGTTTCTGCCCCATGATAGTCTTTTACAGACTTTATACATCTTATGCAATTACTAGATATAAAGATAGAAAACATGTACAGATATTGTGAAGAGATGGTTGAGCAGGCTTCACTTAAACCTATGAGATGAGGCTCTCCAGTTAAGTCTCTCTCTCTAAAGAGGGGTTGAGCACAGGAGGACGCATAAATCTCACAAGGTTCGCAGCCATTTAAGCCTTCCCTCCTCTACAGAAAGTCCTATATCTTCCCAACTGAGCATGGCATTCCTCTAAAACATTTAAGCCTGTTCCATTCCATTTTTCTTTACTGTGTCTATTTAGATATAAAGGGGTAGGAGGAGATGTTACTGAGGAGTTATTCTGATGCAGTCTCCACCCCCAGGTTTTTCTACACCCCACAAAATCCTAGAATGCCCCCTTTCAACCAATCCTGGGCCTACATGTCACCATGGTTGTCGCCCAATAAAAAGCCCCCTCACCCCCCTCTCTCTCTGGGCTCTCAGCTCTCCAACCTGCAGGGGAATCGCTTCACAGGTGGTGAAGGAGGTCTGCAGGTGTCTATCTTTCTCTCCCCCTCTCTGTCTTCCCCTCCTCTCTCCGTTTCTCTCTGTCATATCCAACAATGACAACAACAACAATAATAACTACAATAATAAAAAAAAACTATAAGGGCAAGAAAAGGGATTAAATAAATAAAATAAAAAAATATTTAAAAAAAGGCTAGGCGTGCTTCCAGGAAGTGCGAAGCAGGGTTCAGCCCAGGGCCCTGCCTTGCAGAAGCTGTCCAGTGTGCATGTGTATAACTCTGTGCCTGTGCCTCTGTGGATGTGTGCGTGTGTGTGACTGTGAGAGTGTGTTTGTGTGTGTGTGTGTGTGTGAGGGAGGGAGAGACAGAAACAACAACAGAAACACTGTGGCACAGGTGATTTTTTGCAAAACACTTGACACATTCTGATTTACAGCTCAATATTGACACCATTGTAGTTCTCCTTGGCCCTTGGTCACTTTTCTTCTTTTCAGATGTAAAGACACTGAAGAGGGAGAGGTTTTTGCCCTGAGGCTTGCACTGGGAAATAGCAGCTTCCCTGTGTGTGTTGCCAGACTAGGAAACTTGTGGTGCCTGACCATGTGGAGAGTCTCCTCGATGAGTTCCTTCTTGAGCCTATTTTGCTTGCTACCGTTGGAGCTGCATATAGCTAATGACTTGGAGATTTTATCCTTTGGACAATTCTTTTCCTGATGCAGTTTCTCTCCAGGTTTTAACAATCAATACATATATATATATATATATATATATATATATATATATATATATATATATATATATATATATGTAACATGTAGAGGTCTGAAATATTTTTAGCTAGAGACCTGCACAGCTCTGGATTATTGTAGTAATGCGGATACACCTGGCCCTTCTGAACCACAGTCATGAGAGACATCTCACAGAGCCATTCCTATACCTCTTATCACTCTACAAATCACTCTCAGCACAAACTACCACTTCCAAATGATCTACTTCCCTCTTGCTCTTTTTGTCCACCAAGTCCTATCCCAAAACTGTAAATAAAAGAGAAATAAGCATAGTGCAGTTCCCTGTACACAGGACAAGCTGAGGCTGGACCAGTGAGTTGCAATACGCCAGCCTGCATCTTGGCTGGAACATGACTAAGACTACTTACAGATTGGAGAGGCGAGGGCAGTTTTAGAGAGTGGGCTGCAGGCCAAGTGTTTCTTCTCAGAGTGGCTAAGAACTAGATGTTCTGAGTGTAACCTTTCCTCACAAACATAAAATAACAATGCCACTTGTAAGAAGTAGGCATGGGCATGGAGGATTTATCTTCAGTGCTCTGGCACTGGTCAACATAGGTCCAGAATGTCTGTACTTTTCTGTCACTGTCATTCTGTCTCTCTGACTGTCTCTACCTGCCTCCTTCACTGGGCCCTTACTGGAAGTCAGTGCATGCATCGTTAACTCGGTCTTCCTGGAGTTGAAATTTTCCTTTCTTTGCCCATTGGATTATTTAATCTCGTGCATATGGCGTAGTACAGTGGGGAACTGAGGAGGCAGTGATCCTACTGCAGGAAACAGGCATGTGTCCATCTCCAGCTGCAGCTGTCCAGGCTCTCTGTGCTTGACTCCCATTCTCCAGGGCCCTGAGGCTGACACTCAGCCTATATGCAGCCCTCCTCACCTTCCTGCACAGCATCCTAGTCCTTATTCCATGAGAGCACAGGTCAAGAGAAGTGAAACTCTATCCCCCTGGCACACACATTGTGCTTTTCCTCTATTGGGCCGAATGTAAAGGATCTGTGGTACTGATGGCCACACCAGTGTCCAGATTTTCCATGCAAAACGGAAGCTTCCAGGGTTCAGAGGGAGAGGGGGATTTGATGTCTGTGAAATAACTTTTCAAAGTGGCTCATGGGGTTTCAAACCCTTTTGAAACCTGAAGTACTTTCTGGTATCTAGGGTATATTCTAACCTCTGGCCAGAAGGCCTTCCCAACTAGGAGCACACCTATCCCAGGGTCAGGAGGTTTGCCAGCCTGCTAGCTCCTGGAGGCATTCCTGAGTATGTCCTCAGGGCCCAAGTGGTAACAGCTGTTTCCAATTGCCTTTATTAGCAGCAACCAGGCCCTCATCTGAGGGGCGGGACTGTGATCTCCACTGGAAGCTCCGAATTCAGCCAATGGAGGCATCCATCTTCCTTTTGTCTCTCCATAGCAAGGGCCCGGGTAGTTTATGCTTCCTGCAAGCAGAGCGACTTTCTATGGGACACTCATGCATGCCTACTTCTGGGAAGCTCTCTGAGTGTGATGTGTGGACACCAGGACACCACGATCAGGGATTGTGAGGCCACAGGAGCAATTGCCTTAGCTGGAACCACAGGTAGGTATAAGGGATAGGGTTCATGAATGATTGTTTGGTCAAACACAGTTCCCATCTATGTTAGAACACAGCTCTTTCTGGGTTTTTTCCGGGCTTGTAATCTGCTGCCCTGAGCAGTGGACTGAGAGCCTGGAGGCTGAATAGGCAGCCAAACATGACTGGGCAGGCTCATGCCCCTGAATTCCTAGGAGTGCCCCAGTTTCCCCCATTGGCAGTGTTTGGATGATAGTGAGGCATGAGATTGAATGGGGAACTCAGGAGAGCAAGACATGAGAGTCTCTTTGCATATGCATTCTTGCTTGGCCAGAATCTGGGCTAGCTTGCTTGGCGTGACCAGCTAGGCTCTCTGTACATAAGTTGCAGGTGAGGCTGGCTACCTTGACACCCATGCTCTGAGACTACTATAGGTGAGCTCAGAGCACACACAGACACACACAACACACATACACACACATTACTGTCAAGTCTGGTAGTACAGCATATGGTGAAGGCTGGGGCTGTCTGGGGTCTGTGGGCATGAGAACTGCTGCCTTACAATGTCTAAAAGCCAGCTTTGAACCTGTCATCAATGAATACAGTGTAGGAGGTTTTTGAATTCTGGTCTCTTTCCAACTCATGTATTTCTCTTCTCGCCTTCTCTGTCTCTAACTCTCAAATGCTCTCATACACTCTGTCTTCACTCATTTATATTTTACTTATATACTTATTTTACTGACAGGCCCAGATATATAAATAGAGTTACCAGAGCCCTGCTGAGCTCTGCTTTGTTGTGTTGGCGATTTCACCTAGGCTACTGGAGCATCAGTTTGTAAGTTTTTCTGACACAAGCCATACTCTGTCTCCTCATTTCCAAGCCAGTATCACTCAGAGTTTATAATAAAGAGATACATACATGCATATATATACATATATATTTATATATCTGTCTTTTTTAGAATTGTCGACCTATGTATTTGACCTTTATTCAGAATTACCACATTTATAACATCCTAGTTTTTCAGAAATAATTGGCCATATAGTTGGAGCAGGATTCAATACAATTATAAATAATAGAACCTTCCAGTAGCATTTCTAATCATGTTTCTATCAGCATCCTTATTGTAATTATCATAGCCCAGAACTTCCCTCATATTTCTAGTGTAAGCTTCCATAGGTATGTGTTTCTTTTCTTTTTCCGGAATTCTTAATTTCCTTGTACCCTGAAGTATTAGGGAATTTATGAAGAAGCCCTCTGTTTCTCAGCAGATGGTTTCTATGTTTCTGCTTTAATCAGATCTTCTTGTGGTTTTTGTTTTCATTATTTTTTTATTTTATCAAGTCCTCCTAAATCATCCCCATTTATTTTCATATTTATTTATTTATTCAGGTATTACATGAGGGTCATTTCTTCTGGTTGATATATTTTCTCTTATAAATGTATGGAACTTTTGACGCACACTGCATTTCCTGTGGCAAATACTACACACATATGGTGAAGGCTTAGGTTGTCAGGGGTATTTGGGCTTTAGAGCTGCTGCCTTACAATCTCTACAAACCCACGTTTGAACCTGTCATGAATGAACACAGTCTAGGGGGTTTTTGACTTCTGGTCTATTTCCAATTCCTCTATTTCTTTCTCGCCTTCTCTGACTCTGACTCTCACAGGCTCTCAATCACTCTGTCTGCACTCAGTAATATTTTACTTATGTCCTTATTTAATTGACGGGCCCAGATATACAAAGAGAGTTGCGAGAGCACTACTGAGCTCTGGCTTGTTTTGCTGGCGATTTTACCTAGGCTACTGGAGCCTCAGCTTTGTAAGTGTCTCTAACACAAACCATATTCTGTCTCCTCATATCCATGGGGTATCTCTCAGACTTTATTATAAAGATATACATCCATATACATATATAAATATACATATATATTTGTCATTTTTAGTATTTTCGACCTATGGTCTTCCTGTGGTTTTTATTATTTTTTATTTTTTCAAATCCTCCTAGATCATCCCCATATATTTGCATATTTATTTATATATTTATTCCGATATCAAATGAGGGGTCATTTATTCTGCCTGATAGATTTTCTCTTATAATTGAAGGGAACTTTGGACACACAATATATTTTCTTTTGCAGATACTACACACTACTACAACTACTACTGCACGATTTTTGACAGTGACATCCAATGCACAATGGATTAGTATTGCATGGCTCTAAAGAATGTTCCCTATTTAACCTACAAAGTTTTTAACCTCACAAATATTTATTCTGTTCTTTCTTGGGGGATGAATGGTTTACAGTCAACAGTTACATGTAATAGTGGCTACGGGGGTAATTTTTCCCACTTTCCCTGTATTTCTGTACATCATTTGTAACTTTCCTATTGAGGAGAAGGAAACAGTCATAAATTGAGAGAGCAGGGCCCAAGCAGGAAGAGAGACAGAGAGACAGCTGGAGTTCTGATTTGACACTAGCAGAGCTTTTCCCTAGCTGGGTAAGTGGTGACCATGGGCTCAAAATAGTGTCCTGGGCTTCCACATAGTTCACTGGCATCTCCACCAGTTGTGCCTCCAACCCATGCTCCTTTCATTGTCCATGTAAGGGGTGACTAGGGGCTCAAAATGGTGTCTTGGGCTTCCACATAGTAATCTGGCATTCTTGCTTAGCCAGAATCAGCTAAGGTTCTCTGTACATAAGTTGCAGGTGAGGCTGGCTACCTTGACATACATGCTCTGATACTACTACAAGCGAGCTCTGAGCACACACAGACACACACAGACAGACAGACTGACACACACACCAACACACACACACATTACTGTCAGGTCTGGTAGTACAGCAAATGGTGAAGGCTGGGGCAGTTTGGGGTCTGTGGGAATGAGAGTTGCTGCCTTACAATCTGTATAAGCCACGTTGAACATGTCATCAATGAACACAGTGTAGGAGGTTTTTGAATTCTGGTCTCTTTCCAACTCAACTATTTCTCTTCTCACCTCTAACTCTCACATTCTCTGGCTGGCTGGGGGTATGTCCCTGGGACAACAGGCCAATCAGAGTCGAGCTGGTGTGGCTGGTGGGCGGGCCTTCCAGAGGCTGCCCAATGAGCATGCTCCAAGGCCATGTTGGCGGTGCTCAAGGCCGCTGGCCAATCACTGATTAGGGGCCCGGAACCTCCTGGGCATGTCCAAGCACACTGGCCAATGAGATTGCTGGCAGGGGTTCTGGACTTGGTCTAGGCCTCTGGCCTATCAGAGCATGGCTGGCGCCCTGTGGGCGGGCCTTTTGAAGGAAGCCTGAATATGGGAGCTCAGAGATGGCCTTAAAAGCCTGGACATGCTTCCAGGAAGTGTAAATCAGGGTTCAACCCAGGGCCCTGCATTGCAGAAGCTGTCCAGTGCACATGTGTATAACTCCGTTTGGGCCTGTGCCTCTGTGAATGTGTGCGTGTGTGACTGTCAGATGGTGTGTTTGTGTGTGTGTGTGTGTGAGTGTGTGTGTGTGTGAGTGTGTGTGTGTGAGGGAGGGAGAGACAGAAAGAACAACAGAATCACTGTGGCACAGGTGACTTTGTGCAAAACACTTTGCAATTCAGATTTACAACTCAATATTGACACCATTGTAACACTCCTTGGCCCTTGGTCACTTTTCTTTTTTTTTCAGATGTAAAGACACTGAAGAGGGAGAGGTTTTTGCCCTGAGGCTTGCACTGGGAACTAGCAGCTTCCCAGTGTGTGTTACCAGACTAGGAAACTTGTGGTGCCTGTCCATGTGGAGAGTCTCCTGGATGAGTTCCTTCTCGAGCATATTTCGCTCGGTCCCTTGGAGCTGCATATAGCTAATGATTTGGAGACATTACTCCTTTGGACAATTCTTTTCCTGATGCACAGTTTCTCTCCAGGTTTTAGCAATCAACTGAATGTCATATCGAATAAATTGTAGAAAATGACTACATCAGTCTCTCTCTCTCTCTCTCTCTCTCTCTCTCTCTATATATATATATATATATATATATATATATATATATATGTAACAAGTAGATGTGCTAGAGACCAGCACAGCTCTAGATTAGGGTAGTAAAGTGGATACACCTGGCCCTTCTGAGCCACAGTCATGAGAGACATCTCACAGAGCCATATCCTTTATCACTCTATAAACCCATTCAGCACAAACTGCCGCTGCCAAGTCCTCTACTTCCCTCTTGCTCATTTTGTCCACCGATTCCTATCCCATAACTGTAAATCAAAGAATAAATAGACCTAGTGCAGTTCCCTGCACACAAGACAGACTGAGGCTGGACCAGGGATATGCAATAAGCCAGCCTGCATCTTGGCTGGAACATCACTAAGACTACTTCCAATTTGGAGAAGCAGGGGAAGTTTTGGAGAGTGGGCTGCAGGCCAAGTGTTGCTTCTCAAAGTGGGCTAAGACCTAGATGTTCTAAGTGTAACCTTTCCTCACAAACATAAAATAACAATGCCACTTGTAAGAAGTATGCATTGGCATGGAGGGATTGTCTTCAATGCTCTGGTACTGATCAACACAGGGCCAGAATTTCAGTCCTTTTCTATCACTGGTATTATGTCTCTCTGACTGTCTCTACATGCCTACTTCACTGGGCCCTTTCTTAGGCAGAATCTGGACTACCTGGCAGGCCCTGACCAGCTAGGTTCTCTGTACATAAGTTGCAGGTGAGGCTGGCTACCTTGACACCCTTGCTCTGAGAATACTACAGGTGAGCTCTGAGTACACACAGACACACACAGACAGACAGACACACACACACACACACACACACACACACACATTAATGTCAGGTCTGGTAGTACAGCCTATGGTGAAGGCTGGGGCTCTCTGGGGTCTGTGGGCATAAGAGCTGCTGCCTTACAATCTCGACAAGCCAGGTTTGATCCTGTCATCAGTGAACACAGTGTAGGAGGTTTTTGAATTCTGAGACACTGAAGAGGGAGAGGTTTATGCCCTGAGGTTTGCACTGGGTACTACCAGCTGCCCTGTGTCTGTTTCCAGACTAGGGAACTTGTCGTGCCTGTCCATGTGGAGAGTCTCCTTGATGAGTTCCTTCTCAAGCCTTTTTCGCTCTGTCCCATTGGAGCTGCATATAGCTAATGATTTGGAGATTTTACTCATTTGGACAATTCTTTTCCTGATGCACAGATTCTCTCCACCTTTTAGCAATCCATTGTCTGAATGTCATATCGCATCCATTGTAGAAAACGACTACATCAGTGTCTTGCTCTCTCTGTCTCTGTCTCTGTCTCTGTCTCTCTCTCTATATATATATATATGTAACATGAAGAGGTATGAAAATATATTTTAGCTAGAGACCTGCACAGCTCTGGATTAGGGTAGTAATGCAGATACACCTGGCCTTCTGAGCCAGAGTCATGAGAGACATCTCACAGCGCCATTCGTTTACCTCTTCTCACTCTACAAATCTCTCTCAGCACAAACTACAGCTGCAAAATCATATACTTCACTCTTGCTCTTTTTGTCCACCGAGTCCTATCCAAAAACTGTAAATCAAAAAGAAATAGACACAGTTCAGTTCCCTGCACACAGGACAGGCTGAGGCTGGACCAGGGAGATGCAATAAGCCAGCCTGCATTTGGCTGGAGCATCACTAAAACTACTTCCAATTTGGAGAGGCAAGGGCAGTTTTGGAGAGTGGTCTGCAGGCCAAGTGTTGATTCTCAGAGTGGGCTAAGACCTAGATGTTCTAAGTGTAACCTTTCCTCACAAACATAAAATAACAATGCCACTTGTAAGAAGTATGCATTGGCATGGAGGGGTTGTCTTCAGTGCTCTGGCACTGATCCACACATGGCCAGAATTTCCGTCCTTTTCAGTCACTGTCATTCTGTCTCTCTGACTGTCTCTCTGTGCCTTCTTCTCTGGACCCTTCCTGGAATTCAGTGCATGCATCGTGAACTCGGTCTTCCTGGTGTTGAAATATTCCTTTCTTTGCCCTTTGGATTACTTAGTGTCGTGAATATGGCGTAGTACAGAGGGGAAGTGAGGAGACAGCTTTCCTGCTGCAGGTAACAGGTATATGTCCATCTGCAGCTGCAGCTGTCCAGGCCCTCTGTGCTTGACTCCCATTCTCAAGGGCCCTATTGCTGACACTCAGCCTTAATGCATCCCTCCTCAATTTCCTGCACTGCATCCTTGTCCTTATTCCATGAGAGCCCAGGTGAAGAGAAGTGAAACTCTATCCCCCTGGCACATACATTGTGCTTTCCCTCTATTGGGCCAAATGTAAAGGATCTGTGGTACTGATGGCCACACCAGTGTCCAGATTTTCCTCGCAAAACGGAAGCTTCCAGGGTTCTGAAAGAGGGTTTTTTTGATGGGTGTGCAATGTCTTTTCCAAGTGCCTCCTGGGGTTTCAAATCCTTTTGAAACCTGAAGTTCTTTCTTGTATCTAGGGAATATTCTCACCTCTGGCCTGAAGGCCCTCCCAACTAGGAGCACAGCTATCCCGATTTCAGAAGGTCTGCCATCCTGCTAGCTCCTGGAGGGATTCCTGAGTATGTCCTCAGGCCCCAAGTGGTAACAGGTTTTTCCAATTGCTTTTATTAGCAGCAGAGAGGCCATCAGATGAGGTGCAGGGCTGTGATCTCCACTGGAAGCTCTGAATTCAGCCAATGGAGGCATCCATCTTTCTTTTGTCTGTCCATAGCAAGGGCCCTGGGAGTTTTTGCTTCCTGCAAGCAGAGAGACTTTGTATGGGACACTCATGCATGCCTACTTCTGGGAATCTCTCTGCGTGTGATGAGTGGATGCCAGTACACCATGATCAGGGATTGTGAGGCCACAGCAGGAATTGCCTTAACAGGACCCAAATGGTAGGTGTAAGGGGCCGGGTTCATCCACTATTGTTTGGTCAAACACAGTTCCCATCTATGTTCAAACGCAGCTGTCTCTGGGTTCTTTCCCGGCTAGTAATCTGCTGCCCTGAGCTGTGGACTGAGACCCTGGAGGCTGAGTAGGCAGCCAAAGATGACTGGACAGGCTCATGCCCCTGAATTCTAAGGGGTGTCACAGCTACCCCATTGCCATTGTTTGGATGATAGTGAGGCATGGGATTGAATGGGGAACTCAGGAGAGCGAGACATGAGAGTCCCTTTGCATATGCATTCTTGCTTAGCCGGAATCTGGGCTAGCTGGTTTGCCCTGACCAGCTAGGTTCTCTGTACATAAGTTGCAGGTGAGGCTGGCTAACTTGACACCCATGCTGTGAGACTACTATAGTTGAGCTCAGAGCACACATAGATACACACAGACAGACAGACAGACACACACACACACACACACACACACACACACACACACATATTAATGTCAGGTCTGGTAGTACAGCATATGGTGAAGGCTGGGGCTGTCTGGGGTCTGTGGGCATGAGAGCTGCTGCCTTAAAATCTCTACAAGCCAGCTTTGAACCTGTCATCAATGAACACAGTGTAGGAGGTTTTTGAATTCTGGTCTCTTTCCAACTCATCTATTACTCTTCTCGCCTTCTCTGTCTCTAACTCTCACATACTCTCACACACTCTGTCATCACTCATTAATATTTTACTTATATACTTATTTTACTGACAGGCACAGGCCCATATATACAAAGGGAGTTACCAGAGCACTGCTGAGCTCTGGCTTGTTGTGTTGGCGATTTCACCTAGGCTACTGGAGCCTCAGTTTGTAAGTCTTTCTGACACAAGCCATATTCTGTCTCCTCATTTCCATGTCAGTATCACTCAGAGTTTATATTAAAGATATGCATACATATATAAAAATATATACATATATATTTACATATATGTCATTTTTAGAATTGTTGACATGTGTATTTGACCTTAATTTAGAAATACCACATTTATAACAGCCTAGATTTTCAGAACTATTTGGCCATATAGTTGGAGCAGCATTCAATACAAATGTAAATAATAGAACCTTCCAGTAGCATTTCTAATAGTGTTTCTATCAGCATCCTTATTGTAATTATCATAGCCCAGAACTTCCCTTCTTTTTCTAGTGTAAGCCTCAATACGTATGTGTTTGTTTTCTTTTTCTGGAAGTATTAATTTCCCTGGATCCTGAAGTATTAGGGAATTTTTGAAGCAGCCCTCTGTTTCTCAACAGATGGTTTCTATGTTTCTGCTGTAATCAGGTCTTCTTGTGGTTTTTGTTTTCATTTTTTAATTGTTTCAAGTCCTCCTAGATCATCCCCATTTATTTGCATATTTATTTATTTGTTCAGGTATCACATGAGGGGTCATTTCTTCTGCTTGATAGATTTTCTCTTATAATTGAAGGGAACTTTTGACGCACAATACATTTCCTGGGGAAAATACTACACACATATGGTGAAGGCATGGGTTGTCTGGGGTCTGTGGGCATTAGAGCTGCTGCCTTACAATCTCTACAACCCAGGTTTGAACCTGTCATTAATGAACACAGTCTAGGGGGGGGTTTGTCTTCTGGTCTATTTCCAACTCTTCTATTTATCTTCTCGCCATCTCTGTCTCTGACTCTCACTGGCTCTCACTCACTCTGTCTGCACTCAGTAATATTTTACTTATATCCTTATTTTATTGACAGGGCCAGATATACAATGAGTGTTACCAGAGCACTGCTTCGCTCTGGCTTGTTTTGTTGTTGATTTCACCTAGGCTACTAGAACCTCAGCTTTGTAAGTCTCTCTGAAACAAGCCATATTCTGTCTCCTCATATCCATGGCAGTATGTCTCAGACTTTATAATAAACATATAAATCCATATACATATATATATACACACACATATATATATATATATATATATATATATATCTGTCATTTTTGGAATTGTCAACCTATGTAATTGATCTTAATCAGAATTAACACATTTATAACAGATTCCTTTTTCATTAATAATTGGCCACATAGTTGGAGCAGGATTCAATACAATTATAAATAATAGAAACTTCCGGTAGCATTTCTAATAGCATTTCTATCAGCATCCTAATTGTAATTATTATAGTACAGAACTTGCCTCCTTTCTCTAGTGTAAGCTTCAATACATATGAGTTTCGTTTCAATCTCCTGAAATCTTAATTTCCCTGGACTCTGAAGTGTCTCAGAATTTTTGAAGCAGCCCTCTGTTTCTCAGCAGATGGTTTCTATGTTTCTGCTCTAATCAGGTCTTCTTGTGCTTTTTGTATTTATTTTTCTTTTTTGTCAAATCCTCCTAGATCATCCAAATTTATTTGCATATTTATTTATTTAGTCCTATATTACATGAGGGGTCATTTATTCTGCTTGATATATTTTTCTCTTATAATGAAGGGAAGTTTACACTCACAATACATTTATTGTGATAAATACTACACACATATGGTGAAGGCTGGGGTTGTCTGGGGTCTGTGGACATGAGACTGCTGCCTTACAATCTCTACAACCCAGGATTGAACCTGTCATGTATGAACACAATGTGGGAGGTTTTTGACTTCTGGTCTCTTTCCAACTCTTCTATTTCTCTTCTTGCCTTCTCTGTCTCTGAGTCTCACATACTCTCACTCACTCTGTCTGCACTCATTAATATTTTACTTATATATTATTTTACTGACAGGCCCAGATATACAAAGAGAGTCACCAGGACACTGCTGAGCTCCGGCTTGTTTTGTTGGCGATTTCACCTAGGTTTCTGAAGCCTCAGCTTTGTAAGTCTCTCTGGCACAAGCCATACTCTGTCTTCTCATAGCCATGCCAGTATACCTCCTAGTTGATAATAAAGATACACATACATATATGTACATATATATACATATCTATATATATACATATATATCAGTTATTTTTAGAATTGTTGACCTTTTTATTTGATCTTAACGCAGAATTACCACATTTATAACAGCCTCCTTATTCATAAATAATTGGTCACATAGTTGGAGCATGATTCACTACAATTTTAAATGAGAAAAATTCCAGGAGCATTTCCAATAGCTTTTCTATCAGCATACTTATTGTAATTATCTTTAAATTTTTTTAAATATTTTATTTTATTTATTTATTCCCTTTTGTTGCCCTTGTTGTTTTATTGTTGTAGTTGTTATTGTTTTTGTCGTTGTTGTTGGTTAGGACAGAGATAAATGGAGAGTGGAGGGGAAGACAGAGAGGAGGAGAGAAAGATAGACACCTGCAGACCTGCTTCACCGCCTGTGAAGCAACTCCTCTGCAGGTGGGGAGCCATGGTACGAACCGGGATCCTTATGCCGGTCCTTGTGCTTTGCGCCACCTGCACTTAACCCACTTCACTACAGCCCGACAACCATAGCACAGAACTTACCTCCATTTTCTAGTGTAAGCTTCAATACATATGCATTTCTTTTCATTCTCGGTAACTCTTAATTTGCCTGGACGCAGAAGTGTCAGGGAATTTTTGAAGCAGCCCTCTGTTTCTCAGCAGACGTTTTCTATATTTCTGCTGTAATCAGGTCTTCCTGTGGTCTTTGTTTTTATTTTTTTCAAATCCTCCGAGATCATCCCCATTTATTTGCATATTTATTTATTTATTTATTTAGTCCAATATCACATGAGGGGTCATTTCTTCTGCCTGATAGATTTTCTCTTATAATTGAAGGGAACTTCTGACACACAATAAATTTCCTTTTGCAGGTACTACACACTACTACTACTACTACTGCACTGTTTTTGACAGTTAAATCCAATGCACAATGGATTAGTATTGCATGGCTCTAGAGAATGATCTCTATTTAACCTACAAAGTTTCTAACCTCCAAAATATTTATTCTGTTCTTTCTTGGGGGATGAATGGTTTACAGTCAACAGTTACATGTAATATTGGGCAAGGGGGTAATTTTTCCCACTTTCCCTGTATTTCTGTACATCACTTGTAACTTTCTTATTGAGGAGAAGGAAACAGTCATAAATTGATAGAGCAGGGCCCAAGCAGGAAAAGAGACAGAGAGACAGCTGCAGCTCTGATTTGCCACTAGCCCAGCTTTTCCCTAGCTGGGTAAGTGGTGACCAGGGGCTCAAAATGGGGTCCTGGGCTTCCACATAGTTCTCTGGCATTCTTGCTTAGCCAGAATCTGGGCTAGCTGTCTTGCCCTGACCAGCTAGGTTCTCTGTACATTAGTTGCAGTTGTGGTTGGCTACCTTGACACCCATTCTCTGAGACTACTACAGGTGAGCTCTGAACACAAACAGACACACAGAGAGAGAGAGACCGACACACACACATTACTGTCAGGTCTGGTAGTACAGCATATGGTCAAATATAGGGCCGTTTGAGGTCTGTGGGCTTGAGAGCTGCTGCCTTACAATCTCTACAAGCCAGGTTTGAAAATGTCATCAATGAAACAGTGTAGGAGGTTTTTGAATTCTGGTCTCTTTCCAACTCATCTATTTCTCTTCTTGCCTTCTCTGTCCCTAACTCTCACATGCTCTCACACACTCTGTCTTCACTCATGGTACTCAAAGCTGCTGGCCTATCACTGACTAGGGGCACTGACCCTCCTGGGCGTGTCCAAGCACACTGGCAAATGAGATTGCTGGCAGGGGTTCTGAGCGTTGCCTAGGACTCTGGCCTATCAGAGCCTGGCTGGCGCCCTGTGTGCAGGCCCTCTGAAGGAAGCCCGCCAATGAGGGCTCAGAGCTGCACTTAAAAGGCTGGGCATGCTTCCAGGAAGTGCGAAGAAGTGTTCAGGACAGGGCCCTGCCTTGCAGAAGCTGTACAATGCACATGTATATAACTCCATTTGTGACTGTGCCTCTGTAGATGTGTGCGTGTGTGTGACTATGAGAGTGTGTGTTTGTGTGGGTGTATGTGTGTGAGGGAGGGAGAGAGAGAGAGAACAACAGAATCACTGAGGTACACGTGATTATGTGCAAAACACTTGACACATTCTGATTTACAGCTCAATATGACACCATTATAGCTCTCCTTGCCCACTGGCCACTTTTCTTTTTTTAGGATATAAAAACACTGAAGAGGGAGAGTTTTTTGCCCTGAGGCTTGCACTGGGAACTAGCAGCTGCCCTGTGTGTGTTGCCAGACTAGGAAACTTGTGAGGGTGTCCATGTGTCTCCTGTATGTGTTCCTAATCTAGCCTTTATTACTCAGTCCTGTTGGAGCTGCATATAGCTAATGATTTGGAGATTTTACAACTTTGGACAATTCTTTTCCTGATGCACAGTTTCCTTCCAGGTTTTAGCAATCAATTGTTTGAATGTCATATCGAATCCATTGTAGAAAATGACATCAGTATCTACCTCTCTATATATATATATGTAACATGTAGAGGTCTGAAAATATTTTTAGCTAGAGAGCTGCACAGCTCTGGATTAGGGTAGTAAAGAGGATACACCTGGCCCTTCTGAGCCACAGTCATGAGAGACATCTCACAGAGCCATTCGTGTACCTTTTATCACTCTCAAATCTCTCTCAGCACAAACTAATGGTGCCAAATCATCTACTTCCCTCTTGCTCTTTTTGTCCACCGAGTCCTATCCCAAAACTGTAAATCAAAGAAGAAATACACATAGTGCAGTTCCCTGCACACAGGACAGTATGAGGCTGGACCAGGGAGTTGCAATACGCCAGCCTGCATCTTGGCTGGTGCATCACTAAGACTACTAACAAATTGGAGAGGCAAGGGCAGTTTTGGAGAGTGGGCTGCAGGCCAAGTGTTGCTTCTCAGAGTGGGCTAAGACCTAGATGTTCTAAGTGTAACCTTTCCTCACAAACATAAAATAACAATGCCACTTGTAAGATGTATGCATGGACATGGAGGGTTTGTCTTCAGTGCTCTGGCACTGATCAACACAGGGACAGAATTTCAGTCCTTTTCTGTCTCTGTCATCCTGTCTCTCTGACTGTCTCTACCTGCCTCCTTCACTGGGCACTTATGGAAGTCAGTGCATGCATCATGAACTCGGACTTCCTGGTGTTGAAATTTTCCTTTCTTTGCCCATTGGATTATTCAGTCTCCTGCATATGGCGTAGTACGTTGGGGAACTGAGGAGTCAGCGATCCTGCTGCAGGTAACAGGCATATGTACATCTCCAGCAGCAGCTGTCCAGGCCCTCTGTGCTTGACTCCCATCATCCAGGGCCCTGAGGCTGACACTCAGCCTAAATTCAGCCCTCCTCAATTTCCTGCACCGCATCCTTGTCCTTATTCCATGAGAGCCCAGTTCAAGAGAAGTGAAACTCTATCCCCCTGTCACACACATTGTGCTTTCCCTCTATTGGGCCGAATGTAAAGGATCTGTGGTATTGATGGCCACACCAGTGTCCAGATTTTCCACGCAGGTAGCAGGTGTTCCCAATTGCCTTTATTAGCAGCAGCCAGGCCCTCAGGTGAGGGGCGGGGCTGTGATCTCCACAGGAAACTCCTAATTCAGCCAATGGAGGCATCCATCTTCCTTTTGTCTCTCCATAGCAAGGGCCCTGGGAGTTTGTGCTTCCTGCAATCAGAGCGACTTTGTATGGGACACTCATGGATGCCTACTTCTGGGAATCTCTCTGAGTGTGATGTGTGGACACCAGGACACCATGTTCAGGGGTGTGAGGCCACAGGAGTAATTGCCTTAGCCGGACCCAAAGGGTAGGTGTAAGTGGCCGGGTTCATCCACTATTGTTTGGTGAAACATAGTTCCCATCTATGTTGAGACACAGCTCTTTCTGCATTTTTTCTGGTAATCTGCTGTCCACTGAGAAGTGGACTGGGAGCCTGGAGGCTGAATATGCAGCCAAACATGACTGGACAGGGTCCTGCCCCTGAATTCTGAGGGGTGCCCCAGCTTCCACCATTGGCAGTGTTTGGATGATAGATAGTGAGTCATGGGATTGAATAGGGAACTCAGGAGATTTAGACATGAGAGTCCCTTTGCATATGCATTCTTGCTTAGCCAGAATCTGGGCTAGCAGGCTTGCATTGACCAGCTAGGTTCTCTGAACATAAGTTGCAGGTGAGGCTGGCTATCTTGCCACCCATGCTCTGAGACTACTACAGGTGAGCTCTGAGCTCACACAGACACACACAGACAGACAGACAGACAGACACACACATTACTGTCAGAACAGGTAGTACAGCATATGGTGAAGGCTGGGGCTGTCTGGGGTCTGTGGGCATGAGAGCTGATGCCATACAATCTCTACAAGCCAGGTTTGAACCTGTCATCAATGAACACAGTGTAGCAGGATTTTGAATTCTGACACACTGAAGAGGGAGAGGTTTTTGCCCTGAGGCTTGCACTGGGAACAAGCAGCTGCCCTGTGTGTATTGCCAGACTAGGAAACTTGTGGTGCCTGTCCATGTGGAGAGCCTCCTGGATGACTTCCTTCACGAGCCTTTTTCGATCAGTCCTGTTGGAGCTGCATATAGCTAATGATTTGGAGATATTACGCCTTTGGACAATTCTTTTCCTGATGCACATTTTCTCTCCAGGTTTTAGCAATAAATTGTCTGAATGTCATATCGAATCCATTGAAGAAAATGACTACATCACTGTCTCGATCTCTCTCTCTCTCTCTCTCTCTCTATATATATATATATATATATATATATATATATATATATATATATGACATGTAGAGGTCTCAAAATATATTTTAGCTAGAGATCTGCACAGCTCTGGATTAGGGTAGTAAAGTGGATACACCTGGCCCTTCTGAGCCACTGTCATGAGAGACATCTCACAGAGACATATCATTTATCACTCTACAAATCTCTCTCAGCACAAACTACTGCTGCCAAATCATCTACTTCCCTCTTGTTCATTTTGTCCAGAGTCCTATCCCAAAACTGTAAATCAAAGATGAAATAGACATAGTACAGTTTCCTGCACACAGGACAGGCTGAGGCTGGACCAGGGAGATGCAATACACCAGCCTGCATCTTGGCTGGTGCATCACTAACACTACTTCCAATTTGGATAGGCTGGGGCAGTTTTGGAGAGTGGGCTGCTGGCCAAGTGTTGCTTCTCAGAGTGGCTAAGACCTAGATGTTCTAAGTGTTACCTATCCTCAAAAACATAAAATAGCAGTTCCACTTGTAAGAACTATGCATGGGAATGGAGGGTTTTTCTTCAGTGCTCCGGCACTGATCAACACAGGGCCAGAATTTCAGTTTTTTTCTGTCTCTGTTATCCTGTCTCTCTGACTGTCTCTATGTGCCTTCTTCCCTGGGCCCTTACTGGAAGTCAGTGCATGCATAGTGAACTCAGTCATCCTGGTGTTGAAATTTTCCTTTCTTTGCCCTTGGATTATTTATTCTCCTGCACATGGGGTAGTACAGAGTGAAACTGTGGAGACAGCGTTGCTGCTGCAGGTTCCAGGCATATGTGCATCTGCAGCTGCAGCTGTTCAGGCCCTCTGTGCTTGACTCCCGTTCTCCAGGGCCTTGAGGCTGACACTCAGCCTAAATGCAGCCCTCCTCACCTTCCTGCACAGCGTCCTTCTCCTTATTCCATGAGAGCCCAGGTCAACAGAAGTGAAACTCTACCCCCCTGGCACACACATTGTGCTTTCCCACTATTAAGCCGAATGTAAAGGATCTGTGGTACTGAAGGCCACACCAGTGTCCAGATTTTCCACACAAAATGGAAGCTTCCAGGGTTCTTAAAGAGTGTGTTTTGATGGCTGTGAAATGTCTTTTCCAAGTGCCTCATGGGGTTTTCAAATCCTTTTGAAACCTTAAGTTCTTTCTGGTATCTAGGGAATATTCTCACGTCTGGCCAGAAGGGCCTCCCAACTAGGAGCACAGCTATCCCGGCGTCAGTAGGTCTGCCAGCCTGCTAGCTCCTGGAGGGATTCCTGAATATGTCCTCAGGGCGCAAGTGGTAACAGGTGGTTCCAATTGCCTTTTTTAGCAGCAGGAAGTCCCTCAGGTGATGTGAGGGGCTTTGTTCTCTAATGGAAGCTCCAAATTCAGCCAATGGATGCATCCATCTTTCTTTTGTCTCTCCATAGCAGGGGCCCTGGGAGTTTGTGCTTCCTGCAAGCAGAGCGACACTCATGTATGCCTACTTCTGGGAATCTCTCTGAGTGTGATGTGTGGACACCAAGACACCACGATCAGGGATTGTGAGGCCACAGGAGCAATTGCCTTAGCCGGACCCAAAGGGTAGGTATAAGGGACAGGGTTCATGAATGATTGTTTGGTCAAACACAGTTCCCATCTATGTTGAAACACAGCTCTTTCTGGGTACTTTCTCTGCTTGGAATCTGCTGCCCTGAGCAGTAGACTGAGAGCCTGGAGGCTAAGTAGGCAGCCAAACGTGACTGGACAGGCTCATGCCCCTGAATTCTGAGGGGTTCCCCAGATTCCCCCATTGGCAGTGTTTGGATGATAGTGAGGCATGAGATTGTATGGGGAACTCAGGAGAGCGAGACATGAGAGTCCCTTTGCATATGCATTCTTGCTTAGCCAGAATCTGGGCTACCTGGCTTTCCCTAACCAGCTAGGGTCTCTGTACATAAGTTGCAGGTGAGGCTGGCTAAGTTGCCACCCATGCTCTTAGACTACAATAGGTGAGTTCTAAGCACACTCAGACACACACACACACACATTACTGTCAGGTCTGGTAGTACATCATATGGTGAAGTCTGGGGTTCAGACTTGAGGCTGAGTATGCAGACAAAAGTGAATGGACAGAATCCTGCCCCTGAATTCTAATGGGTGCCCCACCTTCCCCCGTTGTCAGTGTTTGGATGATAGTGAGGAATGGGATTGAATCGGGAACTCAGGAGAGGGAGACATGAAAATCCCTCTGCATATGCATTCTTGCTTAGCCACAATCTGGGCTAGCTGGCTTGCCCTGTCCAGCTAGGTTCTTTGTACATAAGTTGCAGGTGAGGCTGGCTACCTTGACACCCATGCCTTGAGACTACTATAGGTGAGCTCTGAGCACACACAGACACACACAGACAGACCGACACACACTCACACACACATTACTGTCAGGTCTGGTAGTACAGCATATGGTTAAGGCTGGGGCTGTATGGGGTCTCTGGGCATGAGAGCTGCTGCCTTACAATCTCTACAATCCACGTTTGAACCTGTCATCAATGAACACAGTGTAGGAGGTTTTTGACTTCTGGTCACTTTCCAACTCATCTATTTCTCTTCTCACCTACTCTGTCTCTAACTCTCACACACTCTGTATTCACTCATTGATATTTCACTTATATACTTATTTTACTGACAGGGCCAGATATACAAAGAGAGTTACCAGAGAACTGCTGAGCTCTGGCTTGTTTTGTTGGTGATATCACCTAGGCTACTGGAGCCACAGCTTTGTAAGTCTCTCTGATACAAACCATATTCTGTCCCCTCATATCCATGGCAGTAACTCTCAGACTTTATAATAAATAAATATATATATATATATATTTGGCATTTTTAGAATTGTCGACCTACGTAATTGATCTTTATCAGAATTAACACATTTATAACAGCTTCCTTTTTCATTAATAATTGGCCACCTAGTTGGAGCAGGATTCAATACAATTATAAATAATAGAACCTTCCAGTAGCATTACTAATAGCATTTCTATCAGCATCCTTATTGTAATTATCATAGTACAGAAACTTGCCTCCTTTCTCTAGTGTAAGCTTCAGTACATATGAGTTTCTTTTCATTCTCCTGAAATCTTAATATCCCTGGACTCTGAATTGTCTCGGGATTTTTGAAGCAGCCCTCTATTTCTCAGCAGATGGTTTCCATTTTCTTTTCCATTTTGTTTTTATTTTTTATTTTTTTCAAATCCTCCTAGATCACCCCCGTTTATTTCTATATTTATTTATTTATTTAGTCCTATATAACATGAGGGGTCATTTATTCTGCTTGATAGATTTTTTTCTTATAATTGAAAGGAAGTTTACACTCACAATACATTTCGTGTCGTAAATAGTACACACATATGGTGAAGGCTGGGGTGGTCTGGCGTCTGTGGACATGAGACTGCTGCCTTACAAACTCGACAACCCCGGTTTGAACCTGTCATGTATGAACACAGTGTGGGATTTTTTTGACCTCTGGTCTCATTCCCACTCTTCTATTTCTCTTCTTGCCTTCTCTGTCTCTGACTCTCACAGGCTCTCACTCACTCTGTCTGCACTCATTAATATTTTAATTATATTCTTATTTTACTGACAGGCCCTGTTATACAAAGAGAGTCGCTTGTTTTGTTTACAATTTCACCTAGGTTTCTGGAGCCTCAGCTTTTAAGTCTCTCTGACACAAGCCATACTCTGTCTCCACATAGCCATGCCTGTATCCCTCAGAGTTTATAATAAAGATCCACATACATATATTTACATATATATATCTCAGTCATTTTTAGAATTGTTGACCTTCTTATTTGATCTTAACACAGAATAACCACATTTATAACAGCCTCCTTCTTCATAAATAATTCGTCACATAATTGGAGCAGGATTCACTACAATTATAAATTATAAGCCTTCCAGGAGCATTTCAAATAGCCTTTCTATCAGTATCCTCATTATAGTTATCATAGCACAGAACTTGCCTCCATTTTCTAGTGTAAGCTTCAATACGTATGTCTTTCTTTTCATTCTCAGGAATTCTTAATATTCCTGGACCCTGAAGTGTCAGGGAAGTTTTGAAGCAGCCCTCTGTTTCTCAGCAGACGTTTTCTATATTTCTGCTGTAATCAGGTCTTCCTGTGGTTTTTGTTTTTATTTTTTTCAAATCCTCCTAGATCATCCCCATTCATTTGCATATTTATTTATTTATTTAGTCCCATATCACATGAGGGGTCATTTATTCTGCCTGATAGATTTTCTCTTAAATTGAAGGGAACTTTTAACACACAATAAATTTCCTTTTGCAGATACTGCACACTACTACAACTATTACTGCACTGTTTTTGACAGTGACATCCAATGCACGATGGATTAGTATTGTATGGCTCTAAAGAATGTTCCCTATTTAACCTACAATGTTTTTAACCTCACAAATAATTATTCTGTTCTTTCTTGGGGATGAATGGTTTACAGTCAACAGTTACATGTATTAGTGGGCACAGGGGTAATTTTTCCCACTTTCCCTGTATTTCTGTACATCATTTGTAACTTTCTTACTGAGGAGAAGGAAACAGTCATAAGTTGAGAGAGCAGGGCCCAAACAGGAAGAGAGATAGAGAGACAGCTGCAGATCTGATTTGGCACTAGCCCAGCTTTTCCCTAGCTGGGTAAGTGGTGAGCAGGGGCTCAAAAAGGGGTAATGGGCTTCCACATAGTTCCCTGGCATCTCCAACAGATGTGCCTGCAACCCAATCTCCCTTCGTTGTCCATGTAGCTATTGATCTGCTCTAGGCACTTCTCACCTTCATATGCCAGAAACTTAACAATCCTCCCCTTCACCCATGAAACTTTGACCTTTTTCTTGAATGCAAAACAGCAACCCCAATCCACGTTATTTAAGGGAAAAGTGTGTGCGTCTCTGTGGGAGGGTGTGTGTGTTTGTGTGTAAGTGTACATAAGTGTGTTTCAGTTATGATTACCGCTGTTGTTTCTTTATTCCTGACACAGATTCGTAGGAACTGGGTTGTGCAATGACAAAGGAAGTTTCCACTGCACAAGTGGTTTTTCAAATATGAATGGCACATGGATATTCTGGACACTGCTGTGCATTCTCCCAGGTGGTGCTCAGATGGGTTCTTTCCTTTGCTTTTCCCATGCTGTGTGTAATTTTCTGTGTAGACTCAAAGAGGAGTGGCATGGGGGAGCCCAGCTGCATTCTGTTGTGTGTCCACAAGGTGGCAGCAAAGCCCAAGGTTGAGTGTAGTGATTCTGTGGAATGAGGAGAACTCGGATTTGTGGATCATGGACAGCAAGGTAGAAATTGACGTAGAGTGCCCTAGACATCTGTTCTTTCCTGTGGGGTGGGGGGATCCCCCATTTGGCTTTGCAAGTGGAAGTGATTTCTCTCTTTGGGATGACTCTACTGTGAGCTTGTGAATCACTGTGCTCAGCTGCATTCTGCTGTGTGTCCACAAGAGGGCAGCTCCAGTGTGGGACTAAGGCACCATGGGGCAAGTGCCCTGAGGCACTGGGCTACGAAATTGGAGACAGTGTTTATGGGTGTGCCCCAAGAGCATGGCCAGCCTAGTGCAAGCAGACAGTGTCCTAATGACAGGTCCAGACAGGAGCTGTTGGGTCTTGTTGGCAGAAACAGGGCCTTCAGAGGACAGCAGACTGTCCCCAAAGGCGGGCCTAAAAGACCGTGCCCTCTGAGCCTGAGGTGAGGGGCCAGTGCATATTCATAAAGACAGCTGGCCAATTAGAGAAGAGGAACATCACCCTTAGGGGCGTGAACCAAGAGCTGGCCAATTAGAACAGAGGAGAAGTTGCGAGGGCGGGACAAAGAGAGCAGCCTTCTGAAGGAAGCCCGCCAATGGGAGCTCAGAGCTGGCCTTAAAAGGTGGGCGAGCTTCCAGGAAGTTTGAAGCAGGGTTCAGCCCAGGGCCCTGCCTTGCAGAAGCTGTCCAGTGCGCATGTGTATAACTCCATTTGTGCCTGTGCCACTGTGGATGTGTGCGTGCGTGACTGTGAGAGTGTGTGTTTGTTTGTGTGTGTGTATGTGTATGTGTGTGGTAGGGAGAGAAAGAGAACAACAGAATCACTGTGGCACAGGAGATTTTGTGCAAAACACTTGGCACATTCTGATTTACTGCTCAATATTGACACCATTGTAGCTCTCCTTATCCCCTGGACACTATTTTACTTTTCAGATGTAAAGACACTGAAGAGGGAGAGGTTTTGCCCTAACGCTTGCACAGGGAACTAGAAGCTTCCCTGTGTGTGTTGCCAGACTAGGAAACTTGTGGTGCCTGTCCATGTGGAGCATCTCCTGGATGAGTTCCTTCTCAAGCCTTTTTCACTAGGTCCCATTGGAGCTGCATATAGCTAATGATTTGGAGATTTTACTCCTTTGGACAATTATTTTCCTGATGCACAGTTTCTCTCCAGGTTTTAGCAATCAATTGTCTGAATGTCATATCGCATCCATTGTAGAAAATGACTACATCAGTCTCTCTCTCTCTCTCTCTCTCTCTCTCTCTCTCTCTCTCTATATATATATATATATATATATATATATATATATATAACATGTAGAGGTTTGAAAATATATTTTAGCTAGACACCTGCACAGCTCTGGATTCGGGTAGTAATGCGGATACACCTGGAACTTCTGATCCACAGTCATGAGAGACATCTCACAGAGCCATTCTTTTACCTCTTGTCACACTACAAATCACTATCAGCACAAACTATAGCTGCCAAATCATCTACTTCCTTCTTGCTCATTTTTTCCATGGAGTCCTATCCCAAAACTGTAAATCAAAGAAGAAATAGACATAGTGCAGTTCCTAGCACACAGGACACGCTGAGGCTGGACCAGGGAGATGAAATACGCCAGCCTGCATCTTGGTTGGAGCATCATTAAAACTACTTCCAATTTGGAGACGCAAAGGCAGTTTAGGAGAGTGGGCTGCAGGCCAAGTGTTGCTTCTCAGAGTGGGCTAAGGCCTAGATGTTCTAAGTGTAACCTTTCCTCACAAACATAAAATAACTATGCCTCTTGTAAGAAGTATGCATGGGCATGGAGGGTTTGTCATCAGTGCTCTGTGCTAGAATTTCTGTTCTTTTCAGTCACTGTCATTCTGTCTCTCTGACTGTCTCTATGTGCCTTCTTCCCTGGACACTTCCTGGAAGTCAGTGCATGCATCGTGAACTCGGTCTTCCTGGTGTTGATATTTTCCTATCTTTGAACTTTGGATTATTTAGTCTCTTGCATATGGCGTAGTACAGAGGGGAACTGAGGAGACAGCGATCCTGCTGCAGGTAACAGGCATATGTCCATCTCCAGCTGCAGCTATCCACGCTCTCTGTGCTTGACTCTCATTCTTCAGGGCCCTGTGGCTCATACTCAGCCTGAATTCAGCCCTCCTCAATTCCCTGAACCACATTCTTGCCCTTATTCCATGAGAGCCCAAGTGAAGGGAAGTGAAACTCTACCACACTGGCAGACACATTGTGCTTTCCCTCTATTGGGCTGAATGTAAAGGATCTGTGGTACTGCTGGCCACACCAGTGTCCAGCTTTTGAACTCAAAACGGAAGCTTCCAGGGTTCAGAAAGATGGTGTTTTGATGGCTGTGAAATGTCTTTTCCAAGTGCCTCCTGGGGTTTCAAATCTTTTGAAACCTGAAGTTATTTCTTGTATCTATGGAATATTCTCACCACTGGCCCGAAGTCCTGCCCAACTAGGAGCACAGCTATCCCAGGGTCAGGAGGTCTGCCAGCCTGCTAGCTCCTGGAGGGATTCCTGAGTATGTCCTCAGGCCCCAAGTGGTAACAGGTGTTTCCAATTGCAATTATTAGCAGCAGCCAGGCCCCCAGGTGAGGGGCGGTGCTGTGATCTACACTGGAAGCTCCTAATTCATCCAATGGAGCCATCCATCTTCCTTTTGTCTCTCTATAGCAAGGGCCCAGGGGACTTTGTGCTTCCTGCAAGCAGAGCGACTTTGTATGGGACACTTATGCATGCCTACTTCTGGGAATCTCTCTGAGTGTGATGTGTGGACACCAGGACACCATGATCAGGGATTGTGAGGCCACAGGAGCAATTGCTTTTTCCGACCCAAAGGGTAGGTGTGAGGGGCCGGGTTCATCCACTATTGTTATGGTCAAACACAGGTCCCATCTATGTTGAAACACAGCACTTTCTGGGCTGGTAATCTGCTGCCCTGAGCAGTGGACTGAGATTCTGGAGGCAGAATAGGCAGCCAAACGTAACTGGACGGGATCATGACCCTGAATTCCGAGGTGTGCCCCAGCTTACCCCTTGGCAGTGTTTGGATGATAGTGAGGCATGGGATTGAATCGGGAACTTAGGAGAGGGAGACATGAGAGTACCTTTGCATATGCATTATTGCTTAGCCAGAATCTGGGGTAGGAGGCTTGCCCTGACCAGCTAGGTTCTCTGTACACATGTTGTAGGTGAGGCTGCCTTCCTTGACACCCATGCCTTGAGACTACAGTAGGTGAGCTCTGAGCACATACAGACACACACAGACAGACAGACACACACACACACACACACACACACACACACACATTACTGTCAGGTCTGGTAGTACATCATATGGTGAAGGCTGGGGTTGTATGGGGTCTGTGAGCATGAGAGCTGCTGCCTTACAATCTCTACAAGCCAGGTTTGAACCTGCCATCAATGAACACAGTGCAGGAGGTTTTTGAATTCTTGTCTCTTTCCAACTCATCTATTTCTCTCACATGCTTTCACACACTCTGTCTTCACTGATTGATATTTTACTTATATACTTATTTTACTGACAGGCCCAGATATACAAAGAGATTTACCAGAGCACTGCTGAGCTCTGGATTGTTTAGTTGGTGATATCACGAAGGCTACTGAAGCCACAGCTTTGTAAGTCTCTATGACACAAGCCATATTCTGTCTCCTCATGTCCATGGCAGTATATCTCAGACTTTGTAATAAACATATACATCTATCTATCTATCTATCTATCTATATATATAGTTATATATATATGTATATATATATATATCATTTATATAATCGTCGACCAATGTAAGTGATCTTTATCAGAATTAACACATTTATACAGCTTCCTTTTTCATTAATAATTGGCCACCTAGTTGGAGCAGGATTCAATACAATTATCAATAATAGAACCTTCCAGTAGCATTTCTAATAGCATTTCTATCAGCATCCTTATTGTAATTATCATAGTACAGAACTTGCCTCCTTTCTCTAGTGTAAGCATCAGTACATATGAGTTTCTTTTCATTCTCCTGAAATCTTAATTTCCGTGGAATTTTTGAAGCAGCCCAATGTTTCTCAGCAGATAGTTTCCGTTTTCTGCTGTAATCCGGTCTTCTTGTTCTTTTTGTTTTTATTTTTCATTTTTTTCAAATCCTCCTATATCATCCCCATTTATTTGCATATTTATTTAGTCCTATATTACATGAGGGGTAATTTCTTCTGCTTGATAGATTTTTCTTTTATTATTGAAGGAAAGTTTACACTCACAATACATTTCGTGTCTTAAATACTAAACACATATGGGGAAGGCTTGTGTGGTCTGGGGTCTGTGGACATGAGACTGCGGCCTTACAATCTCTACAACCCTGTAGGTTTGAACCTGTCATGTATGAACACAGTGTGGGAGGTTTTTGACTTCTGGTCTCTTTCCCACTCTTCTATTTCTCATCTTGCCTTCTTTGTCTCTGACTCTCACAGGCTCTCACTCACTCTGTCTGCACTCATTAATACTTTACTTATATACTTATTTTACTTACAGGCCCTGATATTCAAAGAGAGTCACCAGGGCACTGCTGAGCTCTGGCTTGTTTTGTTGGTGATTTCACCTAGGTTTCTGGAGCCTCAGCTTTGGAAGTCTCTCTGGCACAAGCCATACTCTGTCTCCTCATAGCCATGCCAGTATCCCTCAGAGTATATAATAAAGATACACTTACATATATGTACATATATATATATACATATATACATGTATACATATATATAAGTCTTTTTTAGAATTGTTGACCTTTTTATTTGATCTTAATGCAGAATAACAACATTTATAACAGCCTCTTTATTCATAAATAATTGGTCATATAGTTGGAGCAGGATTCACTACAATTATAAATTATAAACCTTCCAGGAGCATTTCCAATAGCCTTTCTATTGGTATCCTCATTGTAATTATTATAGCACAGGACTTGCTTCCATTGTCTTGTGTAATCTTCAATATGTATGCCTTTCTTTTCATTCTTGGGAATTATTAATTTGCCTGGACCCTGAAGTGTCAGGGAAGTTTTGAAGCAGCCCTCTGTTTCTCAGCAGACATTTTCTATATTTCTGCTGTAATCAGGTCTTCCTGTGGTATTTGTTTTTATTTTTTTCAAATCCTCCTAGATCATCCCCATTTATTTGCATATGTATTTATTTATTTAGTCCCATATCACATGAGGGGTCATTTATTCTGCCTGATAGATTTTCTCTTATAATTGAAGGGAACTTTTGACACACAATATATTTCCTTTTGCAGATACTACACACTACCACAATTACTACTGCACTGTTTTTGACAGTGACATCCAATGCACAATGGATTAGTATTGCATGGCTCTAAAGGGTGTTCACTATTTAACCTACAATGTTTTTAACCTCACAAATATTTATTCTGTTCTTTCTTGGGGTTAAATGCTTTACAGTCAACAGTTACATGTAATAGTGGGCATGGGGGTAATTTTCCTACTTTCCATGTATTTCTGTACATCATTTGTAACTTTCTTACTGAGGAGAAGGAAACAGTCATAAACTGAGAGAGCAGGGCCCAAGCAGGAAGAAAGACAGAGAGACAGCTGAAGTTCTGATTTGACATTAGCCCAGCATTTCCCTAACCATATGCCAGAAACTTAACACTTCTCCCCTCCACCCATGAAACTTTGACCTTGTACTTGAGTGTTCTTTTCCTGATACACAGTTTCAATCCAGGTTTTAGCAATCAATTGTCTGAATGTCATATCGCTTCCATTGTAGAAAATGACTACATCAGTGTCTTGCTCTTTATCTCTCTCTGAAAATATATTTTAGCTAGAGACCTGCACAGCTCTGGAATCAGGTAGTAATGCAGATACACCTGGCGCTTCTGAGCCACAGTCATGAGAGACATCTCACAGAGCCATTCGTTTACCTCTTGTCACTCTATAAATCTCTCTCAGCACAAACTGCAGTTGCCAAATCATCTACTTCCCTCTTGTTCATTTTATCCACCAAGTCTTATCCCAAAACTGTAAATCAAAGAAAAAAATAGACATAGTGCAGTTCCCTGCACACAGGACAGGCTGAGGCTGGACCAGGGAGATGAAATACAGAAGCCTGCATTTGGCTGGAACATCACTAAAACTACTTCCAATTTGGAAAGGCAAGGGCAGTTTTGGAGAGTGGGCTGCAGGCCAAGTGTTGCTTCTCAGAGTGGGCTAAGACCTAGATGTTCTAATTGTAACCTTTCCTCACAAACATAAAATAACAATGCCACTTCTAAGAAGTATGCATGGACATTGAGGGTTTGTCTTCAGTGCTCTGGCAATGATGAACACAGGGCCAGTATTTGTCCTTTTCAGTCACAGTCATTCTGTCTCTCTGACTGTCTCTACATGCCTTCTTCCCTGGACCCTTCGTGGAAGTCAGTGCATGCATCATGAACACTGTCTTCCTGGTGTTGAAATTTACCTTCCTTTGCCCTTTGGATTACTTATTTTCATGCCTATGGGGTAAAACAGAGGGGAACTGAAGAGACAGCGTTCCTGCTGCAGGTAACAGGCATATGTCCATCTCCAGCTGCAACTGTCCAGGTCCTGTGTGCTTGACTCCCATTCCCAAGGGCCCTGTTTCTGACACTCATCCTATATGCAGCCACCTCAATTTCCTGCAGAGCATCCTTGTTCTTATTCCATGAGAGCCCAGTTCAAGAGAAGTGAAACTCTACCACCCTGACACACACATTTTGCTTCCCCTCGATTGGACCGAATGTAAAGGATCTGTGGTACTGATGGCCACAACAGTGTACAGATTTTCCATGCAAAACGGAAGCCTCAAGGGTTCAGAAAGAGGGTGTTTTGACGGCTGTGAAATGTCTTTTCCAAGTGCCTCCTGGGGTTTCAAATCCTTTTGAATCCTGAAGTTCGTTCTTGTATCTAGGGGATATTCTCACCTCTGGCCCTAAGGCCCTCCCAAGTAGGAGCACAGCTATCCCGGCTTCAGTAAGTCTGCCAGCCTACTAGATCCTGGAAGGATTCCTGAGTATGTCCTCAGGCCCCAAGTGGTAACAGGTGTTTCCTATTGGCTTTATTAGCAGCAGGCAGGCCCTCAGGTGAGGGTCGGGGCTGTGATCTCCACTGAAAGCTCCTAATTCATCCAATGGGGGCATCCATCTTCCTTTTGTGTCTCTATAGCAAGGGCCCGGGACGTTTGTGCTTCCTGCAAGCAGAGCAACTTTGTATGGGATACTCATGGATGCCTACTTCTGGAAATCTCTCTGAGTGTGATGTGTGGACACCAGGACACCATGATTAGGGATTGTGAGGCCACTGGAGCAATTAGTTAGCCTGACCCAAAGGGTAGGTGTAAGGGGCCAGGTTCATCCACTATTGTTTGGTCAAACACAGTTCCCATCTATGTTGAAACACAGCTCTTTCTGGGTTCATTCTGGGCTTGTAATCTGCTGCCCTGAGCAGTGGACTGAGACTCTGGAGGCTGAGTAGGCATCCAAACGTGACTGGACAGGCTCCTGCCCTTGAATTCTGAGGGGTGCCCCAGCTTACCCCATTGGAAGTGTTTGGATGATAGTGAGGCATGAGATTGAATCGGGGACTCAGGAGAGGGAGACATGAGAGTCCCTTTGCATGTGGATTCTTGCTTAGCCAGAATCTGGGCTAGCTGGCTTGCCCTGACCAGCTATGTTCTCTGTACATAAGTTGCAGGTGAGGCTGGCTACCTTCCCACTCATGCTCTTAGACTTCGATAGGTGAGTTCTGAGCACACACAGACACAGACAGACAGACACACACACACTCATTACTGTCAGGTCTGATAGTACAGCATATAGTAAAGGCTGGGGCTGTCTGCGTCTGTGGGCATGAGAGCTGCTGCCTTACAATCTCTACAAGCCAGCTTTGAACCTGTCATCAATGAACACAGTGTAAGAGGTTTTTGAATTCTCCTCTCTTTCCAGCAGAAGTGGCTGGTGGACGTGACTTCAAGAGGCTGCCCAATGTGCATGCTACAAGGCAGTGTGGGCGGTGCTCAAGGTTGCTGGCCAATCACTGACTAGGGGCCTTGACACTCCTGTGCGTGTTCTAGCACACTGGCCAATGATATTGCTGGCAGGGGTTCTGGGCGTGGCGTAGGCCTCTGGCTTATCAGAGCATGGCTGCTGCATTGTCTGCAGTCCTTCTGAAGTAAGCCTGCCAATGGGAGCTCAGAGCTGGCCTTAAAAGGCTGGGCCTGCTTTCAGAAACTGTGAATTAGGGTTCAGCCCAGGAACCTGCTTTGCAGAAGATGTCCAGTGTGCATGTGTATAACTACGTTTGTGCCTGTGCCTCTGTGGATATGTGCGTGTGTGTAAAAGTGAGAGTTTGTGTTTGTGTGTGTGTGTGTTTGTGTGTGTGTGTGATGGAGGGACAGACAGAGAGAACAACAGAATCACTGTGGCACACATGATTTTATGGAAAACACTTGGCACATTCTGATTTACAGCTCAATATTGAAACCATTGTAGCTCTCCTTGGCCCTTGGTCACTTTTCTTATTTTCAGATGTAAAGACACTGAAGAGGGAGAGGTTTTTGCCCTGAGGCTTGCACTTCGAACAAGCAGCTGCCCTGTGTGTGTTGCCAGACTAGGAAACTTGTGGTTCCTGTCCATGTGGAGAGTGTCCTGGATGAGTTCCTTCTGGAACCTTTTTAGCTAGGTCCCGTTGGAGCTGCATATAGCTAATGATTTGGAGATTTTATTCCATTGGACAATTATTTTCCTGATACACAGTTTTTCTCCAGGTTTTAGCAATCAATTGTCTAAATGTCATATCGCATACATTGTAGAAAATGACTACATCAGTGTCTTGCTGCCTCTCTCTCTCTCTCTCTCTCTATATATATATATATATATATATATATATATATATATATATATATATATATATAACATGTAGAGGTCTGAAAATATATTTTAGCTAGAGACTTGCACAGCTCTGGATTAGGGTAGTAATGCGGATACACCTGGCCCTTCTGCCCAGAGTCATGAGAGACATCTCACAGAGACATTCGCTTACCTCTTGTCACTCTACAAATCTCTCTCAGCACAAACTACAGCTGCCAAATGATCTATTTCACTCTTGCTCTATTTTTCCACTGAGTCCTATCCCAAAACTGTAAATCAAAGAATAAATAAACATAGTGCAGTTCCTTGCACACAGGACAGGCTGAGGCTGGACCAGGGAGATGAAATACAGCAGCCTGCATTTGGCTGGAGCATCACTAAACTACTTCCAATTTAGAGAGGCAAGGGCAGTTTTGGAGAGTGGGCTGCAGGCCAAGTATTGCTTCTCAGAGTGCGCTAAGACCTAGATGTTCTAAGTGTAACCTTTCCTCACAAACATAAAATAACAATTCCACTTGTAAGAAGTATGTATGGGCATGGAGGGTTTGTGTTCAGTGCTCTGGCACTGATCAACACAGGGCCAGAATTTGTCCTTTTCTGTCACTGTCATTCTGTCTCTCTGACTGTCTCTACGTGCCTTCTTCCCTGGACCCTTCATGAAAGTCAGTGCATGCATCGTGAACTCGGTCTTCCTGGTGTTGAAATTTTCCTTTCTTGGTCCTTAGGATAAGTTAGTCTCCTGCATATGGCGTAGTACAGATGAGAACTTAGGAGACAGAGTTCCTGCTGCAGGTAACAGGCATATGTCCATATCCATTTGCAGCTCTCCAGGCCCTCTGTACTTGACTCCCATTCTCCAGGGGCCTGAGGCTGACACTAAGCCTAAATGCAGCCATCCTCAATTTCCTGCACCACATCCTTGTCCTTATTCCATGAGAGGCCAGGTCAAGGGAAGTGAGAATCTACCACCCTGGCACACATAGTGCTTTCCCTCTATTGGGCCAAATGTAAAGGATCTGTGGTACTGATGGACACACCAGTGTCCAGATATTCCACGCAAAACGGACGCTTCCAGGGTTCAGAGAGGGTGTTTTGGTGGCTGTGAAAAGTCTTTTCCAAGTTCCTCCTGGGATTTCAAATCCTTTTGAAACCTGAAGTTTGTTCTTGTATCTAGGGAATATCTCACCTCTGGCCAGAAGGCCCTCCCAACTAGGAGCACAGCTATCCCGGGGTCAGGAGGTCTGCCAGCCTGCTAGCTCCTGGAGGGATTCCTGAGTATGACCTCAGACCCCAAGTGGTAACAGGTGTTTCCAATTGCCTTTATTAGCAGCAGCCAGGCCCTCAGGTGAGGGTCGGCGCTGTGATCTCCTCTGGAAGCTCCTTATTTAGCCAATGGAGGCATCCATCTTCCTTTTGTCTCTCCATAGCAAGGGCTCCGGGGGTTTGTGCTTCCTACAAGCAGAGCGACTTTGTATGGGACACTCATGCATGCCTACTTCTGGGAATCTCTGACTGTGATGTGTGGAAACCAGGACACCATGATCAGGTATTGTGAGTCCACAGGAACAATTGCCTTAGCCAGCCCCAAATGGTTAGTGGTGGGTTTATCCACTATTGATTGGTCAAACACAGTCCCCATCTATGTTGAAACACAGCTCTTTCTGGGTTCATTCTGGGCTTTTAAGCAGCTGCCCTGAGAGTCTGGAGGCTGAGTAGGCAGCCAAACGTGTCTGGACAGGCTCCTGCCCTTGAATTCTGAGGAGTGCCACATCTTAGCCCCTTGGCAGTGTTTGGATGATAGTGAGGCATAAGATTGAATCGGGAACTCAGGAGAGGTAGACAAGAGAGTCTCTTTGCATGTGCATTCTTGCTTAGCCAGAATCTAGGCTAGCTGGCTTTCCCTGACCAGCTAGGTTCTCTGTACATTAGTTGCAGGTGAGGCTGGCTACCTTCCTACCCATGCTCTGAGACTACTATAGGTGAGCTCTGAGCACACACAGACAAAGACAAACAGACAGAGACACACACACACACACACACACACACACACACACACACACACACACATTACTGTCAGGTCTGGTAGTACAGCATATGGTGAAGGGTGGGGCTGTCTGGGTTCTGTGGGCATGAGAGCTGCTGCCTTACAATCTCTACAAGCCAGTTTTGAACTTGTCATCAATGAACACATTGTAGGAGGTTTTTGAATTCTCATCTCTTTACAGCAGAAGTGGCTGGTGGGCGGGCCTTCAAGAGGCTGCCCAATGCGCGTGCTGCAGGGCCGTGTGGGCGGTGCTCAAGGTTGCTGGCCAATCACTGACTAGGGGCCTTGACACTCCTGGGCGTGTCCTAGCACACTGGCCAATGTTACTGCTGGCAGGGGTTCAGGGCATGGCCTAGGCCTCTGGCATATCAGAGCATGGCTGGTGCCATGTCTGCAGGCCTTCTGAAGTAAACCCGATAATTGGAACTCAGAGCTGGCCTTAAAAAACTGGGCGTGCTTCCAGGAAGTGCGAAGCAGGGTTCATCCTGGGCCCTTCCTTGAAAAGCTGTCCAGTGTGCATGTGTATAACTCTGTGCCTGTGCCTCCTTGGATGTGTGCGTGTGTGTAACTGTGAGAGTGTGTGTTTGTGTGTGTGTTAGGGAGGAAGAGAGAGAGAGAACAATAGAATCACTGTATCACAGGTGATTTTGTGCAAAACACTTGGCACATTCTGATTTACAGCTCAATATTGACACCATTGTAGCTCTCCTTGGCCCTTGGTCACTTTTCTTATTTTCAGATGTAAAGACACTGAAGAGGGAGAGGTTTTTGCCCTGAGGCTTGCACTGGGAACTAGCAGCTTCCCTGTGTGTGTTGCCAGACTAGGAAACTTGTGGAGAGTGTCCTGGACGTATTCCTTCTCGAGCATTTTTCGCTAGGTCCCGTTGGAGCTGCATATAGCTAATGATTTGGAGATTTTACTCCTTTGGACAATTCTTTTCCTGATGCACAGTTTTTCTCCAGGTTTTAGCATCAATTGTCTGAATGTCATATTGCATCCATTGTAGAAAATGACTACATCAGTGTCTTGCTCTCTCTCTCTCTCTCTCCATATATATATATATATATATATATATATATATATATATATATATATATATATATCATGTAGAGATCTGAAAATATATTTTATCTAGAGACCTGCACAGCTCTGGATTCGTGTCGTAATGTGGATACACGTGGCCCTTCTGAGCCGTAGTCATGTGAGACATCTCACAGAGCCATTCGTTTACCTCTTGTCACTCTACAGATCTCTCTCAGCACAAACTACAGCTGCCAAATCATCTACTTCCCTCTTGCTCTTTCTATCCACCGAGTCCTATCCCAAAACTGTAAATCAAGGAAAAAATAGACATAGTTCAGTTCCCTGCTCACACGACAGGCTGAGGCTGGACGGGGAGATTAAATATGCCACCCTGCATTTGGCTGGAGCATCACTAAAACTACTTCCTATTTGGAGAGGCAAGGGCAGTTTTGGAGAGTGGAGTGCAGGCCGAGTGTTGCTTCTCAGAGTGGACTAAGACCTAGATTTACTAAATGTAACCTTTCCTCACAAACATAAAATAACAATGCCACTTGTAAGAAGTATGAATGGGAATGTAGGGTTTGTCTTCAGTGCTCTGGCACTAATCAACACAGGGCCAGAATTTGTCCTTTTCTGTCACTGTCATTCCTCTCTCTCTGACTGTCTCTACGTGCCTTCTTCCCTGGACCCTTGGTGGAAGTCAGTGCATGCATTGTGAACTCAGTCTTCCTGGTGTTGAAATTTTCCATTCTTTGACCTTTGGATTATTCAGTCTCTTGCATATGGCGTACGACATTGGGGAACTGAGGAGACAGCAATCCTGCTGCAGGTAACAGGCATATGTCCATCTCCAGCTGCAGTTGTCCAGGACCTCTGTGCTTGACTCCCATTCTTCAGGGCCCTGAGGCAGACACTCAGCCTAAATGGAGCCCTTCCCAATTTCCTGCACCGCATCCTTGTACTTATTCCATGAAAGCCCAGATCAAGAGAAGTGAAACACTATCCCCCTGGCACACACATTGTGCTTTCCCTCTATTGTAAAGTGTCTGTGGTACTGATGGCCACACCAGTGTCCAGATTTTCCATGCAAAACGGAAGCTTCCAGGGTTCAGAAAGAGGGTTTTTTGATGGATGTCAAATTTCTTTTCCAAGTGCCTCATGGGGTTTCAAATCCTTTTTAAACCTGAAGTTTTTTCTTGTATCTAGGGAATATTCTCACCTCTGGCCAGAATGCCCTCCCAACTAGGAGCACAGCTATCCTGGGGTCAGGCGGTCTGCCACCCTGCTAGCTCCTGGAGGGATTCCTGAGTATTTCCTCAGAACCCAAGTGGTTTCAGGTGTTTCCAATTGCCTCTATTAGCAGCAGCCAGGCCCTCCGGTGAGGGGCGGGGCTGTGATCTCCATGGGAAGCTCCTAATTCAGCCAATGGAGGCATCCATCTACCTTTTATCTCTCCATAGCAAGGGCCCAAGGAGTTTGTCCTTCCTGCGAGCAGAGCGACTTTGTATGGGACACTCATGGATGCCTACTTCTGGAAATCTCTCTGAGTGTGATGTGTGGACACTAGGACACCATTATCAGGGATTGTGAGGCCACAGGAGCAATTGCCTTAGCCAGACCCGAAGGGTAGGTGTAAGGGGCCGGATTCATCCACTATTGTTTGGTCAAACACAGTTCCCATCTATGTTGTAACTCTTTCTGGGTTCTTTCTGGTCTTGTATTCTGCTGCCCTGACATGTGGACTGGGAACCGGGAGGCTGAGTATGCAGCCAAACGTGACTGGACAGGGTCCTGCCCCTGAATTCTAAGGGGTGCCGCAACTTCCCCCGTTTGAATCGGGAACTCAGGAGAGCAAAACATGAGAGTCCCTTTGCATATGCATTCTTGCATAGCCAGAATCTGGGTTAGCTGGCTTTCCCTAACCAGCTAGGTTCTCTGTACATAAGTTGCAGGTGAGGCTGGCTACCTTCCTACCCATGCTCTGAGACTACTATAGGTGAGTTCTGAGCACAAACAGTCAAACACAGACAGACAGACAGACACACACACACATATTATTGTCAGGTCTGGTAGTACAGCATATGGTGAAGGATGGGACTGTCTGGGGTCTGTGGGCATGAGAGCCGCTGTCTAACAATCTCTACAAGCCAGGTTTGAACCTGTCATCAATGAACACAGTGTAGGAGGTTTTTGAAATCTGGCCTCTTTACAACTCTTCTATTTCTCTTCTCGCCTTCTCTGTCTCTAACTCTAACATGCTCTCATACACTCTGTCTTCACTCATTAATATTTTACTTATATACTTATTTTACTGACAGGCCCAGATATACAAAAAGAGTTACCAGAGCACTGCTGTGCTCTGGCTTGTTGTGTTGGCTTTTTCACCTAGGCTACCGGAGCCTCACTTTGTAAGTTTTTCTGACACAAACCATATTCTGTCTCCTCATTTCCATGCCAGTATCACTCACAGTTTATAATAAAGTGATTTTTTTGCAAAACACTTGGTACTTTCTGATTTACAGCTCAATATTGACACCATTGTAGCTCTCTTTGGCCCTTGGTCACTTTTCTTCTTTTCAGATGTAAAAACACTGAAGAGGGAGAGGTTTTTGCCTTGAGGCTTGCACTGGGAACTACCAGATGCACTGTGTCTGTTGCCAGACTAGGAAACTTGTGGTGCCTGTCCAAGTGGAGGGTCGCCTTGATGAGTTCCTTCTCGAGCCTTTTTCACTATGTCCCATTGAGGCTGCATATAGCTAATGATTTTGAGATTTTACTCCTTTGAACAAATCTTTTACTAATGCACAGTTTCTCTCCTAGTTTTAGCAATCAATTGTCTGAATGTCATATCGAATCTATTGTAGAAAATGACTACATCAGTCTCTCTCTCTCTCTCTCTCTCTCTCTCTATATATATATATATATATATATATATATATATATATATGTAACATGTAGAGATCTGAAAATATTTTTAGCTAGAGACCTGCACAGCTCTGGATTAGGGTGTTAATGCGGATACACCTGGCACTTCTGAGACACAGTCATGAGAGACATCTCACAGAGCCATTCGTATACCTGTTATCACTCTACAAATCTCTCTCACCACAAACTACTGCTGCCAAATCATCTACTTCCCTCTTGATCTTTTCGTCCACTGAGTCCTATCCCAAAACTGTCAATCAAAGATGACATAGACATAGTTCAGTTGCAGGTGAGGCTGTCTACATTGCCATCCATGCTCTGAGACTACTATAGGTGAGTTCTGAGCACACACAGACACACACTGACAGACAGACAAACACACACACACACACACACACACACACACACACACACACACATTACTGCCAGGTCTGGTAGTACAGCATATGGGGAAGGATGGGGCTGTCTGGGGTCTGTGGGCATGAGAGATGCTGCCTTACAATCTCTACAAGCCAGGTTTTAACCTGTCATCAATGAAGACAGTGTAGGAGGTTTTTGAATTCTGGTCTCTTTCCAACTCATCTATTTCTCTTCTTGCCTTCTCTGTCTCTAACTCTCACATGCTCTCACACACTCTGTCTTCACTCATTAATATTTTACTTACATACTTATTTTACTGACAGGCCCAGATATACAAAGAGAGTTACCAGAGCACTGCTGAGCTCTGTCTTGTTGTGTTGGTGATTTCTCCTAGGCTACTGGAGTCCCAGCTTTGTAAGTCTCTCTGACACAAGCCATATTCTGTCTCCTCATATCCATGGCAGCATTTGTCAGACTTTATAATAAACATATATATATATATATATATATATATATATATATATATATATATATATATATATATATATATATATATATGTATGTATGTATAAATATATATGTATGTCATTTTTAGAATTGTCGACCTATGTAATTGATCTTTATCAGAATTAACACATTTATAACATCTTCCTTTTTCATTAATAATTGGCCACCTAGTTGGAGCAGGATTCAATACAATTATAAATAACAGAACCTTCCAGTAGCATTTCTAATAGCATTTCTATCAGCATCCTTATTGTAATTATCATAGTACAGAACTTGCCTCCTATCTCTAGTGTAAGCTTCAGTACATATGATTTTCTTTTCATTCTCCTGAAATCTTAATTTCCCTGGACTCTGAAGTGTCTCTGAATTTTTGAAGCAGCCCTCTGTTTCTCAGCAGATGGTTTCCAATTTCTGCTGTAATCAGGTGTTCTTGTGCTTTTTTTCAATTCCTCATAGATCATGTCCATTTATTTGCATATTTATTTATTTATTTATTTAGTCCTATATAACATGAGGGGTCATTTCTTCTGCTTCATAGATATTTCTCTTATAATTGAAGGGAAGTTTACACTCACAATACATTTCCAGTCGAAAATTGTACACACATATGGTGAAGGCTGGGGTTGTCTGGGGTCAGTGGACATGAGACTGCTGCCCTACAATCTCTGCAGCTCAGGATTGAACCTGTCATGTATGAACACAGTGTGAGAGGTTTTGGACTTCTGGTCTCTTTCCAACTCTTCTATTTCTATTCTTGCCTACTCTGTCTCTGACTCTCACTCAGTCTGCCTGCACTCGTTAATATTTCACCTATATATTATTTTACTGACAGGCCCAGATATACAAAGAGAGTCACCAGGGCACTGCTGAGTTCTGGCTTGTTTTGTTGGCGATTTCACCTAGGTTTCTGGAGCCTCAGCTTAATAAGTCTCTGGCACAAGCCATACTCTGTCTCCTCATATCCATGCCAGTATCCCTCATAGTTGATAATAAAGATACACATACATATATGTACATATATATATATACAATATATATATATATATATATATATATATATATCAGTTATTTTTAGAATTGTTGAACTTTTTATTTGATCTTAACGCAGAATTACCGCATTTATAACAGCCTCCTTATTCATAAATAATTGGTCATATAGTTGGAGCAGGATTCACTACAATTTTAAATTAGAAACCTTCCAGGAGCATTTCCAATAGCCTTTCTATCAGTATCCTTATTATAATTATCATAGCACAGAACTTGCCTCCATTTTCTAGTGTAAGCTTCAATAAGTATGCCTTTCTTTTCATTCTTGGTAATTCTTAATTTGCCTGGACCCTGAAGTCAGGGAATTTTTGAAGCAGCCCTCTGTTTCTCAGCAGACATTTTATATTTTTCTGCTGTAATCAGGTATTCCTGTGGTCTTTCTTTTTATTTTTTTTCAAATCCTCCTAGATCATCCCCATTTATTTGCATAACTATTTATTTAGTCCAATATCACATGAGGAGTCATTTCTTCTGCCTGATAGATTTTCTCTTATAATTGAAGGGAACTTCTAACACAAAATACATTTCCTTTTGCAGATACTACACACTACAACAACTATTACTGCACTATTTTTAACAGTGACATCCAATGCACAATGGGTTAGTATTGCATGGCTCTAGAGAATGCTCACTATTTAACCTACAATGTTTCTAACCTCCCAAATATTTATTCTGTTCTTTCTTGGGGGATGAATGGTTTACAGTCAACAGTTACATGTAATAGTGGGCAAGGGGGGTAATTTTTCCCACTTTCCCTGTATTTCTGTACATCACTTGTAACTTTCTTATTGAGGAGAAGGAAACAGTTATAAATTGATAGAGCAGGTCCCAAGTAGGAAGAGAGACAGAGAGACAGCTGCAGCTCTGATTTGCCAGTAGCCCAGCATTTCCCTAGCTGGGTAAGTGGTGATCAGGGGCTCAAAATGGGGTCCTAGGATTCCACATAGTTCTCTGGAATTCTTGCTTAGCCAGAATCTGGGCTAGCTGGCTTGCCCTGACCAGCTAGGTTCTCTGTACATAAGTTGTAGTTGGGGTTGGCTACCGTGACACCCATGCTCTGAGACTACTACAGGTGAGCTCTGAAAACACACAGACACACACAGTGAGAGAGAGACCGACACACACACACACACACACACACACACACACACACACACACACATTACTGTCAGGTCTGGTAGTACAGCATATGGTGATAGCTGGGGCTGTTTGGGATCTGTGGGCATGAGAGCTGCTGCTTTACAATCTCTACAAGCCAGGTTTGAACCTGTCATCAATGAAACAGTGTAGGAGGTTTTTGAATTCTGGTATCTTTCCAACTCATCTATTTCTCTTCTTTCCTTCTCTGTCCCTAACTCTCACATGTTCTCACACACTCTGTCTTCACTCATGGTACTCAAAGCTGCTGGCCTATCACTGACTTGGGCGTGTCCAAGCACACTGGCCAATGAGATTGCTGGCAGGGGTTCTGGGCGTGGCCTAGGACTCTGGCCTATCAGAGCCTGGCTGGCGCCCTGTGTGTGGGCCTTCTGAAGGAAGCCCGCCAATGAGAGCGCAGAGTTGCCCTTAAAAAGCTGGGCATGCTTACAGGAAGTGCAAATCAGGTTACAGGACAGGACCATGCTTGCAGTAGCTGTCCAGTGTGCAAGTGTATAACTCCCTTTGTGCCTGTGCCTCTGTGGATGTGTGCGTGTGTGTGACTGTGAGAGTGTGTGTTTGTGTGTGTGTGTGTGTGTGTGTGTGTGAGGGAGGGAGAGAGAGAGAGAACAACAGAATCACTGTGGTATAGGTGATTATGTGCAAAACACTTGGCACATTTTGATTTACAGCTAAATATCACACCATTATAGCTCTCCTTGGCTATAGGCCACTTTTCTTCTTTTCAGATGCGAAGACACTGAAGAGGGAGAGGTTTTTGCCCTGTGACTTGCACTTGGAACTAGCAGCTGCCCTGTGTGTGTTGCCAGACTAGGAAACTTGTGGTGCCTGTCCATGTGGAGGGTCTCCTTGATGAGTTACTACTCGAGCCATTTTTGCTCAGTCCCCTTGGAGCTGCATATAGCTAATGATTTGGAGATTTTACTCCTTTGGACAATTCTTTTCCTGATACACAGTTTTCCTCCATGTTTTAGCAATCAATTGTTTGAATGTCATACCGAATCCATTGTAGAAAATGACTACATCAGTATCTCACTATCTCTATATATATATGTAACATGTAGAGGTCTGAAAATATTTTTTAGCTAGAGTCCTGCACAGCTCTGGATTAGGGTAGTAATGAGGATACACCTAGCCCTTCTGAGTCACAGTCATGAGAGACATCTCACAGAACCATTCGTATTCCTCTTATCACTCTACAAATCTCTCTCAGCACAAACTACTGCTGCCAAATCATCTACTTCCCTCTTGCTCTTTTAGTCCACGGAGTCCTATCTCAAAACAGTAAATCAAGGAAGAAATAGACATAGTGAAATTCCCTTCACACAGGACACTCTGAGGATGGACCTGGGAGATGCAATACGCCAGCCTGCATCTTGGCTGGAGCATCACTAAGACTACTTCCAAATTGGAGAGGCAAGGGCAGTTTTGGAGAGTGGGCTGCAGGCCAAGTGTTGCTTCTTAGAGTGGGCTAAGACCTAAATGTTCTAAGTGTAACCTTTCCTCACAAACATAAAATAACAATGCCACTTGTAAGAAGTATGCATGGGCATGGAGGGTTTGTCTTCAGTGCTCTGGCACTGATCAACACAGGGCCAGAATTTCAGTCCTTTGCTGTCTCTGTCATCCGTGTCTCTTTGACTGTCTTCTCTACATGCCTTCTTCACTGGGCCCTTATGGAAATCAGTGCATGCATCGTGAACTCGGACTTCCTTGTGTTGAAATTTTCCTTTCTTTGCCCTTTGGATTATTCAGTCTCCTGCATATGGCATAGTACATTGGTGAACTGAGGAGACAGCGATCCTGTTGCAGGTAACAGGCATATGTCCATGTCCAGCTGCAGCTATCCAGGCACTCTGTGCTTGACTCCCATTCTCCAGGGCCCTGAGGCTGACACTAAGCCTAAATGCAGCCCTCCTCAAATCCTTCACCGCATCCTTGTCCTTATTCCTTGATAGCCCAGGTCAAGAGAAGTGAAACTCTATCCCCCTGGCACACACATTGTGCTTTTCAATATTTGGACCTGTGGTACTGATGGCCCCACCAGTTTCCAGATTTTCCACGCAAAACAGAAACTTCCAGAGTTCAGAAATAGGGTTTTTTGATGGCTGTGAAATGCCTTTTCCAAGTGACTCATCGGGTTTCAAATCCTTTTGAAACCTGAAGTTCTTTCTTGTATCTAGGGAATATACTTGCCTCTAGCTAGAATGCCGTCCCAACTAGGAGCACAGCTATCCTGGGGTCAGGAGGTCTGCCAGCCAGCTAGCTCCTGGAGGGATTCCTGAGTATTTCCTCAGGTCCCAAGTGGTAACAGGTGTTTCCAATTGCCTTTATTAGCAGCAACAGGGCCCTCAGGTGAGGGGCGGGGCTGTGATCTCCACTGGAAACTCCTAATTATGCCAATGGAGGCATCCATCTTCCTTTTGTGTCTCCAGAGAAAGACCAGGGGAGTTTGTGCTTCCTGCAAGCAGAGCGACTTTGTATGGGACACTCATGGATGCCTACTTCTGGGTATCTCTCTGAGTGTGATGTATGGACACCAGGACACCGTGATCAGGGATTGTGAGGCCACAGGAGCAATTGCCTTAGCAGAACCCAAAGGGGAGGTGTAAGGGACCAGGTTCATCCACTATTGTTTGTTCAAACACAGTTCCCATCTATGTTGAGACACAGCTCTTTCTGGTTTTTTTCTGGGCTTTTAATCTGCTGTCAACTGAGAAGTGGACTGGGAGCCTGGAGGCTGAGTATGCAGCCAAACGTGACTGGACAGGGTCCTGCCCCTGAATTCTGAGGGGTGCCATAGCTTCCCCTGTTGGTAATGTTTGGATGATAGTGAGGCATGAGATTGAATCGGGAACTCAGGAGAGCAAGACATGAGATTCCCTTTGCATATGCATTCTTGCTAAGCCAGAATCTGGGCTAGCTGGCTTTCCCTAACCAACTAGGTTCTCTGTACATGAGTTGCAGGTGAGGTTGGCTACCTTGCCACCCATGCTCTTAGACTACTATAGGTGAGTTCTGAGCACACACAGACAGACACAGCCAGACAGACAGACAGACACACAAACACACACATTACTGTCAGGTCTGGTAGTACAGCATATGGTGAAGGCTGGGGCTGTGTGGGGTCTGTGGGCATGAGAGCTGCTGCCTTACAATCTCTACAAGCCAGGATTGAACCTGTCATCAATGAACACAGTGTAGGATGTGACTGAATTCTGCTCTCTTTCCAGCCCAGGTGAAGAGAAGTGAAACTCTATAGCCCTGGCACACATATTGTGCTTTCCCTCTATTAAGCTGAATGTAAAGGATATGTGATACTGATGGCGAAACCAGTGTCCAGATTTTCCACGCAAAACAAAAGCTTCCAGGGTTCTGAAAGAGGGTGTTTTGATGGCTGTGAAATGACTTTTCCAAGTGCCTCATGGGGTTTTCAAATCCTTTTGAAACCTGAAGTTCTTTCTTGTATCTAGGGAATATTCTCACCTCTGGACAGAATGGCTGCCCAACTCGTTGCACAGCTATCCCGCAGTCAGGAGGTCTGCTAGCTCCTGGAGGGATTCCTGATTATGTCCTCAGGGCCCAAGTGGTAACAGGTGTTTCCAATTGCCTTTATAGCAGCAGCCAGGCCCACAGGTGAGGTGCTGGGGCTGTGATCTCCACTGGAAGCTCTGAATTCAGCCAATGGAGGCATCCATCTTTCTTTTGTCTGTCCATAGCAATGGCCCAGGGAGTTTGTGTTTCCTGCAAGCAGAAAGACTTTGTATGGGACACTCATGGATGCCTACTTCTGGGAATCTCTATGAGTGTGATGTGTGGATACCAGGACACGATGATCAGGGATGTGACGCCACAGAAGCAATTGCCTTAGCTGGACCTAAAGGGTAGGTGAAAGGGACCAGGTTCATCCACTACTGTTTGGTCGAACACAGTTCCCATCTATGTTGAAACAAAGCTCTTTCTGGGTACTGTCTGTGCTTGTAATCTGCTGCCCTGAGCAGTGGACTGAGAACCTGGAGGCTGAGTAGGCAGCCAAATATGACTGGACAGGCTCATGCCCCTAAATTTTGAGGGGTGCCCCAGCTTCCCCTGGATGATAGATAGTGAGGCATGGGATTGAATAGGGAACTCAGGAGATTAGATATGAGAGTACTTTTGCATATGTGTTCTTGCTTAGCCAGAATCTGGGCTAGCTGACTTGTCCTGACCAGCTAGGTTCTCTGTACATAAGATGCAGGTGAGGCTGGCTACCTTGATACCCATGCTCTGAGACTACTACAGGTGAGCTCTGAGCACACACAGACACAGACAGTCAGACAGACAGACATACAGATAGACACACACACACACACACATTACTCTCAGCTCTGGTAGTACAGCATATGGTGAAGGCTGGGGCTGTCTGTGGTCTGTGGGCATGAGAGCTGCTGCCTTACAATCTCTACAACCAATGTTTTATCCTGTCATCAAGTAACACAGTGTAGGAGGTTTTTGAATTCTTAGACACTGAAGAGGGAGAGGTTTTTGCCCTGAGACTTGCACTGGGAACTATCTGCTGCCCTGTGTGTGTTGCCTGACTAGGAATCTTGTGGTGCCTGTCCATGTGGAGAGTCTCCCTGATGAGTTCCTTCTCGAGCCTTTTTAGATCAGTCCCGATGGAGCTGTATATAGCTAATGATTTGGAGATTTTACTCGTTTGGACAATTCTTTTTCTGATGCACAGTTTTTCTCCAGGTTTAAGCAATAAATTGTCTGAATGTAATATCGAATCCATATTAGAAAATGACTACATCAGTCCCTCTCTCTCTCTCTCTCTCTCTCTCTCTCTCTCTCTTTATATATATATATATATATATATATATATATATATATATATATATAACATGTAGAGGTATGAAAATATTTTTTAGCTAGAGACCTACAGAACTCTGGATTAGGGTAGTGAATTGGATACACCTTGCCCTTCTGAGCCACAGTCATGAGAGGAATCTCAGAGAGCCATATCGTTTATCACTCTACAAATCTCTCTCAGCACAAACTACTGCTGCCAAATCATCTACTTCCCTCTTGCTTTTTTTGTCCACCAAGTCCTATCCCAAAACTGTATTTCAAAGAAGAAATAGACATAGTGCAGTTCCATGCACACAGGACAGGCTGAGGCTGGACCAGAGAGATGCAATGCGCCAGCCTGCATCTTGGCTGGAGCATCACTAAGACTACTTCCAATTTGGAGAGGCGGGGGCAGTTTTGGAGAGTGGGCTGCCGGCCAAGTGTTGCTTCTCAGAGTGGCTAAGACCTAGATGTTCTAAGTGTTACCTTTCCTCAAAAACATAAAATAGCAATGCCACTTGTAAGAAGTATTCATGTGCATGTTGGGCTTCTCAGAGTGGGCTATGGCCTAGATGTTCTAAGTGTAAACTTTCCTCACAAACATAAAATAACGATGCCACTTGTAAGAAGTATGCATGTGCATGGAGTGTTTGTCTTCAGTGCTCTGGCCCTGATCACCACAGGGTCAGAATTTCAGTCCTTTTCTGTCTCTGTCATTCTGTCTCTGTCTCTACGTGCCTTCTTCCCTGGGCCCTTACTGGAAGTCAGTGCAAGCATCGTGAACTCAGTCATCCTGGTGTTGAAATTTTCCTTTCTTTGCCCTTTGGATTACTTAGTCTAGTGCATATGGCGTTATTCAGAGGGGAACTGAGGAGACAGCGATCCTGCTGCAGGTAACAGGCATATGTCCATCTCCAGTTGCAGCTGTCCAGGCCCTCTGTGCTTGACTCCCATTCTCCAGGGCCCTGAGGCTGACACTCAGCCTAAATGCATCCATCCTCAATTTCCTGCACCACATCCTTATCCTTATTCCATGAGAGCCCAGGTCAAGAGAAGGGAAACTCATTGCCCCTTGCAGACACATTGTGCTTTCCCTCTATTGGGCCGAATGTAAAGGTCTGTGGTACTGATGGCCACAGCAGTGTCCAGATTTTCCACGCAAAACTGAAGCTTCCAGGGTTCGGAAAGAGGGTGTTTTGATGGCTGTGAAATGTCTTTTCCAAGTGCCTCTTGGGGTTTCAAATCTTTTAGAAACCTGAAGTTCTTTCTTGTAACTAGGGAATATTCTCTCCTCTGTCCAGAATGCCCTCCCAAATAGGAGCACAGCTATCCTGGCGTCAGGAGGACTGCCAGCCTGCTAGCTCCTGGAGGGATTCCTGAATATTATGTCCTCAGCTCCCAAGTGGTAACAGATGTTTCCAATTGCCTTTATTAGCAGTATCCAGACCCTCAGGTGAGGGGCGGGGCTGTGATCTCCACTGGAAACTCCTAATTCAGCCAATGGAGGCATATATCTTCCTTTTGTCTCTCCATAGCAAGGGCCCGGGGAGTTTGTGCTTCTGCAAGCAGATCACTTTGTATGGGACACTTATGGATGCCTACTTCTGGGAATCTCTCTGAGTGTGATGTATGGACACCAGGACACCATGATCAGGGATTATGTGGCCATTGGAGAATTTCCTTAGCAGGACCCAAATGGGAGTTGTAAGGGCCCGGGTTCATCCACTATTGTTTGGTCAAACAAAGTTCCCATCTATATTGAGACACAGCTCTTTCTGGGTTCTTTCTGGGCTTGTAATTTGTTGTCCACTGAGAAGTGGACTGCGAGCCTGGAGGCTGAGTATGCAGCCAAACGTGACTGGACTGGGTCCTGCCCCTGAATTCTGAGGGGTGCCCCAGCTTCCCCCGTTGGCTGTGTTTGGATGATAGTGAGGCATGAGATTGAATCGGGAACTCAGGAGAGCAAGACATGAGAGTCCCTTTGCATATACATTCTTACTTAGTCAGAATCTGGGCTAGCTGGCTTTCCCTAACCAGCTAGGTTCTCTGTACATAAGTTGCAGGTGAGACTGGCTACCTTGCCACCCATGCTCTGAGACAACTATAGGTGTGTTCTGAGCACACACAGACACACACAGACACACACTGACAGAGAGACACAGACAGGCACACACACACATTCATGTCAGGTCTGGTAGTACAGCATATGGTGAAGGCTGAGGCTGTCTGTGGTCTGTGGGCATGAGAGCTGCTGCCTTACAATCTCTACAAGCCAGGTTTGAACCTGTCATCAATGAACACAGTGTAGGAGTTTTTGAATTCTGGTCTCTTTCCAACTCATCTATTTCTCTTCTCGCCTTCTCTGTCTCTAACTCGCACATGCTCTCACACACTCTGTCTTCACTCATTAATATTATACTTATATACTTATTTTACTGCCAGGCCCAGATATACAAAGAGAGTTACCAGAGCACTGCTGAGCTCTGGCTTACTGTGTTGGCGATTTCACCTAGGCTACTGGAGCCTCAGTTTGTAAGTCTTTCTGACACAAGCCATATTCTGTCTCCTCATTTCCATGCCAGTATCACTCAGAGTTTATAATAAAGTGATTTTTTTTTGCAAAACACTTGGTACATTCTGATTTACAGCTCAATATTGACACTATTGTATCTCTCTTTCGCCCTTGGTCACTTTTCTTCTTTTCAGATGTATAAAAACTGAAGAGGGAGAGGTTTTTGCCCTGAGGCTTGTACTGAGAACTGCCAGATGTGCTGTGTCTGTTTCCAGACTAGGAAACGTGTGGTGTCTGTCCATGTGGATAGTCTCCTTGATGAGTTCCTTCTCAATCCTTTTTCGCTATGTCCCGTTGGAGCTGCATATAGCTAATGATTTTGAGATTTTACTCCTTTGGACAATTCTTTTCCTGATGCACAGTTTGTCTCCAGGTTTTAGCAATCAATTGTCTGAATGTCATATCGAATCCATTGTAGAAAATGACCACATCAGTCTCTCTGTCTCTCTCTCTCTCTCTCTCTCTCTCTCTCTCTCTCTCTCTCTCTCTATATATATATATATATATATATATATATATATATATATAACATGTAGAGATCAGAAAAAAAAATTAGCTAGAGACCTGCACAGCTCTAGATTAGGGTAGTAATGCGGATACACCTGGCCCACAACTTCCCTCCTTTTTCTAGTGTAAGCTTCAATACGTATGTGTTTGTTTTCTTTTTCAGGAAATCTTAATTTCCTTGGACACTGAAGTTTTAGGGAATTTTTGAATCAGCCCTCTGTTTCTCAGCAGATGGTTTCTATGTTTCTGTTGTAATCAGGTCTTCTTGTGTTTTTTGTTTTCATTAATGTTTTTTCAAGTCCTGCTAAATCATCCCCACTTATTTGCATATTTATTTATTTAATCAGGTATCACATGAGGGTCATTTCTTCTGCTTGATATATTTTTTCTTATAATTTAAGGGAACTCTTGATGCACAATGCATTTCCTGGGGCAAATACTACACACATATGGTGAAGGCCTGGGTTGTCTGGGGTCTGTGGGCATTAGAGCTGCCTCCTTACAATCTCTACAACCCAGGTTTGAAACTGTCATGAATGAACACACTTTAGGGGGTTTTTGACTTCTGGTCTATTTCCAACTCCTCTATTTCTTTTCTCTCCTTCTCTGTGCCTGACTCTCACAGGCTCTCACTCACTCTGTCTGCACTCAGTAATATTTTACTTATATCCTTATTTTATTGACAGACCCAGATATACAAAGAGAGTTGCCAGAGCACTGCTGAGCTCTGGCTTGTTTTGTTGGTGATTTTGCCTAGGCTACTGAAGCCTCAGCTTTGTAAGTCTCTCTGACACAAGCCATATTCTGTCTCCTCATATCCATGGCAGTATCTCTCAGACTTTATAATAAAGATATACATCCATATACATATATAAATATACATAAATATCTGTCATTTTATAATTGTTGAGCTATGGTCTTCCTGTGGTTTTTATTTTTTTTAATTTTTTCAAATCCTCCTAGATCATCCCCATATATTTGCATATTTATTTATATATTTATTCTGATATCACATGAGGGGTCATTTCTTCTGCCTGATAGATTTTCTCTTATAGTTGAAGGGAACTTTGGACACACAATACATTTCCTTTTGCAGATACTACACACTACTACAACTACGACTGCAATGTTTTTGACAGTGACATCCAATGAACAATGGATTAGTATTGCATGGCTCTAAAGAATGTTCACTATTTAACCTACAATGTTTTTAACCTCACAAATATTTATTCTGTTCTTTCTTGGGGGATGAATGCTTTACAGTCAACAGTTACATGTAATAGTGGGCACGGGGGTAATTTTTCCCACTTTCCCTGTATTTCTGTACATCATTTGTAACTTTCCTATTGAGGAGAAGGAAACAGTTATAAATTGACCAGGTACTAAAAATGGTGTCTTGGGCTTCCACATAGTTCTCTGGCATTCTTGCGTGCTCCAAGGCTGTGTTGATGGTGCTCAAGGCCGCTGGCCAATAACTGACTAGGGGCCCGGACCCTCCTGGGCATGTCCAAGCACACTGGCCAATGAGATTGCTGGCAGGAGTTCTGGGCATGGCCTAGGCCTCTGGCCTATCAGAGTATGGCTGGCTCCCTGTTGGCGGGCCTTTTGAAGGAAGCCCGACTATGGTAGCTCAGAGCTGGCCTTAAAAGGCTGACCGTGCTTCCAGGAAGTGCGAAGCAGGGTTCATCCCTGGGCCATGGCTTGCAGAAACTGTCCCGTGCGCATGTGTATATCTCCGTATGTGCCTGTGTCTCTATGGATGTGTGCTTGTGTGTGACTGTGAGAGTGTGTTTGTGTGCGTTTGTGTGTGTGTGTGTGTGAGGGAGGGAGAGACAGAGAGAACAACGGAATCTCTGTGGCACAGGTGATTTTGTGCAAAACACTTGGCACATTCTGATTTACAGCTCAATATTGACACCATTGTAGCTCTCCTTGGCCCTTGGTCACTTTTATTATTTTCAGAAGTAATGACACTGAAGAAGGAGAGGTTTTTGCCCAGAGGCTTGCACTGGGAACTAGCAGCTGCCCTGTGTATGTTGCCAGACTAGGAAACTTCTGGTGCCTGTCCATGTGGAGAGTCTCCTGGATGAGTTACTACTCTAGCCTATTTCGCTGGGTACCATTGGAGCTGCATAGAGCTAATGATTTGAAGATTTTACTCCTTTGGACAATTCTTTTTCTGATGCACAGTTTCTCTCCAGGTTTTAGCAATCAATTGTCTGAATGTCATATCGAATCCATTGTAGAAAATGACTATATCAGTGTCTCTCTCTCTCTCTCTCTCTCTCTATATATATATATATATATATATATATATATATATATATATATGACATGTAAAAGTCTGAAAATATTTTTAGCTAGAGACCTGCACAGCTCTGGATTATTGTAGTAATGCGAATACACCTGGCCCTTCTGAGCCACAGTCATGAGTGACATCTCATAGAGCCATTCTTATACCTCTTAACACTCTACAAATCTCTCTCAGCACAAACTACAGCTGCCAAATCATCTACTTCACTCTTGCTTTTTTTTCTCCACTGCGTCCTATCCCAAAACTGTAAATCAAAGAAGAAATAAACATAGTGCAGTTCCCTGCACACAAGACAGACTGAGGCTGGACCAGGGAGATGCAATAAGCCAGCCTGCATATTTGCTGGAGCATCACTAAGACTACTTCCAATTTGGAGAGGCGAGCGCTGTTTTGGAGTGTGAGCTGCAGGCCAAGTCTTGCTTCTCAGAGTGGTGTAAGACCTAGATGTTCTAAGTGTAACCTTTCCTCACAAACATAAAATAACAATGCCACTTGTAAGAAGTATGCATGGACATGGAGGATTTGTCTTCAGTTCTTTGGCATTAATCAACACAGTGCCAGAATTTCATTCCTTTTCTATCACTGTCATTCTGTCTATCTAACTGTCTCTATGTTCCATATTCACTGGGCCCTTACTGGAAGTCAGTGCTTGCATTGTTAACTCGGTCTTCCTGTTGTTGAAATTTTCCATTCTTTGCCCTTTGGATTATTTAATCTCCTGCATATGGCATAGTACAGTGGGGAACTGAGGAGGCAGCGATCCTACCACAGGTAACAGGCATGTGTCCATCTCCAGCTGCAGCTGTCCAGGCCCCCTGTGCTCGACTGCCATTCTCCAGGGCCCTGAGGCTGACACTCAGCCTAAATGCAGCCCTCCTCACCTTCCTGCACAGCATCCTAGTCCTTATTCCATGAGAGCCCAGGTCAAGAGTAGTGAAACAGTATCCATTTGGCACACACATTATACTTTCCCTCTATTGGGCCGAAGGTAAAGGATCTGTGGTCCTGATGGCCACACCAGTGTCCAGATTTTCCATGCAAAATGGAAGCTTCCAGGCTTCAGAAAGAGGGTGTTTTGATGGCTGTGAAATGTCTTTTCCAATTGCCTCATTGGGTTTCAAATCCTTTTGAAACCTGAAGTTCTTTCTTGTATCTAGGGAATATTCTCTCCTCTGTCCAGAAGGCCTTCCCAACTAGGAGCACAGTTATCCCGCGGTCTGGAGGTCTGCCAGCCTGCTAGCTCCTGGAGGGATTCCTGAGTATGTCCTCAGGTCCCAAGTGGTAACAGGTGTTTCCAATTGCCTTTATCAGCAGCAGCCAGGCCCTCAGGTCAGGGGCGGGGCTGTGATCCCCACTGGAAGCTCCTAATTCAGCCAATGGAGGCATCCATCTTCCTTTTGTCTCTCCATAACAAGGGCCCAGGGAGTTTGTGCTTCCTGCAAGCAGAGCGACTTTGTATTGGACACTCATGCATGCCTACTTCTGGGAATCTCACTGAGTTTCATGAGTGGACACCAGTACACCATGATCAGGGATTGTGAGGCCACAGGAGCAATTGCCTTAGCCGGACCCAAAGGGGAGGTGTAAGGGGCCGGGTTCATATACTATTGTTTGGTCAAACACAGTTCCCTTCTATGTTGAGACACAGCTCTTTATGGGTTCTTTCTGGGCTTGTAATCTTCTGCTCTGAGCAGTGGAATGAGAGCCTGAAGGCTGAGTAGGCAGCCAAACATGACTGCACAGGCTCATGCCCCTGAATTTTAAGGGGTGCCCCAGCTTCCCCCATTGGCAGTGTTTGGATGATAGTGAGGCATGGGATAGAATGGGGAACTCAGGAGAGCGAGACATGAGAGTCCCTTTGCATATGCATTCTTGCTTAGCCAGAATCTGGGCTAGCTGGCTTGCCCTGACCAGCTAGTTTCTCTGTACATAAGTTGCAGGTGAGGCTGTCTGCCTTGACACCTGTGCTCTGAGATTACTATAGGTGAGCTCAGAACACACACAGACACACACAGATAGACAGACAGACACACACACACACATTAATGTCAGGTTTGTTAGTACAGCATATGGTGAAGGCTGTAGCTGTCTGGGGTCTGTGGGCATGAGAGCTGCTGACTTGCAATCTCTACAAGCCAGGATTGAACCTGTCATCAATGAACACAGTGTAGGAGGTTTTTGAATTCTAGTCTCTTTCCAACTCATGTATTTCTCTTCTCGCCTTCTCTGTCTCTAACTCTCACATGCTCTCATACACTGAGTCTTCCCTCATTTATATTTTACTTATATACTTATTTTACTGACAGGTCCAGATATACAAAGAGAGTTACCAGAGCACTGCTGAGCTCTGGTTTGTTGTGTTGGCGATTTCCCCTAGGCTACTGGAGCATCAGTTTGTAAGTCTTTCTGACACAAGCCCTATTCTGTCTCCTCATTTCCATGCCAGTATCACTTAGAGTTTATAAGAAAGAGATAAATACATATATATGTATAAACATATATATTTATATATCTGTCATTTTTTGAATTGTCAACCTCTGTACTTGACCTTAGTTCAGAATTATCACATTTCAAAAAGCCAATTTTTAGAAATATTTTTCCATATAGATGGAGCAGGATTCAATACAATTATAAATAATAGAACCTTCCTGTTGCATTTCTAATAGTTTTTCTATCAGCATCCTTATTGTAATTATCGTAGCCCAGAACTTCCCTCCTTTTTCTAGTGTTAGCTTAAATATGTATGTTTTTGTTTTCAATTTCTGGAAATCTTAATTTCCTTGGACCCTGCAGTGTTAGGGAATTTTTGAAGCAGCCCTCTGTTTCTTAGCAGATGTTTTCTATGTTTCTGCTGTAATCAGGTCTTCTTGAGGGTTTTGTGTTCATTATTTTTTTTTATTTTTTCAAGTCCTCCTAAATCATCCCCATTTATTTTCATATGTATTTATTTAGTCAGGTATCACATGAGGGTCATTTCTTCTGCTTGATATATTTTCTCTATAATTGAAGGGAACTTTTGACGCACAATACATTTCCTGGTGCAAATAGTACACGCATATGGTGAATGCTTGGTTTGTCTGGTGTCTGTGGGCATTAGAGCTGCTGCCTTACAATCTCTATAATCCAGGTTTGAACCTGTCATAAATGAACACAGTCTAGGGGGGTTTTGACTTCTGGTCTATTTCCAACTCCTCTATTTCTTTTCTCTCCTTCTCTGTGCCTGACTCTCACAGGCTCTCAGTCACTCTGTCTGCACTCAGTAATATTTTACTTATATCCTAATTTTATTGACAGGCCCAGATATACAAAGAGAGTTGCCAGAGCACTGCTGAGCTCTGGCTTGTTTTGTTGGTGATTTTGCCTAGGCTACTGGAGCCTCAGTTTTGTAAGTCTCTCTGACACAAGCCATATTCTTTCTCCTCATATCCATGGCAGTATCTCTCAGACTTTATAATAAAGATATACATCCATATACATATATAAATATACATATATATATATATATGTCATTTTTAGAATTGTGGACCTATGGTCTTCCTGTGGTTTTTATTATTTTTTAAAATTTTTCAAATCCTCCTAGATCATCCCCATATATTTGCATATTCATTTATATATTTAGTCCAATATCACATGGGGGGTCATTTCTTCTGCCTGATAGATTTTCTCTTATAATTTAAGGGAACTTTGGACACACAATACATTTCCTTCTGTAGATACTACACACTACTACAACTACTACTGCCCTGTTTTTGACAGTGACATCCAATGCACAATGGATTAATATTGCATGGCTCTAAAGAATGCCCTATTTAACCTACAAAGTTGTTAACCTCACAAATATTGATTCTGTTCTTTCTTGGGATATGAATGGTTTACAGTCAACAGTTACATGTAATAGTGGCTACGGGGTTAATTTTTCCAACTTTCCCTGTATTTCTGTACATCATTTGTATATTTCCTATTGAGGAGATGGAAACAGTCATAAATTGAGAGAGCAAGGCCCAAGCAGGAAGAGAGACAGAGAGACAGCTGAAACTCTGATTTGCCACTAGCCCAGCCTTTCCCTAATTGGGTAAGTGGTGACCAGGGGCTCAAAATGTGGTCTTGGGCTTCCACATAGTTCTTTGGCATTCTTGCTTAGACAGAATCTGGCCTAGCTGGCTTGCCCTGACCAGCTAGGTTCTCTGTACATAAGTTGCAGGTGAGGCTGGCTACCTTGACACCCATGTTCTGAGACTACTACAGGTGAGCTCTGAGCACACACAGACACACATAATCAGACAGACAGACATACAGACACACACACACACATTACTGTCAGGTCTGGAAGTCAGTGCGTGAATCTTGAACTCATGGATGCCTATTTCTGGGAATCTCTCTGAGTATGACGTGTGGACACCAGGACACCATGTTCAGGGATGTGAGGCCACAGGAGCAATTGCCTTAGCCGGACCCAAAGGGTAGGTGTAAGGAACTGGGTTCATCCACTATTGTTTGGACGAACACAGTTCCCATCTATGGTGAAACACAGCTCTTTCTGGGTACTTTCTGTGATTGGAATCTGCTGCCCTGAGCAGTGGATTGAGAGCCTGAAGGCTGAGTAGGCATCCAAACGTGACTGGACAGGCTCATGCCCCTGAATTCTTAGGGGTTCCCCAGCTTCCCCGTTGGCAGTGTTTGGATGATAGTGAGGCATGGGATTGAATGGGGAACTCAGGAGATTTAGACATGAGAGTCCCTTTGCATATGCATTTTTGCTTAGCCAGAATGTGGGCTAGCTGGCTTGCCCTTACCAGCTAGGTTCTCTGTACATAAGTTCCAGGTGAGGCTGGCTACCTTGCCACCCATGCTCTGAGACTACTACAGGTGAGCTCTGAGTATACACAGACACACACAGTCAGACAGACAGATAGACACACACACACACACACATTACTGTCAGGTCTAGTAGTACAGCATATGGTGAAGGCTGGGGCTATCTGGGGTCTGTGGGCATGAAAGCTGCTGCCTTACAATCTCTACAAGCCAGGTTTGAACCTGTCATCAATGAACACAGTGTAGGAGGTTTTTGAATTTTCATCTCTTTCCAGCAGTAGTGGCTGGTGGGCGGGCCTTCCAGAGGCTGCCCAATGAGCGTGCTGCAGGGCCGTGTGGGCGGTGCTCAAGGTTGCAGGCCAATCAATGACTACTGGCCTTGACACTACTGGGTGTGTCCTACCACACTGGCCAATGATATTGCTGGCAGGTCTTCGGGGCGTGGCCTAGTCCTCTGGCATATCAGAGCATGGCTGGTGCCCTGCCCTGGGCCTTCTGAAGTAAGCCTGACAGTGGGAGCTCAGAGCTGGCCTTAAAAGGCTGGGCATGCTTACTGGAAGTGCAAAGCAGGGTTCACCCAGGGCCCTGCCTTGCAGAATCTGTCCAGTGTGCATGTGTATAACTCCGTTTGTGCCTGTGCCTCTGTGGAAGTGTGCCTGTGTGTAACTGTGAGAGTGTGTGTTTGTGTGTGCTTGTGTGTGTGTGAGGGAGGAAGAGAGAGAGAGAACAACAGAATCACTGTTGCACAGGTTATATTGTGCAAAACACATGGCACATTCTGATTTACAGCTCAATATTGACACCATTGTTGCTCTCCTTGGCCCTTAGTCACTTTTCTTATTTTCAGATGTAAAGACAATGAAGAGGGAGAATTTTTTGCCCTGAGGCTTGCACTGGGAACTAGCAGCTGCATTGTCTGTGATGCTAGACTAGGAAACTTGTGGTGTCTGTCCATGTGGAGAGTGTCCTTTATGAGTTCCTTCTGGAGCCTTTTTCGTGAGGTCCGTTTGGAGCTGCATATAGCTAATAATTTGGAGATTTTACTCCTTTGCACAATTCTTTTCCTGATGCACAGTTTCTCTCCAGGTTTTAGCAATCAACTGTCAGAATGTCATATCACATCTATTGTAGAAAATGACTACATCGGTGTCTTGCTCTTTCTCTGTGTGTGTGTGTGTGTGTGTGTGTGTGTGTATATATATATAACATGAAGAGATATGAAAATATATTTTATCTAGAGACCTGCACAGCTCTGGATTCGGGTAGTAATGTGGATACACATGGCCCTTCTGAGGCACAGTCATTAGAGACATTTTTAACATTTATAACAGCCTCCTTATTCATAAATAATTGTTTTTCTATATTTCTGCTGTAATCAGGTCTTCCTATGGTTTTTGTTTTTATTTTTTTATTTTTTTCAAATCCTCCTAGATCATACCCATTTATTTGTATATTTATTTATTTAGTCCAATATCACATGAGGGGTCATTTCTTCTGCCTGATAGATTTTCTCTCATAATTGAAGGGAACTTCTGACACACAATACATTTCCTTTTGCAGATACTACACACTATTACAACTACTACTGCACTGTTTTTGACAGTGACATCCAATGCACAATGGATTAGTATTCCATGGCTCTAGAGAATGCTCACTATTTAACCTACAATGTTTCTAACCTCCCAAATATTTATTCTGTTCTTTCTTGTAGGATGAATGGTTTACAGTCAACAGTCACATGTAATAGTGGGCAAGGGGGGTAATTTTTCCCACTTTCCCTATATTTCTGTACATCACTTGTAACTTTCTTATTGAGGAGAAGGAAACAGTCATAAATTGATAGAGCAGGCCCTAAGCAGGGAGAGACAGAGAGACAGTTGCAGCTCTGATTTGCCACTAGCCCAGCTTTTCCTTAGCTGGGTAAGTGGTGACCAGGGGCTCAAAATGGGGTCGTGGGATTCCACATAGTTCTCTGGCATTCTTGCTTAGCCAGAATCTGGGCTAGCTGGCTTTCCCTGACCAGCTAGGTTCTTTGTACATAAGTTGCACACGGGGTTGGCTACCTTGCCACCCATGCTCTGAGACTACTACAGGTGAGCTCTGAGCACACAGAGACACACACAGTCAGACAGACAGACAGACACACACACATTACTGACAGGTCAGGTAGTACAGAATATGGTGAAAGCTGGGGCTGTTTGGGGTCTGTGGGCATGAGAGCTGCTGCCTTACAATCTCTACAAGCCAGGTTTGAACCTGTCATTAATGAACACAGTGTAGGAGGTTTTTGAATTCTGGTCTCTTTCCATCTCATCTATTTCTCTTCTCTCCTTCTCTGTCTCTAACTCTCACATGCTCTCACACACGCTGTCTTCAATCATTAATATTTTACTTATATACTTTTTTTACTGGCAGGCCCAGATATACAAAGAGAGTTACCAGAGAACTGCTGATCTCTGGCTTGTTGTGTTGGCGATTTCACCTAGGCTACTGGAACCTCAGTTTGTAAGTCTTTCTGACACAAGCCATATTCTGTCTCCTCATTTCCATGCCAGTATCACTCAGTGTTTATAATAAAGATATATATACATATATATACACATATATATTTATATATCTGTCATTTTTAGAATTGTCGAACTATGTATTTGACCTTAATTCAGAATTACCACATTTATAACAGCCTAGTTTTTCAGAAATAATGGCCATATTGTTGGAGCAGCATTCAATACATATATAAATAATAGAACCTTCCAGTAGCATTTCTAATCGTTTTTCTATCAGAATCCTTATTGTAATTATCCTAGCCCAGAACTTCCCTTCTTTTTCTAGTGTAAGCTTCAATACATATGTGTTTGTTTTCTTTCTCCGGCAATCTTAATTTCCCTGAACCATGATGTGTTAGGGAATTTTTGTAGCAGCCCTCCGTTTCTCAGCAGATGGATTCTATGTTTCTGCTGTAATCAGGTCTTCTTTTGGTTTTTGTTTTTATTTATTTTTTTATTTTTTCAAGTCCTCCTACTTCATCCCCATTTATTTGCATATTTATTTATTTAGTCAGGTATCACATATGGGGTCATTTCTTCTGCTTGATAGATTTTCTCCTATAATTGAAGGGAACTTTTGAAGCACAATACATTTCCTGGAGCAAATAGTACAAACATATGGAGAAGGCTTGGGTTCTCTGGGGTCTGTAGGCATTAGAGCTGCTGTCTTACAGTCTCTACAACCCAGGTTTGAACCTGTCATGAATCAACAAAATCTAGGGGGCTTTGACTTCTGGTCTATTTCCAACTCTTCTATTTCTCTTCTCACCTTCTCTGTCTCTGACTCTCACAGGCTCTCACTCACTCTGTCTGCACTCAGTCATATTTTACTTATATCCTTATTTTATTGACAGGCCCAGATATACAAAGTGAGTTGCGAGCGCACTGCTGAGCTCTGGCTTTTTTGTTGGTGTTTTCACCTAGGCTACTTGAGCCGCAGCTTTGTAAGTCTCTCTGACACAAGCCATATTCGGTCTCCTCATATCCAAGGCAGTCTCTCAGACTTTATAATAAAGATATGCATATATATATATATATATCTGTCATTTTTGGAATTGTCAACCTATGTAATTGATCTTAATCAGAATTAACACATTTATAACAGCTTCCTTTTTCATTAATAATTGTCCACATAGCTGGAGCAGGATTAAATACAATTATAAATAATAGAACCTTCCAGTAGCATTTCTAATAGTACAGAACTTGCCTCCTTTCTCTAGTGTAAGCTTCAAGATATGAGTTTCTTTTCATTCTCCTTAAATCTTAATTTCACCGGACTCTGAAGTGCCTCAGAATTTTTGAAGCAGCCATCTGTTTCTCAGCAGATGGTTTCTATGTTTCTGCCGTAATCAGGTCTTCTTGTGGTTTTTGTTTTCATTATTTTTTATTTTTTTCAATTCCTCCTAGATCATCCCCATTTATTTGCATATTTATTTATTTATTTATTTAGTCCTATATAACATGAAGGGTCATTACTTCTGCTTGATAAATATTTCTTATAATTTAAGGGAAGTTTATACTCACAATACATTTCCTGTCGTAAATAGTACACACATATGGTGAAGGATTGGGTTGTCTGGGGTCTGTGGACATGAGACTGGTGCCTTACAATCTCTACAACCCAGGTTTGAACCTGTCATGTATGAACACAGTGTGTGAATTTTTTGACTTCTAGTCTATTTCCACCTCTTCTATTTCTCTTCTTGCCTTCTCTGTCTCTGACTCTCACAGGCGCTCACTCACTCTGTCTGCACTCGTTAATATTTTACTCATATATTATTTTACTGACAGGCCCAGATATATAAAGAGAGTCACCAGGGCACTGCTGAGCTCTGGCTTGTTTTGTTGGCGATTTCACCTAGGTTACTGGAGCCTCAGCTTTGTAAGTCTCTCTGGCACAAGCCATACTCTGTCTCCTCATAGCCATGCCAGTATACCTCATAGTTTATAATAAAGAAACACATACATATATGTACATATATATATATCAGTCATTTTTAGAATTGTTGACCTTTTTATTTGATCTTAATGCAGAATTACCACATTTATAACAGCCTTTTTATTCATAAATAATTGGTCACATAGTTGGAGCAGGTTTCAGTACAATTATAAATTATAAACCTTCCCGGAGCATTTCCAATAGCCTTTCTATCAGTATCCTTATTGTTAATATCACAGCACAGACCTTGCGTCCAACTTCTAGTGTAAGTTTCAATATGTATGTGTTTCTTTTCATTCACGTGAATTCTTAATTTGCCTGGACCCTGAATTTTTGGGGAATTTTTGAAGCAGCTCTCTGTTTCTCAGCAGACATTTTCTATATTTCTGCTGTAATCACGTCTTCCTGTGGTTTTTTTTTTATTTTTTATTTTTTTCAAATCCTCCTAGATCATCCCCTTATATTTTCATATTTATTTATATATTTATTCCGATATCACATGAGGGGTCATTTGTTCTGCCTGATAGGTTTTCTCTTATAATTGAAGGGAACTTTGGACACACAATACATTTCCTTTTACAGATACTACACACTACTACAACTACTACTGCACTGTTTTTGACAGTGACATCCAATGCACAATGGATTAGTATTGCATGGCTCTAATAAATGTTCCCTATTTAACCTACAAACTTTTTAACCTCACAAATATTTATTCTGTTCTTTCTTGGGGGATGAATGGTTTACAGTCAACAGTTACATGTAATAGTGGCTACGGGGTGGATTTTTCCCAATTTCCCAGTATTTCTGTACATCATTTGTAACTTTCTTATTGAGGAGAAGGAAACAGTCATAAATTGAGAGAGCAGGGCCCAAGCAGGGAGAGAGACAGAGAGACCGCTGCAGCTCTGATTTCCCACTAGCCCTGCTTTTCCCTAGCTGGGTAAGTGGTGACCAGGGGCTCAAAATGAGGTCCTGGGCGTCCACATTGTTCTCTGGCATTCTTGCTTAGCCAGAAACTGGGCTAGCTGGCTTTCCCTGACCAGCTAGGTTCTCTGTACATAAGTTGCAGGTGAGGCTGGCTACCTTGACACCCATGCTCTGAGACTACTACAAGTGAGCTCTGAGCACACACAGACACACACAGACAGACAGACACACACACACACACAGACACACACACACATTAGTGTCAGGTCTGGTAGTACAGCATATGGTGAAGGCTGGGGCTGTCTGGGATCTGTGGGCATGAGAGCTGCTACCTTACAATCTCTACAAGCCAGGTTTGAACCTGTCATTAATGAACACAGTGTAGGAGGTTTTTGAATTCTGGTCTCTTTTCAACTCTTCTATTTCACTTCTCGACTTCTCTGTCTCTGACTCTCACAGGCTCTCACTCACACTGTCTGCACTCAGTAATATTTTACTTATATCCTTATTTTATTGACAGGCCCAGATATACAAAGAGAGTAGCCAGAGCACTGCTGAGCTCTTGCTTTTTTGTTGTGTTTTCACCTAGGCTACTTGAGCCTCAGCTTTGTAAGTCTATTTGACTCAAGCCATATTCTGTCTCCTCATATCCATGGCAGTATCTCTCAGACTTTATAATAAAGATATACATCCAGATACATATGTAAATGTACATATATGTATATATATATATATATATATATATATCTGTCATTTTTGGAATTGCCAACCTATGTAATTGATCTTAATCAGAATTAACACATTTATAACAGCTTCTTTTTCATGAATAATTGGCCACATAGCTGGAGCAGGATTCAATACAATTATAAATAATAGAACCTTCCAGTAGCATTTCTAATAGCATTTCTATCAGCAACCTTATTGAAATTATCATAGTACAGAACTTGCCTCCTTTCTCTAGTGTAAGCTTCAGTACATATGAGTTTCTTTTCATTCTCCTGAAATCTTAATTTCCCAGGACTCTGAAGTGTCTCGGAATTTTTCAAGCAGCCCTCTGTTTCTCAGCAGATGGTTTCTATGTTTCTGATGTAATCAATTCTTTCTTTTTTATTTTTTTACAAATCCTCCTCGATCATCCCCATTATTTACATATTTATTGATTGATTTAGTCCTATATTCCATGAGAGGTCATTTCTTCTGCTTGGTAAATTTTTATCTTATACTTGAAGGGAAGTTTACACTGACAATACATTTCCTGTCATAAATACTATACACATATGGTTAAGGCTGGGGTTGTCTGGGGTCTGTGGACAAGTGACTGCTGCCTTACAATCTCTACAACCCAGGATTAAAACTGTCATGTATGAATACAGTGTGGGAGGTTTTTGACTTCTAGTCTCTTTCCAACTCTTCTATTTCTCTTCTTGCCTTCTATGTCTCTAACTATCACAGGCTCTCCCTCACTCAGTCTGCACACATTAATATTTTACTTATATATTATTTTACTGCCAGGCCCAGATATACAAAGAGAGTCACCAGGGCACTGCTGAGCTCTGGCTTGTTTTGTTGGCGATTTCACCTAGTTTTCTGGAGCCTCAGCTTTGTAAGTCTCTCTGGCACAAGCCATACTCTGTCTACACATAGCCATGCCAGTATCCCTCAGAGTTGATAATAAAGATACACATACATGTATGTACATATATATACATATATATATATCAATCATTATATATATCATGCCTGTGCCTCAATGGATGTGTGTGTGACTGTGACAGTGTGTGTTTGTGTGTGTTTGTCTTTGTGTGTGTGTGAGTGTGTGAGGGAGGGAGAGAGTGAAAGAACAACAGAATCACTGTGGCACAGGTGATTTTGTGCAAAACACAAGGCACATTCTGATTAACAGCTCAATATTGACACCATTGTAGCTCTCCTTGGCCCTTGGTCGCTTTTCTTTTTTTCAGATCTAAAGACACTGAAGAGGGAGAGGTTTTTGCCCTGAGGTTTTTACTGGGAACTAGCAGCTACCCTGTGTGTGTTGACTGACTAGGAGACTTGTGGTGCCTGTCCATGTGGAGAGTCTCCTGGATGAGTTCTTTCTCGAGCCTTTTTCGCTCAGTCCCGTTGGAGCTGCATATAGCTAATGATTTGCAGATTTTACTCCTTTGGACAATTCTTTTCCTGATGCACAGTTTTTCTCCAGGTTTTAGCAATCAATTGTTTGAATGTCATATAAAATCCATTGTAGAAAATTACTACATCATTCTCTCTCTCTCTCTCTCTCTCTCTATATATATATATATATATATATATATATATATATAACATGTAGAGGTCTGAAAATATTTTTTAGCTAGAGAACTGAACAGCTCTGGATTAGGTTAGTAATTCGGATACACCTGGCCTTTCTGAGCCACAGTCATGAGAGACATCTCACAGAGCCATTTGTATATCTCTTATCACTATACACATCTCTCTCAGCTCAAACTACCACTGCCAAATAATCTACTTCCCTTTTCCTCTTGTTGTCCACCAAGTCCTATCCCAAAACTCTAAATCAATGAAGAAATAGACATAGTGCAGTTCCCTGCACACAGGACAGTCTGAGGCTGGAACAGGGAGATGCAATACGCCAGCCTGCATCTTGGCTGGAGCATCACTAAGACTACTTCCAAATTGGTGACTGGAGGTCAGTTTTGGAGAGTGGGCTGCAGGTCAAGTGTTGCTTCTCAGAGTGGGCTAAGAACTACATGTTTGAAGTGTAACCCTTCCTCACAAACATAAAATAACAATGCCACTTGTAAGACGTATGCATGGGCATGGAGGGTTTGTCTTCAGTGCTGTGGCACTGATCAACACAGGGCCAGAATTCCAGTCCTTTTTTATCACTGTCATTCTGTCTCCCTGACTGTCTTTATATGCCTACTTCACTGGGCCCTTATTGGTAGTCATGCATCGTGATCTCGGACTTCCTGGTGTTGAAATTTTCCTTTCTTTGCCCTTTGGATTATTTAGTCTCCTGCATATGGCGTAGTACATTGGGGAACTGAGGAGACAGCGATCCTGCTGCAGGTAACAAGCATATGTCCATCTCCAGCTGCAGCTGTCCAGGCCCTCTGTACTTGACTCCCATTCTCCAGGGCCCTGAGGCTGACACTCAGCCTACATGCAGCCCTCCTCAATTGCCAGCACCATGCTTGTCCTTATTCCATGAGAGCCTAGATAAAGAGAAGTGAAACTCTATCCACGTGGCACACACATTGTGCTTTCCCTCTATGTAAAGGAGCTGTGGTACTGATGGCCGCACCAGTGTCCAGATTTTCCACGCAAAACAGAAGCTTCCAGGGTTCTGACAGAGGGTGTTTTGATGGGTGTGAAATGTCTTTTCCAAGGGCCTCATGGGGTTGCATATCCTTTTAAAACCTGAAGTTCTTTCTTGTATCTAGGGAATATTCTCACATCTTGCCAGAAGGCCCTCCCAACTAGGAGCACAGCTATCCTGGGGTCAGGAGGTCTGCCAGCCTCCTAGCTCCTGGAGGGATACCTGAGGATGTCCTCAGGGATCAAGTGGTAACAGCTGTTTCCAATTGCCTTTATTAGCAACAGCCAGGCCCTCAGGTGAGGTGCGGGGCTGTGATCTCCACTGGAAGCTCTGAATTCAGCCAATGGAGGCATCCATCTTTCTTTTGTCTGTCCATAGCAAGGGCCCGGGGAGTTTGTGCTTCCTGCAAGCACAGCGACTTTGTATGGGACACTGATGCATGCCTACTTCTGGGAATCTCTCAGAGTGTGATGTGTGCACACCAGGACAACATGATCAGGGATGTGTGGCCACAGGAGCAATTGCCTTAGCTGGAGCCAAAGGGTAGGTGTAAGGGATCTGGTTCATCCATTATTGTTTGGTCAAACACAGTTCCCATCTATGTTGAGACACAGCTATTTCTGGATTCTTTCTGGCCTTGTAATCTGCTGTCCACTGAGAAGTGGATTGGGAGCCTGGACGCTGAGTATGCAGCCAAACGTGACTGGACAGGGTCCTGCCCCTGAATTCTGAGGGGTGCCCCAGCTTCCCTCGTTGGCAGTGTTTGGATGATAGTGAGGCTTGAGATTGAATCGTGAACTCAGGAGAGTGAGACATGAGAGTCCCTTTGCATTTGCATTCTTGCTTAGCCAGAATCTGGACTAGCTGGCTTTCCCTAACCAGCTAGGTTCTCTGTACATAAGTTGCATGTGAGGCTGGCTACCTTGCCACCCATGCTCTGAGACTAGGAAACTTGTGATGCCTGTCCATGTGGAGAGTCTCCTGGATGAGTTCCTTTTAGAGCCTTTTTAGATTGGTCCTGATGGAGCTGCAAATAGCTAATGATTTGTCAGTATTTACTCCTTTGGACAATTCTTTCCCTGATGCACAGTTTCTCTCAAGCTTTCAGCAATCAATTGTCTGAATGTCATATCGAATCCATTGTAGAAAATGACTACATCAGTTTCTCTCTCTCTCTCTCTCTCTCTCTATATATATATATATATATATATATATATATATGTATACACACACACACACACACACACACACACACACACACACATATATATATATATATATATATATATATATATATATATATATATATATATATATATATAATGTAACATTTAGCGGTCTGAAAATATTTTTTTAGCTAGAGACCTGCACAGCACTGGATTAGAGTAGTAAAGTGGATACACCTGGCCGTTCTGAGCCACAGTCATGAGAGACATCTCACAGAGCCATACCATTTATCACTCTACAAATCTCTATCAGCACAAACTACAGCTGCCAAATCATGTACTTCCGTCTTGCTCATTTTGTCCACCGAGTCCTATCCAAAAACTGTAAATCAAAGAATAAATAGACATAGTGCAGTTCCCTGCACACAGGATAGGCTGAGGCTGGACCACGGAGATGCTATACGCCAGCCTGCATCTTGGCTGGAGCCTCACTAAGACTACTTCCAATTTGGAGAGGCAGAGATAGTTTTGGAGAGTGGGCTGCAGGCCAAGTGTTGCTTCTCAGAGTGACTAAGACCTAGATGTTCTAAGTGGTACCTTTCCTCAGACATAAAATAGCAATGCCACTTGTAAGAAGTATGCATGGGCATCGAGGGTTTGTATTCAGTGCTCTGGCTCTTATCAACACAGGGACAAAATTTCAAAACTTTTCTGTCTCTGTCATTCTGTCTCTCTGACTGTCTCTATGTGCCTTCTTCCCTGGGCCCTTACTTGAAGTCAGTGCATGCATCGTGAACTCTGTCATCCTGGTGTTGAAATTTTCCTTTCCTTGCCCTTTGGATTATTTAGTCTCCTGCACATGGTGTAGTACAGAGGGGAACTACGGAGACAGCATTGTTGCTGCAGGTTCCAGGCATATGTCAATCTGCAGCTGCAGCTGTCCAGGCCATCTATGCTTGACTCCCATTCTCCAGGGCCCTGAGGCTGACACTCAGCCTAAATGCAGCACTCCTCAATTTCCTGCAACACATCCTTGCCCTTATTCCATGAAAGCCCAGGTGAAGAGAAGTGAAACTCTATCCTCCTGGCACACACATTGTGCTTTCCCTATATTAAGCCGAATGTAAAGGATCTGTGGTACTGATGGCCACACCAGTGTCCAGATTTTCCACCCAAAACGGAAGCTTCCAGGGTTCTGACAGAGGGTGTTTTGATGGCTCTGAAATGTATTTTCCAAGTGCCTCCAGGGGTTTCAAATCCTTTTGAAACCTGAAGTTCTATTTTGTATCTAGTGAATATTCTCACCTCTGGCCATAAGGGTCGCCTACCTAGGAGCACAGCTATACCGGGGTAAGGAGGTTTGCCTGCCTGCTAGCTCCTGAAGGGATTCCTGAGTATATCCTCAGGGCCCAAGTGGTAACAGGTGTTTCCAATTGTCTTTATTAGCAGCAGCCAGGACCTCAAGTGAGGTGCAGGGCTGTGATCTCCACTGGAAGCTCCTAATTCAGCCAATGGAGGCATCCATCTTTCTTTTGTCTGTCCAGAGCAAAGGCCCGGGGAGTTTGTGCTTCCTGTATGCAGAGCGACTTTGTATGGGACACTAATGCATGCATACTTCTGGGAATCTCTCTGAGTGTGTGGTGGGACAACAGGACACCATGATCAGGGATGTGAGGCCACAGGAGCTATTGCCTTAGCCGGACCCAAAGGTTAGGAGTAAGGGACCGGGTTCATCCATTATTGTTTTGTCGAATACAGTTCCCATCTGTGTTGAAACACAGCTATTTCTGGGTACTTTCTGTGCTTGTAATCTGCTGCCTTGAGCGGTGGACTGAGAGCCTGGAGGCTGAGTAGGCTGACAAACATGACTGGACAGGCTCATGCCCCTGAATTCTGAGGGGTGCCCCAGCTTCCCCCGGATGATAGATAGTGAGGCATGGGATTGAATAGGGAACTCAGGAGATATATACATGAGAGTCCCTTTGCATATGCATTCTTGGTAAGCCAGAATCTGGGCTAGCTGGCTTGCCCTGACCAGCTAGGTTATCGGTACATAAATTTCAGGTGAGGCTGGCTACCTTGACACCCATGTTCTGAGATTTTTACAGGTGAGCTCTGAGAACACACAGACACACACTGTCAGACAGACAAACAGACACACACACACACATTACTGTCAGGTCTGGTAGTACAGTATATGGTGAAGGCTTTGGCTGTCTGGGTTCTCTGGGCATGAGAGCTGCTGCCTTACAATCTTTACAAGCCAGGTTTCAACGTTTCATCAATGAACACAGTGTAGGAGGTTTTTGAATTCTGAGACACTGAAGAGGGAGAGTTTTTTACCCTGACGCCTGCACTGGGAAATAGAAGCTACCCTGTGTGTGTTGCCAGACTAGGAAACTTGTGGTGCCTGTCCATGTGGAGAGTCTCCTGGATGAGTTCCTTCTCGAGCCTTTTACGATCGGACCCATTGGAGCTACATATAGCTACATATAGCTAATGATTTGGATATTTTACACCGTTGGACAATTCTTTGCCTTATGCACAGTTTCTCTTCAGCTTTTAGCAATCAGTTGTTGAATGTCATATCGAACCAATTGTAGAAAATGACTACATCAGTCTCTCTCTCTCTCTCTCTCTCTCTCTCTATATATATATATATATATATATATATATATATATATATATATATGTGTGTGTGTGTGTGTGTGTGTGTGTGTGTGTGTGTGTGTGTGTGTGTGTAACATGTAGAGGTCTGAAATATTTTTTAGCTAGAGACCTGCACAGCTCTGGATTTTGGTAGTAAAGTGGATATACCTGGCCCTTCTGAGCCACAGTCTTGACAGACATCTCACAGAGCCATATCGTTTATCACTCTACAAATCTCTCTCAGCACAAACTCCTGCTGCCAAAACATCTACTTTCCTCTTACTCTTTGTGTCCGCCGAGTCCTATCCCAAAACTGTAAATCAAAGAAGAAATAGATATAGTGCAGTTCCCTGCACACAGGAAGGCAGAGGCTAGATCAGGGAGATGAAATACGCCAGCCTGCATTTGGCTGGAGCATCACTAAAACTACTTCCAATTCGGAGAGGCATGGGCAGTTTTGGAGAGTGGGCTGCAGGTCAAGTGTTGCTTCTCATAGTGGGCTAAGAACTAGGTGTTCTGAGTGTAACCTTTCCTCACAAAGATAAAATAACAATGCCAATTGTAAGAAGTATGCATGGGCATGGAGGATTTGTCTTCAGTGCTCTGGCACTGATCAACACAGGGCCAGAATTTCTGTCATTTTCAGTCACTGTCATTCTGTCTCTCTGACTGTCTCTGTCTGCCTTCTTCCCTGGACCCTTTGTGAAATTCAGTGCATGCATCGTGAACTCGGTATTCCTGGTGTTGAAATTTTCCTTTATTTGCCCTTTGGATCACTTAGTCTCGTGCATATAGCTTAGTACAAAGTGGAACTGAGGAGACAGCGTTCCTGCTGTAGGTAACAGGCATATGTCCATCTGCAGCTGCAGCTGTCCAGGCCCTCTGTGCTTGACTCCCATTCTCCAGGGTCCTGTGGCAGACACTCATCCTAAATACAGCCCTCCTCAATTTCCTGCACCACATCCTTGTCCTTATTCCATGAGAGCCCAGATCAAGAGAAGTGAAACTCTACCAACTTGGCACACACATTATGCTTTCCCTCTATTGGGCCGAATGTAAAGGATCTGTGGTACTGATGGCCACACCAGTGTCCATATTTTCCATGCAAAACAGAAGCTTCTAGGGTTCAGAAAGGGTGTTTTGATGGCTGTGAAATCTCTTTTCAAAGTGCCTCCTGGGGTTTCAAATCCTTTTGAAACCTGAAGTTCTTTGTTTTATCTAGGGAATATTCTTACCTCTGGTCTGAAGGCCCTCCCAAGTAGGAGCACAACTATCCCGGGGTCAGGAGGACTGCCAGCCTGCTAGCTCCTGGAGGGATTCCTGAGTATGTCCTCAGGCCCTGTTACCAAGTGGTAACAGGTGTTTCCAATTGCCTTTATTAGCAGCAGCCAGACCCTCAGGTGAGTTGCGGGGCTGTGATCTCCACTGGAAGCTCCTAATTCAGCCAATGGAGGCATCCATCTTCCTTTTGTCTCTCAATAGCAAGGGCCCGGGGAGTTTGTGCTTCCTGCAAGCAGAGAGACTTTGTATGGGACACTCATGCATGCCTACTTCTGGAATATCTCTGAGTGTGATGTGTGGACACCAGGACACCATGATCAGGGATGTGAGGCCACAGGAGCAATTGCCTTAGCCAGACCCAAAGGGTAGTTATAAGGGATCGGGTTCATCCACTATTGTTTGGTCGAACACAGTTCCTATCTATGTAGAAACACAGCTATTTCTGGGTTATTTCTATGCTTGTAATCTGCTGCCCTGAGCAGTGGACTGAGAGTCTGTTGGCTGAGTAGGCAGCCAAACATGACTGGACAGGCTCATGCCCCTGAATTCTGAGGGGTTCCCCAGCTTCCCCCTTGGCAGTGTTTGGATGATAGATAGTGAGGCATGGGATTGAATAGGGTACAAAGGAGATTTAGAAATGAGAGTCCCTTTGGGTATGTATTCTTGCTTAGCCAGAATCTGGGCTAGCTGGATTGCCCTAACCAGCTAGGTTCTCTGTACATTAGTTGAAGGTGAGGCTGGCTACCTTGCCACCCATGCTCTGAGACTACTATAGGTGAGCTCTGAGCACACACTGACACAGACAGACAGACAGACACACACACACACACACACACACACATTATTGTCAGGTCTGATAGTATAGCATATGGTGAAGGCTGGGGCTGTCTGGGGTCTGTGGGCATGAGAGCTGCTTCTTACAATCTCTACAATCCAGCTTTGAACCTGTCATCAATGAACACAGTATAGGAGGTTTTTGAATTCTCACTCTTTCCAGGAGAAGTGGCTGGTGGGCGGGCCTTCCAGAGGCTGCCCAATGAGCGTGCTTTGGGGCCATGTGGGCGGTGCTCAAGGTTGCTGGCCAATCAGTGACTATGGGCCTTGACACTCGTGGGCGAGTCCTAGCACACTGGCCAATGATATTGCTGGCAGGGTTTCTGGGCAAGGCCTAGGCCTTTGGCCATATTGAGCATGGCTGGTGCCCTGTCTGTGGGCCTACTGAAATAAGCCTGACAATGGGAGCTCAGAGCTGGCCTTAAAAGGCTGGGCGTGATTCCAGGAAGTGCTAAGCAGGTTTCAGCCCAGGGCCTGCCTTGCAGAAGCTGTCCAGTGTGATGTGTATAACTCCGTTTGTGCCTGTGCCTCTGTGAATGTGTGCGTTTGTGTAAGTGTGAGAGTGAGTGTTTGTTTGTGTTTGCTGTGTGTCTGAGGGAGGGAGAGAGAGAACAACAGAATCCCTGTGGCACAGGTGATTTTGTACAAAACACTTGGCACATTCTGATTTATAGCTCAATATTGACACCATTGTGGCTCTCCTTGGCCCTTGGTCACTTTTCTTATTTTCAAATGTAAAGACTCTGAAGAGGGAGAGGTTTTTGCCCTGAGGCTTGCACTGGGAACTAGCAGCTGCCCTGTGTGTGTTGCTAGACTAGGAAACTTGTGGTGCCTATCCATGTGGAGAGTCTCCTGGATGAGTTCCTTCTCGAGCCTTTTTGGCTAGGTACCGTTGGAGCTGCATATAGCTAATGATTTGGAGATTTTACTCCTTTGGACAATTCTTTTCCTGATGCACAGTTTCTCTCCATGTTTTAGCAATCAATTGTCTGAATGGCATATCACATCCATTGTAGAAAATGACTACATCAGTGTCTTGATGTCTCTCTCTCTCTCTCTCTCTCTCTCTCTCTCTCTCTCTATATATATATATATATATATATATATATATATGTATATATAACATGTAGAGGTCTGAAAATACATTTAACTAGAGACCTGTACAGCTTTGGATTCGAGTAGTAATGCGGATACACCTGGCTATTCTGAGCCACAGTCATGAGAGACATCTCACAGAGCCATTCGTTTACCTCTTGTCAGTCTACAAATCTCTCTCAGCACAAACTACAGCTGCCAAATCTTCGACTTCCCTCTTGCTCTTTTAGTCCACTGAGTCCGATCCCAAAACTGTAAATCAAAGAAGAAATAGACATAGTGCAGTTCCCTGCACACAGGACAGGCTGAGGCTGGACAAGGGTGATAAAATACGCCACCCTGCATTTGGCTGGAACATCACTAAAACTACTTCCAATTTCGAGAGGCAAGGGCAGTTTTGCAGAGTGGGATGCAGGCCAAGTGTTGCTTCTCAGAGTGGGCTAAGACCTAGATGTTCTAAGTGTAACCTTTCCTCATAAACATAAAATAACAATGCCATTTGTAACAAGTATGCATGGGCATGGAGGGTTTGTCTTCAGTGCTCTGCCACTGAACAACACAGGGCCAGAATTTCTGTCATTTTCAGTCACTGTCATTCTGTCTCTCAGACTGTCTCTGTGTGCCTTCTTCCCTGGACCCTTCCTGGAAGTTAGTGCATGCATCGTGAACTCAGTCTTCATGGTTTTGAAATTTTCCTTTCTTTGCACTTTGGATTACTTAGTCTTGTGCATATGGCATAGTACAGAGGGAAACTGAGGAGACAGCGTTCCTGCTGCAGGTAACAGGCATATGTCCATCTCCAGCTGCAGCTGTCCAGGCCCTCTGTGCTTGACTCCCATTGTCAAGGGCCCTGTGGCTGACACTCAGCCTAAATGCAGCCCTCCTCAATTTCCTGCACCGAATCCTTGTACTTATTCCATGAGAGCCTAGGTTAACAGAAGTGAAACTCTACCACCCTGGCACACACATTGTGCTTTCCCTCTATTGGGCCGAATGTAAAGGATCTGTGGTACTGATGGCCACACCAGTATCCAGATTTTCCACTCAAAACGGAAGCTTCCAGGGTTCAGATAGAGGGTGTTTTGATCGCTGTGAAATGTCTTTTCCAAGTGTCTCCAGGGGTTTCAAATCCTTTTGAAACCTGATGTTATTTCTTTTATATAGGGAATATTCTCACCTCTGGCCCGAAGGCCCTCCCAACTAGGAGCACAGCTATCCCTGAGTCAGGAGGTCTGCCAGCCTGCTAGCTCCTGGAGGGATTCCTGAGTATGTCCTCAGGTCCCAAGTGGTAACTGGTGTTTCCAATTGCCTTTATTAGCAGAAGCCAGTCCCTCAGGTGATTGGCAGGGCCATGATCTCCACTGGAAGCTCCTAATTCCGCCAATGGAGGCATCCATCTTCCTTTGGTCTCTCCATAGCAAGGGCCCTGGGAGTTTGTGCTTCCTGCAAGCAGAGCGACTTTGTATGGGACACTCAGGCATGCTTACTTCGGGGAATCTCTCTGAGTGTGATGTGTGGACACCAGGACACCATGATCAGGGATTGTGAGGCAACAGGAGCAATTGCTTTAGCCGGACCCAAAGGGTAGGTGTGAGGGACAGGTTACATCCACTATTGTTTGGTCAAACACAGTTCCTATCTATTTTGAAACACAGCTCTTTCTGGGCTTGTAATCTGCTGCCTGAGCAGTGTACTGACAGTCTGGAGGCTGAGTAGGCAGCCAAACATGACTGGACAGGCTCATACCCCTGAATTATGAGGGGTTCCCCAGCTTCCCCCGTTGGCAGTGTTTGGATGATAGATAGTGAGACATGGGATTTAATAGGGAACTCAGGAGAGGGAGACATGAGAGTACCTTTGCATATGCATTTTTGCTTAGCCAGAATCTGGGTTAGGTGGCTTGCCCTGACCAGCTAGTTTCTCTGTACATAAGTTTCAGGTGAGGCTGGCTACCTTGCCACCAATGCTCTGAGACTACTACAGGTGAGCCCTAAGCACACACAGACACACACAGTCAGACAGACAGACAGACACATACACACACATTACTGTCAGGTTTGGTAGTACAGCATATGGTGAAGGCTGGTGCTGTCTGCGGTCTGTGGGCATGAAAGCTGCTGCCTTACAATCTCTACAAGCCAGGTTTGATCCTGTCATCACTGAACACAGTGTAGGAGGTTTTTGAATTATGAGACACTGAAGAGGGTGAGGTTTCTGCCCTGAGGCTTGCACTGGGAACTAGCAGCTGCCCTGTGTTTGTTGCCAGACTAGGAAACTTGTGGTGCCTGTCCATGTGGAGAGTCTCCTGGATGAGTTCCTTCTCGAGCCTTTTTCGATCTGTCCCGTTGGAGCTGCATATAGCTAATGATTTGGAGATTTTACTCCTTTGGACAATTCTTTTCCTAATGCACAGTTTCTCTTCAGGTTTTAGCAATCAATTGTCTGAATGTCATATTGAATCTATTGTATAAAAAGACTATAATGACTATATCAGTGTCCCTCTCTCTATCTTTCTCTCTCTCTCTATATATATATATATATATGTAACTTGTAGAGGTCTGAAAATATTTTTAGCTAGAGACCTGCACAGCTCTGGATTAGGGTAGTAAAGTGGATACACCTTACCCTTCTGAGCCACAGTCTTGAGAGACATCTCACAGAGCCATATCATTTATCACTCTATAAATCTCTCTCAGCACAAACTACCACTGCCAAATCATCTACTTACCTCTTGCTCATTTCGTCCACCGAGTCCTATCCCAAAACTGGAAATCAAAGAAGAAATAGACATAGTGCAATTCCCTGCACACAGGACAGGCTGAGGCTGGACCATTCTGTCTCTGTCATTCTGTCTCTCTGGCTGTCTCTATGTGCCTTCTTCCCTGGGCCCTTAATGGAAGTCAGTGCATGCATCGTGAACTCAGTCATCCTGGTGTCGAAATTTTCCTTTCTTTGCCCTTTAGATTATTTAGTCTCCAGCACGTGGTGTAGTACAGAGGGGAACTGCGGAGACAGCATTGCTGCCGCAGTTTCCACGCATATGTCCATCTGCAGCTGCAGCTGTCCAGGCCCTCTGTGCTTGACTCCATTCTCCAGGGCCCTGAGTCTGACACTCAGCCTAAATGCAGCACTCCTCACCTTCCTGCATGGCGTCCTTGTCCTTATTCCATAAGAGCCCAGGTGAAGAGAAGTGAAACTCTATCCCCCTGGCACACACTTTGTGCTTTCCCTCTATTAAGCTGAAAGTAAAGGATATGTGGTACTGATGGCCACACCGATGTCCGGATTTTCCACGCAAAACCGAAGCTTCCAGGGTTCTGAATAGGGGATTTTGATGGCTGTGAAATGTCTTTTCCAAGTGCCTCATGGGGTTTTCAAATCCTTTTGAAACCTGAAGTTCTTTCTTGTATCTAGGGAATATTCTCACCTCTGGCCAGAAGTGCCGCCCAACTAGGAGCACAGTTATCCCGGGGTCAGGAGGTCTGCCAACCTGCTAGTTCCTGGAGGGATTCCTGAGTATGTCCTCAGGGCCCAAGTGGTAACAGGTGTTTCCAATTGCCTTTATTATCAGCATCCAGACCCTCAGGTTAGGTTTGGAGCTGTGATCTCCACTGGAAGCACCGAATTCAGGCATTGGAGGCATCTGTCTTTCTTTTGTCTGTCCATAGCAAGGGCCCGGGGAGTTTGTGCTTCCTGCAAGCAGAGCGACTTTGTATGGTACACTCAGGCATGCCTACTTCTAGGAATCTCTCTGAGTGTGATGTGTGGACACCAGGAGACCATGATCAGGGATGTGAGGCCACAGGAGCATTTTCCTTAGCCGGACCCAAAGGGTAGGTGTAAGAGACCGGGTTCATCCACTATTGTTTGGTCAAACACAGTTCCCATCTATGTTGAAACAGAGCTCTGTCTGGGTACTTTCTGTGCTTGTAATCTGCTGCCCTGAGCAGTGGACTGAGAGCCTGGAGGCTAAGTAGGCAGGCATACGTGACTGGACAAGCCCATGCCCCTGAATTCTGAAGGGTTCCCCAGCTTCCCCCGTTGCCAGTTTTTGGATGATAGATAGTGAGGCATGGGATTGAATAGGGAAATCAGGAGATTTAGACATGAGACTCCGTTTGCATTTGCATTCTTGCTTAGCCAGAATCTGGGCTAGCTGGCTTGCCCTGACCAGCTAGGTTCTTCTGTACATAAGTTGCAGGTGAGGCTGGCTACCTTGCCCCCCATGCTCTGAGACTACTACAGGTGAGCTCTAAGCACAAACAGACACACACTGTCAGACAGACAGACAGACAGACAGACACACACACACACACACACACACACACACACACATTACTGTCATTCCTGGTAGTACAGCATATGGTGAAGGCTGGGGCTGTCTGGGGTCTGTGGGCATGAGAGCTGCTGCCTTACAATCTCTACAAGCAAGGGTTGATCCTGTCATCAATGAACACAGTTTAGGAGGATTTTGTATTCTGAGACACTGAAGAGGGAGAGGTTTTTGCCCTCAGGCTTGCATAGGGAACTAGCAGCTGCCCTGTGTGTGATTTAGCAATCAATTGTCTGAATGTCATATCGAATCCATTGTAGAAAATGACTACATCAGTCTCTCTCTCTCTATCTCTCTCTCTCTCTCTCTCTCTCTCTATATATATATATATATATATATATATATATATATATATATATATATAAGTTGTAGAGGTCTGAAAATATTTTTTAGCTAGAGACTGCACATCTCTGGATTGGGGTAGTAAAATGGATATACCTGGCCCTTCTGAGCCACAGTCATGAGAGACATCTCACAGAGCCATATCGGATATTACTCTACAAATCTCTCTCAGCACAAACTACCGCTGCCAAATCGTCTACTTCCCTCTTGCTCATTTTGTCCACCGAGTCCTATTCCAAAACTGTAAAAAAGAAGAAATAGACATAGTGCAGTTACCTGCACAGAGGACAGTCTGAGGCTGGACAAGGGAGATGAAATACGCTAGACTGCAACTTTTCTGGAGCATCACTAAGACTACTTCCAATTTGGAGAGGTGAGGGCAGATTTGGAGAGTGTGCTACCGGCCAAGTGTTGTTTCTCAGAGTGGCCAAGACCTAGATGTTCTAAGTGTAACCTTTCTTCACAAACATAAAATAGCAATACCACTTGTCAGAAGTATGCATGGGCATGGAGGGTTTGTCTTCAGTGCTCTGGAACTGATCAACACAGGGCCAGAATTTGTATTTTTCAGTCACTGTCATTCTGTCTCTCTGACTGTCTCTACGTACCTTCTACCCTGGACCCTACGTGGAAGTCAGTGCCTGCATCGTGAACTCGGTCTTCCTGGTGTTGAAATTTTCCTTTTTTTCCCTTTGGATTACTTAGTCTCCAGCTTATGGCGTAGTACAGAGGCCCTGAGGCTTTTACAAGTAACTAGCAGTTGCCCTGTGTGTGTTGCCAGACTAGGAAACTTGTGGTGCCTGTCCATGTGGAGAGTCTCCTGGATGAGTTCCTTCTGGAGCCTTTTGAGCTAGGTCCCATTGGAGCTGCATATAGCTAATGATTTGGAGATTTTACTCCTTTGGACAATTCTTTTCCTGATGCACAGTTTCTCTCCAGGTTTTAGCAATCAATTTTCTGAATGTCATATCGCATCCATTGTAGAAAATGACTGCATAAGTGTCTTGCTGTCTCTGTTTCTGTCTCTTTCTCTGTCTCTCTCTCTATATATATAAAAATAAATATACATATACATATACATATACATATACATATACATATACATATACATATACATATACATATATATAACATGTAGTGGTCTGAAAATATATTTTAGCTAGAGACCTGCAGAGCTCTGGATTCGGGTAGTAATGCGGATACACCTGGCCCTTCTGAGCCACAGTCATGAGAGACATCTCACAGAGTCATTCGTTTACCTCTCGTCACTCTACAAATCTCTCTCAGCACAAACTACAGCTGCCAAATCATCTACTTCACTCTTGCTCTTTCTGTCCACCGAATCCTATCACGAAACTGTAAATCAAAGAAGAAATAGACATAGTGCAGTTCCCTGCACACAGGACAGGCTGAGGCTGGACCAGGGAGATGAAATACACCAGCCTGCATTTGGCTGCAGCATCACAAAAACTAATTCCAATTCGGAGAGGCAAGGGCAGTTTTGGAGAGTGGGCTGCAGGCCAAGTGTTGCTTCTCAGAGTGGGCTAAGACCTAGATTTTCTAAGTGTAACCTTTCCTCACAAAAATAAAATAACAATGCCACTTGTTAGAAGTATGCATGGGCATGGAGGGTTTATCTTCAGTGCTCTGGCACTGATCAACACAGGGACAGAATTTGTCCTTTTCAGTCACTGTCATTCTGTGTCTCTGGCTCTCTCTATGTGCCTTCTTCCCTGCACCCTTCGTGGAAGTCAGTGCATGCATCGTGAACTCGGTCTTCCTGGTGTTGAAATTTTCCTTTCTTTGCCCTTTGGATTACTTAGTCTAGTGCATATGGCATAGTACAGAGGAGAACTTAGGAGACAGCTTTCCTGCTGCAGGTAACAGGCATATGTCCATCTACAGTTGCAGCTGTCCAGGCCCTCTGTGCTTGACTCCCAATCTCCAGGGCCCTGTGGCTAACACTCAGCCTAAATGCAGCCCTCCTCAATTTCCTGCACCACATCCTTATCCTTATTCCATGAGAGCCCAGTTCAAGAGAAGTGAAACTCTACCACCCTGGCACACACATTGTGCTTTCCCTCTATTGGGCCGAATGTAAAGGATCTGTGGTTCTGATGGCCACACCAGTGTCCAGATTTTCCATGCAACAGGGAAGCTTCCAGTGTTCAGAAAGAGGGTGTTTTGATGGCTGTGAAAATTCTTTTCCATGTGCCTCCTGGGATTACAAATCCTTTTGAAACCTGATATTCTTTCTTGTATCTAGGGAATATTCTCACCTCTGGCCAGAAGTCCCTCCCACTAAGGAGTAAAGCTATCCCGGGGTTTGGAGGTCTGCCAGCCTGTTAGCTCCTGGAGGGATTCCTGAGTATGTCCTCAGGCCCCAAGTGGTAACAGGTGTTTCCAACTGCCTTTATTAGCAGCAGCCAGGCCCTCAGGTGAGGGGCGGGGCTGTGATATCCACTGGAAGCTCCTAATTCAGCCAATGGAGGCATTCATCTTCCTTTTGACTCTCCATAGCAAGTGCCCGGGTAGTTTGTGCTTGCTGCAAGCAGCCGACATTGTATGGGACACTCATGCATGCCTACTTCTGGGGATCTCTCTGAGTGTGATGTGTGGACAACAGGACACCATGATAAGGGATTGTGAGGCCACAGGAGCAATTGACTTAGCAGTATCCAAAGAGTAGGTGTGAGGGGCCACGTTCATCCACTATTGTTTGGTCAAACACAGTTCCCATCTATGTTGAAACACAGCTCTTTCTGGGTTCATTCTGGGCTTGTAATCTGCTGCCCTGAGCAGTGGACTGAGAGTCTGGAGGCTCAGTAGGCAGCCAAACATGACTGGATAGGCTGTTGCCCCTGAATTCTGAGGGGTGCCCCAGCTTACCCCTTGACAGTGTTTGGATGATAGTGAGGCATGGGATTGAATCAGGAACTCAGGAGAGGGAGACATGAGAATCCCTTTGCATATGCATTCTTGCTTAGCCACAATTTGGGCTAGCTGACTTGCCCTGACCAGCTAGGTTCTCTGTACATAAGTTGCAGGTCAGGCTGGCTACCTTCCCACACATGCTCTGAGACTACTATAGGTGAGCTCTGAGCACATACAGACACAGACAGACAGAGTGACAGAAACACATACACACAAACACACGCATTACTGTCAGGTCTGGTAGTACAGCATATGGTGAAGGCAGGAGCTGTCTGGGGTCTGTGGGCATGAGAGTTGCTGCCTTACATTCTCTACAAGCCAGGTTTGCACCTGTCATCAATGAACACAGTGTAGGAGGGTTTTGAATTCTCATTTCTTTCCAGAGAAGTGGTTGTTGGGCGGGCCTTCCAGAGGCTGCCCAATGAGCGAGCTGCAGGGCTGTGTGGTCGTTGCTCAAGGTTGCTGGCCAATCACTGACTAGGGGCCTTGACACTCCTGGGCGTCTCCTAGCACACTGGACAATGATATTGCTGACAGGGGAACTAGCAGCTGCCCTGTGTGTGTTTTGCCAGACTAGGAAACTTGTGGTGCCTGTCCATGTGGAGAGTCTCCTGGATGAGTTCCTTCTGGAGCCTTTTGAGCTAGGTCCCATTGGAGCTGCATATAGCTAATGATTTGGAGATTTTACTCCTTTGGACAATTCTTTTCCTGATGCACAGTTTCTCTCCAGGTTTTAGCAATCAATTTTCTGAATGTCATATCGCATCCATTGTAGAAAATGACCACATCAGTGTCTTGCTGTCTCTGTTTCTGTCTCTGTCTCTGTCTCTGTCTCTGTCTCTCTCTCTCTCTCTCTCTCTCTCTCTCTATATATATATATATATATATATATATATATATATATATATATAACATGTAGAGGTCTGAAAATATATTTTAGCTAGAGACCTGCACAGCTTTGGATTCGGGTAGTAATGCGGATACACCTGGCCCTTCTGAGCCACAGTCATGAGAGACATCTCACAGAGTCATTCGTTTACCTCTTGTCACTCTACAAATCTCTCTCAGCACAAACTACAGCTGCCAAATCATCTACTTCACTCTTGCTCTTTCTGTCCACCAAATCCTATCACGAAACTGTAAATCAAAGAAGAAATAGACATAGTGCAGTTCCCTGCACACAGGACAGGCTGATGCTGGATCGGGAGATGAAATATGCCAGCCTGCATTTGGCTGCATCATCACTAAAACTAATTCCAATTCGGAGAGGCAAGGGCAGTTTTGGAGAGTGGGCTGCAGGCCAAGTGTTGCTTCTCAGAGTGGGCTAAGACCTAGATTTTCTAAGTGTAACATTTCCTCACAAAAATAAAATAACAATGCCACTTGTAAGAAGTATGCATGGGCATGGAGGGTTTATCTTCAGTGCTCTGGCACTGATCAACACAGGGACAGAATTTGTCCTTTTCAGTCACTGTCATTCTGTGTCTCTGGCTCTCTCTACATGCCTTCTTCCCTGGACACTTCCTGGAAGTCAGTGCATGCATCGTGAACTTGTAATATGCTGCCCTGAGCAGTGGACTGAGAGCCTGGAGGCTGAGTAGGCAGCCAAACATGACTGGATAGGCTCATACCCCTGAATTTAAAGGGGTGCCCCAACTTCCTCCATTGGCAGTGTTTGGATGATAGTGAGGCATGGGATTGAATGGGGAACTCAGGAGAGCTAGACATGAGAGTCCCTTTGCATATGCATTGTTGCTTAGCCAGAATCTGTGCTAGCTGGCTTGCGCTGAACAGCTAGGTTATCTGTACATAAGATGCAGGTGAGGCTGGCTACCTTCCCACCCATGCTATGAGATTACTATTGTTGAGCTCAGAGCACACACAGACACACACAGACAGACAGACACACACACACACACACACACACACACACATTACTGTCAGGTCTGGTAGTACAGCATATGATGAAGGCTGGGGCTGTCTGGGGTCTGTGGGCATGAGAGCTGCTGCCTTACAATCTCTACAAGCCAGGTTTGAACCTGTCATCAATGAACACAGTGTAGGAGGTTTTTGAATTGTGGTCTCTTTCCAAATCATCTATTACTCTTCTCGCCTTCTCTGTCTCTAACTCTCACATGCTCGCATACACTCTGTCTTCACTCATTTATATTTTACTTATATACTTATTTTACTTACAGGCCCAGATATTCAAAGAGAGTTACCAGAGCACTGCTGAGCTCTGGTTTGTTGTGTTGGCGATTTGACCTAGGCTATGGAGCATCAGTTTGTAAGTCTTTCTGACACAAGCCATATTCTGTCTCCTCTTTTTCATACCAATATCACTCAGAATTTATAATAAAGATATACATATATATATATATATATATTTATATATCTGTCATTTTTTGAATTGTCTACCTATGTATTTGACCTTAATTCAGAATTGCCACATTTATAACAGCCTAGTTTTTTCAGAAATAATTGGACATGTAGCTGGAGCAGTATTCAATACAATTATAAATAATAGAACCTTTCAGTAGCATTTCTATTCGTGTTTCTATCAGCATTCTTATTGTAATTATCATGCCCAGAATTTCCCTCCTTTTTCTAGTGTAAGCTCCAATACGTATGTGTTTGTTTTCTTTTTCCGGAAATCTTAATTTCCTTGGACCCTGAAGTGTTAGCGAATTTTTGAAGCAGCCCTCTGTTTCTCAGCAGATTGTTTCTATGTTTCTGCTGTAATCAGGTCTTCTTGTGGTTTTTGTTTTCATTATTTTTTTATTTTTTCAAGTCCTCCTAATTCATCCCCATTTATTTGCATATTTTTTTATTTAATCAGGTATCACATGAGGGTCATTTCTTCTGCTTGATATATTTTCTCTTATAACTGAAGGGAACTCTTAATGCACAATGCATTTCCTGCAGCAAATACTACACACATATGGTGAAGGCTTGGGTTGTCTGGGGTCTGTGATCATTAGAGCTGCTTCCTTACAATCTCTACAAACCAGGTTTGAACCTGTCATGAATGAACACAGTCTAGGGAGTTTTTGACTTCTGGTCTATTTCCAACTCCTCTATTTCTTTTCTCTCCTTCTCTGTCTCTGACTCTCACAAGCTCTTCCTCACTCTGTCTGTACTCAGTAATATTTTAATTATATCCTTATTTTATTGACAGGCCCAGATATACAACGAGAGTTGCCAGATCACTACTGAGCTCTGGCTTGATTTGTTGGTGATTTCACCTAGGCTACTGGAGCCTCAGCTTTGTAAGTTTCTCTGACACAATCCATATTCTGTCTCCTCATATCCATGGTAGTATCTCTCAGACTTTATAATGAAGATATACATCCATATACATATATAAATATATATCTGTCATTTTTAGATTTGTCGACCTATGGTCTTCCTGTGGTTTTTATTATTATTTTTATTTTTTCAAATCCTCCTAGACCATCCCCATATATTTGCATATTTATTTATATATTTAGTCTGATATTACATGAGGGTTCATTTCTTCTGCCTGATAGATTTTCTCTTATAATTGAAGGGAACTTTGGAAACACAATACATTTCCTTTTGCAGATACTACACACTACTACAACTATTACTGCACTGTTTTTGACAGTGACATCCAATGCACAATGGATTAGTATTGCATGACTCTAAAGAATGTTCCCTATTTAACCTACCAATTAGAGAAGAAGAACATCACCATAAGGGGCATGGACCAAGAGCTGGCCAATGAGAACAGAGGTGAAGTTGCGAGGGCGGAACTCAGAGAGCAGCCTTCTGAAGGAAGCCCGCCAATGGGATCTCAGAACTGGCCTAAAACGCTGGGCGAGCTTTCAAGAAGCTGTCCAGTGCGCATGTGTATAACTCCGTTTTTTGCCTGTGCCTCTGTGGATGTGTGCATGTGTGACTGTGAGAGTGTGTGTTTGTGTTTGTTTGTGTGTGTGTATGTGTGTGGTAGGGAGAGAAAGAGAACAACAGAATTACTGTGGCACAGGAGATTTTGTGCAAAACACTTGGCACATTCTGATTTACAGCTCAATATTGACACCATTGTAGCTCTCCTTGGCGCTTGGACTCTATTTTTCTTTTCAGATGTAAAGACACTGAAGAGGGAGAGGTTTTGCCCTAAGGCTTGCACAAAGAACTAGCAGCTTCCCTGTGTGTGTTGCCAGACTAGGAAACTTGTGGTGCCTGTCCATGTGGAGAGTCTCCTTGATGAGTTCCTTCTCAAGCCTTTTTCGCTATGTCCCCTTGGAGCTGCATATATCTAATGATTTGGAGATTTTACTCCTTTGGACAATTCTTTTTCTGATGCACAGTTTCTCTCCACGTTTTAGCAATCAATTGTCTGAATGTCATATTGCATCCATTGTAGAAAATGACTACATCAGTGTCTTGCTCTCCCTCTCTCTCTCTCTCTCTCTCTCTCTCTATATATATATATATATATATATATATATATATATATATATACACACACATATATATATATGACATGTAGAGGACTGAGAATATATTTTAGCTAGATACCTGCACAGCTCTGGATTAGGGTTGTAATGCGCATACACCTGGCCCTTGTGAGCCACAGTCATGAGAGACATCTCACCGAGCCATTCGTTTATCTCTTGTCACTCTACAGCTGCCATTCATCTACTTCCCTCTTGCTCTTTTTGTCCACCAAGTCCTATCCCAAAATTGAAAATCAAAGAAGAAATAGACATAGTGCAGTTCCCTGCACACAGGACAGGCTGAGGCTGGACCATGGAGATGAAATACGCCAGCTTGCATTTCCAATAGCCTTTCTATCAGTATCCTTATTGTATTTATCATAGCACAGAACTTGCCTCCATTTTCTAGTGTAAGCTTCAATACATATGTTTCGTTTCATTCTCAGGAATTCTTAATTTGCCTGGACCCTGAAGTGTCAGGGGAGATTTGAAGCAGCCCTCTGTTTCTCAGCAGATGGTTTCTATATTTCTACTATAATCAGGTCTTCCTCTGGTTTTTGTTTTTATTTTTTCAAATAATCTTAGATTAACCCCCTTATTTGCATATTTATTTATTTATTTATTGCCATATCACATGAGGGGTCATTTCTTCTGCCTGATATATTTTCTCTTATAATTGAAGGGAACTTTTGACACACAATACATTTCCTTTTGCAGATACTACACACTACTACAACTATTACTGCACTGTTTTTGACAGTGACATCCAATGCACAATGGATTAGTATTGCATGGCTCTAAAGAATGTTCCCTATTTAACCTACAATGTTTTTACCCTCACAAATATATATTCTGTTCTTTCTTGGGGGATGAATGGTTTACTATTAACAGTTACATGTAATAGTGGTCACAGGGGTAATTTTTTCCACTTTCCCTGTATTTATGTACATCATGTGTAACTTTCTTACTGAGGAGAAGGAAACAGTCATAAATTGAGAGAGCAGGGCCCAAGCAGGAAGAGAGACAGAGAGACAGCTGAGTTCTGATTTGACACTAGCCCAGCTTTTCCCTAGATGGGTAAGTGGTGAGCAGGGGATCAAAAAGGGGTCCTGTGCTTCCCCATAGTGTCCTGGCATCTCCAACAGCTGTGCCTGCAACCCATGCTCCCTTCGTTGTCCATGTAACTTTTGATCTGCTCTAGGCACTTCTCACCTTCATATGCCAGAAACTTAACACTTCTCCCCTCCACCCATGAAACTTTGACCTTATATTTGAGTGCAAAACATCAACCCCAATCCACGTTATTTTAGGGAAAAGTGTGTGCGTCTCTGTGGGAGGGTGTGTGTGTGTGTATGTGTAAGTATACATAAGTGTGTTTCAGTTATGATTACCACTATTGTTTCTTTTTTCCTGATGCAGATTCTTAGGAACTGGGTTTTGCAATGACAAAGGAAGTTTCCACTGCACAAGTGGTTTTTCAAATATGAATGGCACATTGGATATTCTGGACACTGGTGTGCATTATGCCAGGTGGTCCTCAGATGGGTTCTTTCCTTTGCTATTCCCATGCTGTATGTAATTTTCTGTGTAGACTCAAAGAGGAGTGGCATGGGGGAGCTCAGCTGCATTCTGCTGTGTGTCCACAAGGTGGCAGCAAAGCCCATAGTTGAGTGTAGTGATTCTGTGGAATGAGAACTCTCGGATTTGTGGCCCATGGACAGCAAGGTTGAAATTGACGTAGAGTGCCCTAGACATCTGTTCTTTCCTGTGGGGTGGGGGATCCCCCATTTGGCTTTGCAAGTGGAAGGGGTTTCTCTCTTTGTCTGGGATGACTCTACTGGGAGCTTGTGAATCCCTGTGCTCAGCTGCATTCTTCTGGGTGTCCACAAAGGGCAGCAACAGTGTGGGACTAAGGCTCCATGGGGCAAGTGCACTGAGGCACTGGGCTACGAGAGTGGACACAGTGTTTATGGGTGTGCCCCAAGAGCATGGGGAGCCTAGCTCAAGCAGGCAGTGTCCTAAGGACGGGTCCAGACAGGAGCTGTTGGGTCATGTTGGCAGAAACAGGGCCTACAGAGGAAGGCAGACAGTCCCCAGGGGCGGGTCTTAGAGACCATGCCCTCTGAGCCTGAGGGGAGGGCCCAGTGTGTATTCATAGAGTCAGCTGGCCAATTAGAGAAGAGGAACATCAATCTCAGGGGCGTGAACCAAGAGCAGGCCAATGAGAACAAAGGAGAAGTTGTGCGGACGGGACTCAGAGAGCAGCCTTCTGAAGGAAGCCCGCCAATGGGAGTTCAGAGCTGGCCTTAAAAGGCGGGCATGCTTCCAGGAATTGCGAAGCAGGGTTCAGCCCAGGGCCCTGCCTTGCAGAAACTGTCCAGTGCGTATGTGTATAACTTCATTTGTGCCTGTGCCTCTGTGGATGTGTGCATGCGTGACTGTGAGAGTGTGTGTTTGTGTTTATTTGTGTATGTATATGCGTGTGGAAGGGAGAAAAAGAGAACAACAGAATCACTGTGGCAAAGGACATTTTGTGCAAAATTTTGGCACATTCTGATTTACTGCTAAATATTGACAGCATTGTAGCTCTCCTTGTCACTTGGACACTATTTTTCTTTTCAAATGTAAAGATACTGAAGAGGGAGAGGTTTTGCCCTAAGGCTTGCTCTAGGAACTAGCAGCTTCCCTGTGTGCGTTGCCAGACTAGGAAACTTGTGGTGCCTGTCCATGTGCAGAGTTTCCTGGATGAGTTCCTTCTCGAGCCTTTTTCGCTAGGTCCCATTGGAGATGCATATAGCTAATGATTTGGATATTTTACTCCTTTGGACAACTCTTTTACTGATGCACAGTTTCTCTCCAGGTTTTAGCAATCAATTGTCTGAATGTCATATTGCATCCATTGTAGAAAATGACTACATCAGTGTCTTGCTCCCTCTCTCTCTCTCTCTCTCTCTCTCTCTATATATATATATATATATATATATATATATATATATATATATATATAAGATATAGATGTCTGAAAATATATTTTAGCTAGAGACCTGCACAGCTCTGGATTCGGGTAGTCATGCGGATACACCTGGCCCTTCAGAGTCAGTCATGAGAGACATCTCACAGAACATTCGTTTACCTGTTGTCACTCTACAAATCTCTCAGCACAAACTACAGCTGCCAAATCATCTACTTCCCTCTTGTTCAATTTGTCCAAGGAGTCCTATTCCAAAACTGTAAATCAAAGAAAAAATCGACATAGTGCAGGTCCCTGCACACAGTACAGGCTGAGGCTGGACCAGGGAGATGAAATATGCCAGCCTGAATCTTGGCTGGAGCATCACTAATCTACTTCCTATTTGGAGAGGCAAGGGCAGTTTTGTAGTTGGGCTGCTGCCCAAGTGTTGCTTCTCAGAGTGGGTTAAGACCTAGATTTTCTAAGTGTAACCTTTCCTCACAAATATAAAATAACAATGCCACTTGTAAGAAGTATGCATAGGCATGGAGGGTTTGTCTTCAGTGCTCTGGCACTGATCAACACAGCGCCAGAATTTCTGTCCTTTTCAGTCACTGTCATTCTGTCTCTCTGACTGTCTCTATGTGCCTTCTTCCCTGCACCCTTCGTGGACGTCAGTGCATGCATCTTGACCTCGGTCTTCCTGGTGTTGAACTTTTCCTTTCTTTGCACTTTGGATTACTGAGTCTCGTGCATATGGCGTTTCACAGAGGGTAACTGAGGAGACAGTGTTCCAGCTGCAGGTAACAGGCATATGTCCATCTCCAGCTGCAGCTGTCCAGGCCCTCTGTGCTTGACTCACATTCTCCAGGGCCCTGTGTCTGATACTCAGCCTAAATGCAGCCCTCCACAATTTCCTGCACCACATCCTTGTCCTTATTCCATGAGACCCCAGGTCAAGAGAACTGAAACTCTACCACCCTGGCACACACATTGTACTTTCCCTATATTGGGCCGAATGTAAAGGATCTGTGGTACTGATGGCCACGCCATTGTCCAGATTTTCCACGCTAAACAGAAGCTTCCAGGGTTCAGAAAGAGGGTGTTTTGATGGCTGTGAAAAGTCTTTTCAAGTGCCTCCTGGGGTTTCAAATCCTTTTGAAGCCTGAAGTTCTTTCTTGTAACTAGGGAATATTCTCACCTCTGGCCCGAAAGCCCTCCCAAGTAGGAGCACAGCTATCCACTAGAAACTCCTAATTCAGCCAATGGAGGCATCCATCTTCCTTTTGTCTCCCCATAGCAAGGGCCCAGGGAGTTTGTGCTTCCTGCAAGCTTAGCGACTTTGTATGGGACACTCATGCATGCCTACTTCTGGTAATCTCTCTGAGTGTGATGTGTGGACACCAGGAAACTATGATCACGGATTGTGAGGCCACAGGAGCAATTGTCTTAGCCAGACCCAAAGGGTAGGTGTAAGGGGACGGGTTCAACCACTATTGTTTGGTCAAACACAGTTCCCATGTATGTTGAAAGAAAGCTCTTTCTGGGTTGATTCTGGCTTGTAATCAGCTGCCCTGAGCGGTGGACTGAGAGTCTGGAGGCGGAGTAGACAGCCAAACATGACTGGACAGGCTCCTGCCCTTTAATTCTGAGGGGTGCCCCAGTTTACCCCATTGGCAGTGTTTGGATGATAGTGAGAGATGAGATTGAACAGGTAAGTCAGGAGAGGGAGACATGAGAGTCCCTTTGCATGTGCATTCTTGCTTAGCCTGAATCTGGGCTAGCTGGCTTGCCCTGACCAGCTATGTTCTCTGAACATAAGTTGCAGGTGAGACTGGCTACCTTCCCACCCATGCTCTGAGACTACTATAGGTGAGCTCTGAGCACACACAGACACAGACAGACAGACACACAGACACACACACATATTACTGTCAGGTCTGATAGTACAGCATATGGTGAAGGATGGGACTGTATGGGGTCTGTGGGCATGAGAGCTGCTGCCTTACAATGTCTACAAGCCAGGTTTGAACCTGTCATCTATGAACACCTTGTAGGAGGTTTTTGAATTCTCATCTCTTTCCAGCAGAAGTGGATGGTGGGTGGGCCTTTCAGAGGCTGCCCAATGAGAGTGCTACAGGGCCGTGTGGGCGGTGCTCAAGGTTGCTGGCCAATCACTGACTAGGGCCTTTGACACTACTGGGTGTGTGCAAGCACACTGGCCAATGATATTGCTGGCAGGGGTTCTGGGCGTGGCCTAGGCCTCTGGCATATCAGAGCATGTCTGGTGCCCTGTCTGCGGGCCTTCTTAAGAAAGCCTGACAATGGGGGCTCAGAGCTGGCCTTAAAAGACTGGGCGTGCTTCCAGTAAGTGCGAAGCAGGGTTCAGCCCAGGGCCTGCCTTGCAGAAGCTGTCCAGTGTGGATGTGTATAACTCCGTTTGTGCCTGTGCCCCTGTGGATGTGTGCGTGTGTGTAATTGTAAGAATGTGTGTTTGTGTGTGTTTGTGTGTGAGTGAGAGGGAGGGAGAGAGAGATAGAATAACAGAATCACTGTGGCACAGGAGATTTTGTGCAAAATACTTGGCACATTTTGATTTACAGCTCAATATTGACACCATTATGGCTCTCCTTGGCCCTTGGTCACTTTTCTTCTTTTCAGATGTAAAGACACTGAAGAGGGAGAGGTTTTTCCCTGAGGCTTGCACTGGGAATGAGCAACTGCCCTTTGTGTATTGCCAGACTAGGAAATTTGTGGTGCCTGTCCATGTGGAGAGTGTCCTGGATGAGTTTCTTCTGGAACCTTTTTAGCTAGTTCCCATTGGAGCTGCATATAGCTAATGATTTGGACATTTTACTCCTTTGGACAATTCTTTTCCTGATGCACAGTTTCTCTCCAGGTTTTAGTAATCAATTGCCTATTCAGTCTCCTGCTCTCATACACTCTGTTTCATTCATTAATATTTTACTTATATACTTATTTTAATGACAGGCCCAGATATACAAAGAGAGTAACCAGAGCACTGCTGAGCTCTGGCGTGTTGTGTTGGCAATTTCACCTAGGCTACTGGAGCATCAGTGTGTAAGTCTTTCTGACACATGCCATATTCTCTCAGCTCATTTCCATGCCAGTATCACTCAGAGTTTATAATAAAGAGATACATACATATATATATAAACACATATATTTATATATATGTCATTTTTTGAATTTTCTACCTCTTGTATTTGACCTTAAATCAGAATTATCACATATATAACAGCCTAGATTTTCAGAAATAATTGGCCATGTAGCTGGAGCAGTATTCAATACAATTATAAATAATAGAACCTTCCAGTAGCATTTATAATCGTGTTTCTATCAGGATCCTTATTGTAATTATTATAGCCCAGAACTTCCCTCCTTTTTCTAGTGTAGGCTTCAATACGTATGTGTTTGTTTTCTTTTTTCGGAAATCTTAATTTCCTTGGACCCTGAAGTGTTTGGGAATTTTTGAAGCAGCACTCTGTTTCTCAGAATATGTTTTCTATGTTTATGCTGTAATCAGGTCTTCTTGTGTTTTTTATTTTCATTATTTTTATTTTTTCAAGTCCTCACAAATCATCCCCATTTATTTGCATATTTATTTATTCAGTCAGGTTTCACATGAGTGTCATTTCTTCTGTTTGATATATTTTCTCTTATAACTGAAGGGAACTCTTGACACCCAATGCATTTCCTGGGGCAAATACTACACACATATAGTGAAGGCTTGATTGTGTGGAGTCTGTGGGCATTAGAGCTGCTGCCTCTACAACACAGGTTTGAACCTGTCATGAATGAACACAGTCTAGGGGGTTTTTGACTTCTGGTCTATTTCCAACTCCTCTATTTCTTTTCTCTCCTTCTCTGTCTCTGACTCTCACAGGCTCTCACTTACTATGTCTGAACGCAGTAATATTTTACTTATATCCTTATTTTATTGACAAGCCCAGAATACAAAGAGAGTTGCCAGAGCACTGCTGAGCTCTGGCTTGTTTTGTTGGTGATTTCACCTAGGCTACTGAAGCCTCAGCTTGGTATGTCGCTCTGACACAAACCATATTCTGTCTCCTCATATCGATGGCAGTATCTCTGTGACTTAATAATAAAGATATACATCCATATACATATATAAGTGCACATACATATCTGTCATTTTTAGAATTGTGGACCTATTGTCTACCTGTGGTTTGTATTATTTTTTAATTTCTTCAAATCCTCCTAGATCATCCACATTTAATTGCATATTTATTTATATATTTAGTACGATATCACATGAGGGGTCATTTTTTCTGCCTGATAGATTTTCTCTTATAATTGAAGGGAAATTTGGACACACAATACATTTCCTTTTGCAGATACTACACACTATACAACTACTACTGCACTGCTTTCGACAGTGACATCCATTGCACAATGGATTAGTATTGCAAGACTCTAAAGAATGTTCCCTATTCAACCTACAATGTTGTTCACCTCAAAAATATTTATTCTGCTCTTTATTGGGGATGAATGGTTTACAGTCAAGAGTTACATGTAATAGTGGCTAAGGGGGTAATTTTTCCCACTTTCCCTATATTTCTGTACATCATTTGTAACTTTCCTATTGAGGAGAAGGAAACAGTCATAAATTTAGAGACAGAGAGAAAGCTGCAGCTCTGATTTGCCACTAGCCCAGCTTTTCCCTAATTGGGTAAGTGGTGACCAGGGGCTCACAATGCGGTCTTGGGCTTCCACATAGTTCTTTGGCATTCTTTCTTAGGTAAAAACTGGAATACCTGGCTTGCCCTGACCAGCTAGGTTCTCTGTACATAAGTTGCAGGTGAGGCTGGCTACCTTGACACCCATGCTCTGAGACTACTACAGGTGAGCTCTGAGCACATACAGACACACACATACAGAAAAACAGACACACACACACACACACATTACTGTCAGGTCTGGTAGTACAGCATATGGTGAAGGCTGGGCCTGTCTGGTGTCTGTGGGCATGAGAGCTGCTGCCTTAGAATCTCTACAAGCCAGGTTTTATCCTGTCATCAATGAACACAGTGTAGGAGGTTTTTGAATTCTGAGACACTGAAGAGGGAGAGGTTTTTGCCCTGAGGCTTGCACTGGGAACTAGCAGCTGCCCTGTGTGTGTTGCGAGACTAGGAAACTTGTGGTGCCCGTCTATGTGGAGAGACTCCTGGAGGAGTTCCGTCTCAAGCCTTTTTCGATCGGTCCCAATGGAGCTGCATATAGCTAATGATTTGGAGATTTTACTCCTTTGGACAATTCTTTTCCTGATGTACAGTTACTCTCCAGGTTTTAGCAATCAATTGTCTGAATGTCATATCGAATCCATTGTAGAAAATGACGACATCAGTGTCTCTCTCTCTCTGTCTCTCTCTATATTTATGTAATATGTAGAGGTCTGAAAATATTTTTAGGTAGAGTCCTCCACAGCTCTGGATTAGGGTAGTAAAGTGGATACACCAGGCCCTTCTGAGCCACAGTCATGAGAGACATATCACTGAGCCATATCGTTTATCACTCTACAAATCTCTTTCAGCAAAACTACTGCTGCCAAATCATCTACTTCCCTCTTGCTCATTTTTTCCACTGAGTCCTATCCAAAACTGTAAATCAAAGAAGAAATAGACATAGTGCAGTTCCCTGCACACAGGACAGGATGAGGCTGTATCAGGGAGATGAAATACGCCAGCCTGCATTTGGCTGGAGCATCACTAAAACTACTTCCAATTTGGAGAGGCAAGGGCTGATTTGGAGAGTGGGCTGCAGACCGAGTGTTGCTTCTCAGAGTGGGCTAAGACCTACCTGTTCTAAGTGTAACCTTTCCTCAAAAACATAAAATAGCAATGCCACTTGTAAGAAGTATGCGTGGGCATGGAGTGTTTGTCTTCAGTGCTCTGTCACTGATCAACACAGGGCCAGAATTTCAGTCCTTTTATGTCTCTGTAATTCTCTCTCTCTGACGGTCACTGTGTGCCTTCTTCCCTGGGCCCTTACTGGAAGTCAGTGCATGCATTGTGAACTCATTCATCCTGGTGTTGAAATGTTCCTTTCTTTGCCCTTTGCATTATTTAGTCTCCTGCACATGTTGCAGTACAGAGGGGAACTGCGGAGACACCATTCCTGCTGAAGGTAAGAGGCATATGTCCATCTGCAGATGCAGCTGTCCAGGCCCTCTGTGCTTGACTCCCATTCTCCAGGGCCCTGTGGCTGACACTCAGCCTACATAAAGCCCTCCTAACCTTCCTGTACAGCGTCCTTGTCCTTATTCCATGAGAGCCCCGGTGAAGTGAAGTGAAACTCTACCACCTTGGCTCACACATTGTGCTTTCCCTCTATTACTCTTTTGGACAATTCTTTTACTGATGCACAGTTTCACTCCATGATTTACCAATCAATTATCTGAATGTCATATCAAATCCATTGTAGAAAATGACTACATCAGTTTCTCTCTCTCTCTCTCTCTATATATATATATATATATATATATATATATATATATACCCATATATATATATATATATATATATATATATATATATATATATATATGTGTGTGTGTGTGTAACATGTAGAGGTCTGAAAATATTTTTTATCTAGAAACCTACACAGCTCTGGATTAGGTTAGTTAAGTGGATACACCTGGCCCTTCTGAGCCACAGTCATGAGAGACATCTCACAGAACATATCGTTTATCACTCTACAAATCTCTCTTAGCACAAACTACAGCTGCCAAATCATCTACTTCCCTCTTGCTCATTTAGTCCACCGACTCCTATCCAAAAACTGTAAATCAAAGAAGAAATAGACATAGTGCAGTTCCCTGCACACAGGATAGGCAGAGGCTGGACCAGGGAGTTGCAATACGCCAGCCTGCATCTTGGCTGGAGCCTCACTAAGACTACTTCCAATTTGTAGAGGCGGGGGCAGTTTTGGAGAGTGGGCTGCCGGCCAAGTGTTGCTTCTCAAAGTGGCTAAGACCTAGATGTTGTACATGTTACCTTTCCTCAGCAATATAAAATAGCAATGCCTCTAGTAAGAAGTATGCATGTGCATGGAGGGTTTGTCTTCAGTGCCCTGGCACTGATCCACACAGCGCCTGAATTTCAGTCCTTTACTATCTCTGTCATTCTGTCTCTCTGACTGTCTCTACATGCCTTCTTCCCTGGGCCTTTACTGGAAGTCAGTGCATGCATCGTGAACACAGGCATCCTGTTGTTGAAATTTTCCTTTCTTTGCCCTTTGGTTTATTTAGTCTCCTGCACATGGTGTAGTACAGAGGGGAACTGCGGAGTCAGCGTTGCTGCTGCAGGTTCCCGGCATATGTCCATCTGCAGCTGCAGCTGTCCAGGCCATCTGTGCTTGACTCCCATTCTCCAAGGACCTGAGGCTGACACTCAGCCTAAATGCAGCCCTCCTCACCTTCCTGCACAGCGTTCTTGTCCTTATTCCATGAGAGCCCAGATGAAGAGAAGTTAAACTCTATCCCGCTTGCACACACATTGTGCTTTCTTTCTATTAAGCCGAATGTAAAGGATCTGTGGTACTGATGGGCACACCAGTGTCGAGATTTTCCACCCAAAACAGAAGCTTCCAGGGTTCTGACAGAGGGTGTTTTGATGGCTGTGAAATGTATTTTTCAAGTGCCTCATGGGGTTTCAAATCCTTTTGAAACCTGAAGTTCTTTCTTGTATCTAGGGAATATTCTCACCTATTGCCAGAAGGGTCGCCCAACAAGGAGCACAGCTATCCAGGGGTAAGGAGGTCTGCCAGCCTGCTAGTTCCTGGAGGGATTCCTGAGTATGTCCTCAGGGCCCAAGTGGTAACAGGTTTTCCCAGTTACCTTTGTTAGCATCAGCCAGGCCCTCAAGTGAGTTGTGGGGCTGTGATCTCCACTGGAAGCTCCGAATTCAGCCAAAGGAGGCATCCATCTTTCTTTTGTCTGTCCATAGCAAGGGCCCAGGGATTGTGTGCTTCCTGCAAGCAGAGCGACTTTGTAAGGGACACTCATGCATGCCTACTTCTGGGAATCTCTTTGAGTGTGATGTGTGGACACAAGGACACCGTAATCAGGGATGTGAGGCCACAGGAGCAATTGTCTTAGCTGGACCCAAAGGGTAGGTGTAAGGGACCAGGTTCATCCACTATTGTTTGGTCGAACACAGTTCCCATCTATGTTGAAACACAGCTCTTTCAGGGTACTTTCTGTGCTAGTAATCTCCTGCCCTGAGCAGTGGACTGAGATCCTGGAGGCTGAGTATGCAGCCAAATGTGACTGGACAGGCCCATGCCCCTGAATTCTGAGGCCCATGCCCCTGAATTCCACATTGGCAGTGTTTGGATGATAGATAGTGAAGCATGGGATTGAATAAGGAACTCAGTTGATTTAGACACGAGAGTCCCTTTGTATATGCATTCTTGCTCAGCCCGAATCTGGGCTAGCTGACATGCCCTGACCAGCAAGGTTCTCCATAAATAGGTTGCAGGTGAGGCTGGGTACCTTGCTCCCCATGCTCTGAGACTATTTCAGGTGAGCTCTGAGCACACACATACACACAGAGTCAGACAGACATACAGACACACACACACACACACACACACACACACACACACATTACGGTCAGGTCTGGTAGTACAGCATATGGTGAAGGTTGGGCCTGTCTGGTGTCTGTGGGCATGAGAGATGCTGCCTTACAATCTCTACAAGCCAGGGTTGATCCTGTCATCAATGAACACAGTGTAGGAGATAATTGAATTCTGAGACACTGAAGAGGGAGAGGTTTTTGCCCTGAGGCTTGCACTCAGACTAGCAGCTGCCCTGTGTGTGTTGCGAGACTAGGAAACTTGTGGTTTCTCCATGTGGAGAGTCTCCTGGATGAGTTCCTTCTCGAGCATTTTTCGATCGGTCCCGCTGGTGCTGCAAATAGCTAATGATTTGGAGATATTACTCTTTTGGACAATTCTTTTCCTGATGCACAGTTTCACTCCATGATTTACCAATCAATTGTCTGAATGTCATATCAAATCCATTGTAGAAAATGACTCCGTCAGTCTCTCTCTCTCTCTCTCTCTCTATATATATATATATATATATATATATATATATATATACACACACACACACACACACACATATATATATATATACACACACAGACACACACAGTCAGACAGACAGACACACACACACACATTACGGTCAGGTCTGATAGTACAGCATAAGGTGAAGGCTGGGGCTGTCTGCGGTCTGTGGCCATGAGATCTGCTTCTTACTATCTCTACAAGCCAGCTTTGAAACTGTCATCAATGAACACAGTGTAGGAGGTTTTTGAATTCTCACTCTTTCCAGCAGAATTGGCTGGTGGGCGGGCCTTCCAGAGGCTCCCAATGAGCATGCTGCAGGGCCCTGTGGGCGGTGCTCAAGGTTGCTAGCCAGTCACTGACTAGGGCCTTTGACACTCCTAGGTGTGTCCTAGCCCACTGGCCAATGATATTGCTGGCAGGGTTTCTGGGCGTGGCCTAGGCCTCTGGCATATCAGATCATGGCTGGTGCCCTGTTTGTGGGCCTTCTGAAGTATGCCGGACAATTGGAGCTCAGAGCTGGCCTTAAAAGGCTGGGCGTGATTCCAGGAAGTGCGAAGTAGGTTTCAGCCCAGGGCCCTAACTTGCAGAAGCTGTCCAGTGTGATGTTTATAACTCCGTTTGTGCCTGTGCCTCTGTGAATGTGTGAGTGTGTGTAAGTGTGAGAGTGTGTGTTTGTGTGTGTTTGTGTGTGTGTCTGAGAGAGGGAGAGAGAGAACAACAGAATCACTGTGGCACAGGTGATTTTGTACAAAACACTTGGCAAATTCGGATTTACAGCTCAATATTGACACCATTATGGCGCTCCTTGGCCCTTGGTCACTTTTCTTATTTTCAGATGTAAAGACTGTGAAGAGGGAGAGGTTTTTTCCCTGAGGCTTGCACTGGGAACTAGAAGCTGCCCTGTGTGTGTTGCGAGACTAGGAAACTTGTGGTGCCTGTACATGAGGAGAGTCTCCTGGATGAGTTCCTTCTCGACCCTTTTACGGTGTGCCATTTGGATCTGCATATTGCTAATGATTTGGAGATTTTACTCCTTTGGACAATTCTTTTCCTGATGCACAGTTTCTCTCCACGTCTTAGCAATCAATTGTCTGAATGTCATATCGCATCCATTGTAGAAAATGACTACATCAGTGTCTTGATGTCTCTCTCTCTCTCTCTCTCTCTCTCTCTCTCTATATATATATATATATATATATATATATATATATATATATATAACATGTAGAGGTCTGAAAATATATTTTAGCTAGAGACCTGTACAGCTCTTGATTCGGGTAGTAATGCGGATACACCTGGCCATTCTGAGCCACAGTCATGGGAGACATCTCACAGAGCCATTCGTTTACCTCTTGTCACTCTACAAATCTCTCTCAGCACAAAGTACAGCTGCCAAATCATCAACTTCCCTCTTGCTCCTTTTGTCCACCGAGTCCTATCCCAAAACAGTAAATCAAAGAAGAAATAGACATAGTGCAGTTCCCTGCACACAGGGCAGGCTGAGGCTAGACCAGGGCGATGAAATACGCCACCCTGCATTTGGCTGGAGCATCACTAAAACTTCTTCCAATATGGAGAGGTGGGGGCAGTTTTGCAGAGTGGTCTGCAGGCCAAGTGTTGCTTCTCAGAGTGGGCTAAGACCTAGATGTTCTAAGTGTAACCTTTCCTCTCAAACATAAAATAACAATGCCATTTGTAAAAAGTATGCATGGGCATGGGGGGTTTGTCTTCAGTGATCTTGCACTGATCAACACAGGGGCAGAATTTCTGTCCTTTTCAGTCACTGTCATTCTGTCTCTCAGACTGTCTCTGTGTGCCTTCTTCACTGGGCCCTTACTGGAATTTATTGCATACATCGTGAACTCGGTATTCTCGGTGTTGAAATTTTCCTTTCTTTGCCCTTTGGATTACTTAGTCTTGTGCATATGGCAAAGTACAGAGGGGAACTGAGGAGACAGCCTTCCTGCTGCAGGTAACAGGCATATGCCAGTCTCCAGCTACAGCTGTCCAGGCCTTCTGTGCTTGACTCCCACTCTCCAGGGTCCTGTGGCTGACACTCAGCCTAAATTCAGCCTTCCTCAATTTCCTGCAACGCATACTTGTCTTTATTCCATGAGAGCCCAGGTTAAGAGAAGTGAAACTCTACCACCATGGCACACACATTGTGCTTTCCCTCTATTGGGCCGAATGTAAAGGATCTGTGGTACTGATGGCCACCGATATTCCATGCAATACGGAAGCTTCCAGGGTTCAGAAAGAGGGTGTTTTGATCGCTCTGAAATTTATTTTCCAAGTGCCTCCTGGGGTTTCAAATCCTTTTGAAACCTGAAGTTCTTTCTTGTATCTAGGGAATATTCTCACCTCTGGCCTGAAGGCTCTCCCAACTAGGAGCACAGCTATCCCAGCGTCAGGAGGTCTGACAGCCTGCTAGCTCCTGGAGGGATTCCTGAGTATGTCCTCAGGCCCCAAGTGGTAACAGGTGTCTCCAATTGCCTTTATTAGCAGCAGCCAGGCCCTCAGGTGAGGGGCGGGGCTGTGATCTCCACTGGAAGCTCCTAATTCAGCCGATGGAGGCATCCATCTTCCTTTTGTCTCTCCATAGCAAGAGCCCAGGTAGTTTGTGCTTCCTGTAAGCAGAGCGAGTTTGTATGGGACACTCATGCATGCCTACTTCTGGGAATCTCTGAGGTGATGTGTGGACACCAGGACACCATGATCAGGGAATTGAGGCCACAGGAGCAATTGCCTTAGCTACCCCCAAAGATTAGGTGTAAGGGGCCAGTTCATACACTATTGTTTTGTCAAACACAGTTCCCATCTATGTTGAAACACAGCTCTTTCTGGGTTCTTTCAGGGCTTGTAATCTGCTGCCCTGAGCAGTGGACTGAGAGCCTGGAGGCTGAGTAGGCAGCCAAACGTGACTGCCTACTCAGCTTCATGCCCCTGAATTCTGAGGGATGCCCCAGCTTACCCCGTTGTCAGTGTTTGGATGATAGTGATGCATGGGATTGAATCCGGAACTCAGGAGAGGGAAACATGAGAATCCCTTTGCATATGCATTCTTGGTTAGCCACAATCTGGGCTAGTTGGCTTGCCCTGTCCAGCTAGGTTCTCTGTACATAAGTTGCAGGTGAGGCTGGCTACCTTGACACCCATGGTCTGAGACTACAATAGGTGAGCTCTGAGCACACACAGACACAGACAGACAGACAGACAGACACACATTCACACACACATTACTATCATGTGTGGTAGTACAGCATATGGTGAAGGCTGGGGCTGTATGGGGTCTGTGGGCATGAGAGCTGCTGCCTTACAATCTCTACAAGCCAGGATTGAACCTGTCAGCAATGAACACAGTATAGGAGGTTTTGACTTCTGATCACTTTCCAACTCATCTATTTCTTTTCTCTCCTTTCTGTCTCTGACTCTCACAGGGTCTCACTCACTCTGTCTGCACTCAGTAATATTTTACTTATATCCTTATTTTATTAACAGGCCCATATATACAAACAGAGTTGCCAGAGCACTGCTGAGCTCTGGCTTGTGTTAGTGATATCTCCTAGGCTACTGGAGTCCCAGCTTTGTAAGTCTCTCTGACACAAGCCATACTCTGTCTCCTCATATCCATGGCAGTATCTCTCAGACTTTATAATAAACATATACATATATATATGTTATTTTTAGAATTGTCGACCTATGTAATTGATCTTTATTAGAATTAACACATTTATAACAGCTTCCTTTTTCATTAATAATTGGCCACCTAGTTGGAGCAGGATTCAATACAATTATAAATAATAGAACCTTCCAGTAGCATTTCTATTAGCATCCTTATGTAATTATGATAGTACAGAACTTGCCTCCTTTCTCTAGTGTAAGCTTCAGTACATATGAGTCTCTTTTCATTCTCCTGAAATCTTAATTTCCCTGGACTCTGAAGTGTCTCGGAATTTTTGAAGCAGCCCTCTGTTTCTCAGCAGATGGTTTTCATTCACTCCTGTAATCAGGTCTTCTTGTGCTTTTTGTTTTTATTTTTCATTTTTTTTCAAATCCTCCTAGATCATCCCCATTTATTTGCATATTTATTTATTTATAAGGGGTCATTTATTTATGAGGGGTCATTTCTTCTTCTTGATAGATTTTTCTCTTATAATTTAAGGGAAATTTACACTCACAATATATTTCGTCTGGTAAATACTACACACATATGCTGAAGGCTGGAGTGGTTTGTGTTCTGTGGACTTGAGACTTCTGCCTTACAATCTCTACAACCCAGGTTTGAACCTGTCATGTATGAACACAGTGTGGGAGGTTTTTGACTTCTGGTCTCTTTCCCACTCTTCTATTTCTCTTCTTGAATTCTCTGTCTCTGACTCTCACAGGCTCTCACTCACTCTGTCTGCACTCATTAATATTTTACTTGTACATTATTTTACTGACAGGCCCAGATATACAAAGGGAATCACCACACTGCTGATCTCTGGCTGTTTATTTGGCGATTTCACCTAGGTTTCTGGAACTTCAGCTTTGTAAGTCTCTCTGCCACAAGCCATACTCTGTCTCCTCATAGCCATGCCAGTATCCCTCAGAGTCTATAATAAATATACACTTACATATATATATATATAAGTCATTTTTAGAATTGTTGACCTTTTTATTTGATCTTAATGCAGAATTACCACATTTATAACAGCCTCATTATTCATAAATAATTGGTCACATAGTTGGAGCAGGATTCACTACAATTATAAATTATAAGCCTTCCAGGAGCATATCCAATAGCCTTTCTATCAGTATACTCATTGTAAATATCATAGCACAGAACTTTCCTCCACATTCTAGTGTAAGCTTCAACATGTATGCCTTTCTTTTCATTCTGTGGATTTCTTAATTTGCTTGGACCCTGAAGTGTCAGGGAAGTTTTGAACCAGCCCTCTGTTTCTCAGCAGACATTTTCGATATTTCTGCTGTAATCAGTTCTTCCTGTGGTTTTTGTTTTTATTTTTTTCAAATCCTCCTAGATCATCCCCATTCATTTGCATATTTATTTATTTATTTAGTCCCATATCACATGAGGGGTCATATCTTCTGCCTGATAAATTTTCTCTTATAACTGAAGGGAACTTTTGACACACAATACATTTCCTTTTGCAGATACTACACACTACTACAACTACTACTGGACTGTTTTTGACAGTGACATCCAATGCACAATGGATTAGTATTGCATGGCTCTAAAGAATGTTCACTATTTAACCTACAAAGTTTTTAACCTCACAAATAATTATTCTGTTCTTTCTTGGGGGATGAATGGTTTACTCCCAACAGTTACATGTAATAGTGGGCTCAGGGGTAATTTTTCCCACTTTCCCTGTATTTCTGTACATCCTTTGTAACTTTTTCACTGAGGAGAAGGAAACAGTCATAAAATGAGAGAGCAGTGCCCAAGCCGGAAGAGAGACAGAAAAACAGCTGCAGTTCTGATTTGACACTAGCCCAGCTTTTCCCTAGCTGGGAAAGTGGTGAGCAGGGGCTCTAAACGGGGTCCTGGGCTTCTACATAGTTTCCCTGTCAGCTCCACCAGCTGTGCCTCCAACCCATGCTCCCTTCATTGTCCATGTAAGTATAGATATGCTCTAGGCACTTCTCACCTTCATATGCCAGAAACTTAATACTTCTCCCCTCCACCCATGAAACTTTGACCTTTTACTTGAGTGCAAAACAGCAACCCCAATCCACGTTATTTTAGGGAAAAGTGTGTGGGTCTCTGTGGGAGGGTGTGTGTGTGTGTGTGTGTGTGTGTAAGTGTACATAAGTGTGTTTCAGTTATGATTACCGCTGTTGTTTCTGTATTCCTGACGCAAATTCTTAGGAACTCGGTTGTGCAATGACAAAGGAAGTTTCCACTGCACAAGTGGTTTTTCAAATATGAATGGCACATTGGATATTCTGGACACTGATGTGCATTCTCCCAGGTGGTCCTCAGATGGGTTCTTTCCTTTACTATTCCCATGCTGTGTGTAATTTTCTGTGTAGACTCAAAGAGTAGTGGCATGGGGGAGCTCAGCTGCATTCTGCTGTGTGTCCACAAGGTGGCAGCACAGCCCATAGTTGAGTGTAGTGATTCTGTGGAATGAGGAGAACTCTGGGATTTGTGGCCCATGGACAGCAAGGTTGAAATTGAGGTAGAGTGCCCTAGACATCTGTTCTTTCCTCTGGGGTGGGGGGGTGCCTCATTTGGCTTTGCAACTGGAAGGGGTTTCTCTCTTTTTCTGGGATGACTCTACTGGGAGCTTGTGAATCCCTGTGCTCAGCTGCATTCTGCTGGGTGTCCACAAGAGGGCAGCACCAGTGTGTGACTAAGGCACCATGGGGCAAGTGCCTTGAGGCACCGGGCTAGGAGAGTGGAGAGAGTGATTATGGGTGTGCCCCATGAGCATGGCCAGCCTAGCTCAATCAGGCAGTGTCTTAAGGACGGGTCCAGACAGGAGCTGTTGGGTCATCTTGGCAGAAACAGGGCCTACAGAGGATGACAGACAGTTCCCAGGGGCGGGTCTAAGAGACCACGCCATCTGAGTCTCAGGGGAGGGCCCAGTGCATATATATAGAGAAAGTTGTCCAATTAGAGAAGAGGAACATCACCTTCAGGGGCGTGAACCAAGAGCTGGCCAATGAGAACAGAGGAGAAGTTGCGAGAACATGACTCAGAGAGTAGCCTTCTGATGGAAGCCCGCCAAGGGGAGCTCAGAGCTAGTCTTAAAAGGCAGGCGTGCTTCCCGGAAGTGATAAGCAGGGTTCAGCCCAGGGCCCTACCTTGCAGAAGCTGTCCAGTGCGCATGTGTATAACTCCATTTGTACCTGTACCTCTGTGGATGTGTGCGTGCGTGACTGAGAGAGTGTGTGTTTGTGTTTGTTTGTGTGAGTATGTGTGTGGGAGGGAGAGAAAGAGAACAATAGAATCACTGTGGCACAGGAGATTTTGTGCAAAACACTTGGCACATTCTGATTTGCTCCTCAATTTTGACACCATAGTAGCTCTCCTTGTTGCGTGGACACTTTTTTCTTTTTAGATGTAAAGACACTGAAGAGGGAGAAGTTTTTGCCCTGAATCTGGCACTGGGAACTAGCAGCTGCCCTGTGTGTGTTGCCAGACTAGGAAACTTGTGGTGCCTGTCCATGTGGAGAGTCTCCTGGATGAGTTCCTTCTCAAGACTTTTTCGCTAGGTCGCATTTGAGCTGCATATAGATAATGATTTGGATTTTACTCCTTTGGACAATTCTTTTCCTGATGCACAGTTTCTCTCCAAGTTTTAGCAATCAATTGTCTTTATGTCATATCTAATCCATTGTAGAAAATGACTACATCAGTGTCTCTCTCCCTCTCTTTTTCTCTCTCTCTCTCAATATATATATATATGTGTGTGTAACTTGTAGAGGTCTGAAAATATATTTTAGCTAGAGACCTGCAAGCTCTGGATTCGGGTAGTAATGCGGATACACCTGCCCCTTCTGAGCCACAGTCATGAGAGACATCTCACAGAGCCATTCGTTTACCTCTTGTCACACTACAGATCTCTCTCAGCACAAACTACCACTGCCAAATCATCTACTTCCCTCTTGCTCATTTTGTCCACCGAGTCCTATCCCAAAACTGAAAATCAAAGAGGAAATAGACAGTGCAATTCCCTGCACACAGGACAGGCTGAGTCTGGACCAGGGAGATGCAATACGCCAGCCTGCATCTTGGCTGGAGCATCACTAAGACTACATCCAATTTGGAGAGGCGGGGGCAATTTTCGAGAGAGGGCTGCCGGCCAAGTGTTGCTTCTCAGAGTGGTTAAGTCCTAGATGTTCTAAGTGTAAGCTTTCCTCACAAACATATAATAACAATGCCACTTGTAAGAAGTATGCATGGGCTTGGAGGGTTTGTCTTCAGTGCTATGGCACTGATCAACACAGGGCCAGAATTTCAGTCCTTTTCTGTCTCTGTCATTCTGTCTCTCTAACTGTCTCTACGTGCCTTCGTTCCTGGGCTCTTAGTGGAAGTCAGTGCATGCATCAGGAACTCAGTCATCCAGGTGTTGAAATTTTCCTTTCTTTGTCCTTTGGATTATTTAGTCTCCTGCACTTGGTGTAGTACAGAGGGGAACTGCTGAGACAGCGTTCCTGCTGCAGGTTCCAGGCATATGTCCATTTCCAGCTGCAGCTGTCCAGGCCCTCTGTGCTTGACTCTCATTCTCCAGGACCCTGTGGCAGACACTCAGCCTAAAGGAAGCCCTCCTCAGTTTCCTGCACCGCATTATCATACTTATTCCATGAGAGCCCAGGTGAAGAGAAGTGAAACTCTATCCCCCAGGCACACACATTGTGCTTTCCCTCTATTAAGCCGAATGTAACGGGTCTGTGGTACTGATGGCCACACCAGTGTCCAGATTTCCCACGCAAAATGGAAGCTTCCAGGGTTCAGAAGGAGGGTGATTTGATGGCTGTGAAATGTCTTTTCCAAGTGCCTCATGGGGTTTTCAAATCCTTTTGAAACCTGAAGTTCTTTCTTGTATCTAGGGAATATTCTCACGTCTGGCCAGAAGGGCCACCCAACTAGGAGCACAGCTATCCCGGGGTCAGGAGGTCTGCCAGCCTGCTAGCTTCTGGAGGGATTCCTGAGTATGTCCTCAGGCCCCAAGTGGTAACAGGTGTTTCCAATTGCCTTTATTAGCAGCATCCAGGCCCTCAGGTGAGGTTCGGGGCTGTGATCTCCACTGGAAGCACTGAATTCAGCCAATGGAGGCTTCCGTCTTTCTTTTGTCTGTCCATAGCAAGGGCCCGGGGAGTTTGTGCTTCCTGCAAGCAGAGAGACTTTGTATGGGACACTCATGCATGCCTACTTCTGGGAATCTCTCTGAGTGTGATGTGTGGACACCAGGAGACAATGATCAGGTATGTAAGGCCACAGGAGCAATTGCTTTAGCCGGACCCAAAGGGTAGGTGTAAAGGACCGGGTTCATCCACTATTGTTTGGTCAAACACAGTTCCCATCTATGTTGAAACACAGCTCTTTCTGGGTACTTTCTCTGCTTGGAATCTGCTGCCCTGAGCAGTGGACTGAGAGCCTGGAGGCTAAGAAGGCAGCCAAACGTGACTGGACAGGCTCATGCCCCTGAATTCTGAAGGGTTCCCCAGCTTCCCCCGTTGGCAGTTTTTGGATGATAGATAGTGAGGCATGGGATTGAGTAGGGAACTCAGGAGATTTAGACATGAGAGTCCCTTTGCATATGCATTCTTGCTTAGCCAGAATCTGGGCTAGCTGGCTTGCGCTGACCAGCTAGGTTCTCTGTACATAAGTTGCAGGTGAGGCTGGCTACCTTGCCACCCATGCTCTGAGACTACTACAGGTGAGCTCTAAGCACACACAGACACACACAGTCAGACAAACAGACAGACACACACACACACACAAACACACACACATACATTACTGTCAGGTCTGATAGTACAGCATATGGTGAAGGCTGGGGCTGTCTGGGGTCTGTGGGCATGAGAGCTGCTGCCTTACAATCTCTACAAGCCAGGGTTGATCCTGTCATCAATGAACACAGTGTAGGAGGTTTTTGTATTCTGAGACACTGAAGAGGGAGAGGTTTTTGCCCTGAATCTGGCACTGGGAATTAGCAGCTGCCCTGTGTGTGTTGCCAGACTAGGAAACTTGTGGTGCCTGTGCATGTGGAGAGTCTCCTGGATGACTTCCTTCTCGAGCCTTTTTCGATCAGTCCTTTTGGATCTGCATATAGCAAATTATTTGGAGATTTTACTCCTTTGGACAATTCTTTTCCTGATGCACAGTTTATCTCCAGGTTTTAGCAATCAATTGTCTTTAGGTCATATCGAATCCATTGTAGAAAATAACTATATCAGTGTCTCTCTCTCTCTCTCTCTCTCTCTCTCTATATATATATATATATATATATATATATATATATATGTAACTTGTAGAGGTCTGAAAATATTTTTAGCTAGAGAACAGCACAGCTCTGTATTAGGGTAGTAAGGTGGATACACCTGGCCCTTCAGAGCCACAGTCATGAGAGACATCTCACAGAGCGATATCATTTATCACTCTACAAATCTTTCTCAGCACAAACTACCTCTGCCAAGTCATCTACTTCCCTCTTGCTCATTTTGTCCACCGAGTCCTATCCCAAAACTGAAAATCAAAGAAGAAATAAACATAGTGCAATTCCCTGCACACAGGACAGGCTGAGTCTGGACCAGGGAGATGCAATACACCAGCCTGCATCTTGGCTAGAGCATCACTAAGACTACATCCAATTTGGAGAGGCGGGGGCAATTTTCGAGAGAGGGCTGCCGGCCAAGTGTTGCTTCTCAGAGTGGTTAAGTCCTAGATGTTCTAAGTGTAAGCTTTCCTCACAAACATATAATAACAATGCCACTTGTAAGAAGTATGCCTGGGCTTGGAGGGTTTGTCTTCAGTGCTCTGGCACTGATCAACAAAGGGCCAGAATTTCAGTCCTTTGATGTCTCTGTCATTCTGTCTCTCTAACTGTCTCTAAGTGCCTTCTTTCCTGGGCCCTTACTGGAAGTCAGTGCATGCATCTTGAACTCAGTCATCCTGGTGTTGAAATTTTCCTTTCTTTGTCCTTTGGTATATTTAGTCTCCTGCACTTGGTGTAGTACAGAGGGGAACTGCTGAGACAGCGTTGCTGCTGCAGGTTCCAGGCATATGTCCATCTGCAGCTGCAGCTGTCCAGGCCCTCTGTGCTTGACTCCCACTGTCCAGGGCCGTGAGGCTGACACTCAGCCTAAATGCAGTCCTCCTCACCTTCCTGCACAGCGTCCTTGTCCTAATTCCATGAGAGACCAGGTGAAGAGAAGTGAAACTCTATCCCCCTGGCAGACACATTGTGTTTTCCCTCTATTAAGTAGAATGTAAAGGATCTGTGGTACTGATGGCCACACCAGTGTCCAGATTTTCCATGCAAAACAGAAGCTTCCAGGGTTCTGAAAGAGGGTGTTTTGATGGGTGTGAAATGTCTTTTCCAAGTGCCTCATTGGGTTTTCATATCCTTTTGAAACCTGAAGTTCTTTCTTGTATCTAGGGAATATTCTCACGTCTGGCCAGAAGGGCCACCCAACTAGGAGCACAGCTATCCCGGGGTCAGGAGGTCTGCCAGCCTGCTAGTTCCTGGAGGGATTCTTGAGTATGTCCTCAGGGCCCAAGTGGTAACAGGTGTTTCCAATTGCCTTTATTAGCAGCATCCAGGCCCTCAGGTGAGGTTCGGGGCTGTGATCTCCACTGTAAGCACCGAATTCAGCCAATGGAGGCTTCCGTCTTTCTTTTGTCTGTCCATAGCAAGGGCCCGGGGAGTTTGTGCTTCCTGCATGCAGAGAGACTTTGTATGGGACATTCATGCATGCCTACTTCTGGGAATCTCTCTGAGTGTGATGTGTGGACACCAGGAGACCATGATCAGGGATGTAAGGCCACATGAGCAATTGCCTTAGCCTGACACAAAGGGTAGGTGTAAGGGACCGGGTTCATCCACTATTGTTTGGTCAAACACAGTTCCCATCTATGTTGAAACACAGCTCTTTCTGGGTACTTTCTCTGCTTGGAATCTGCTGCCCTGAGCAGTAGACTGAGAGCCTGGAGGCTAAGTAGGCAGCCAAACGTGACTGGACAGGCTCATGCCCCTGAATTCTGGAGGGTTCCCCAGCTTCCCCCGTTGCCAGTTTTTGGATGATAGATAGTGAGGAATGGGATTGAATAGGGAAATCATGAGATTTAGACATGCGAGTCCCTTTGCATATGCATTCTTGCTTAGACAGAATCTGGGCTAGCTGGCTTACGCTGACCAGCTAGGTTCTCTGTACATAAGTTGCAGGTGAGGCTGGCTACCTTGCCACCCATGCTCTGAGACTACTACAGGTGAGCTCTAAGCACACACAGACACACACAGTCAGACAAACAGACAGACAGACACACACACACACACACACACACACACACACATTACTGTCAGGTCTGGTAGTACAGCAAATGGTGAAGGCTGGGGCTGTCTGGGGTCTGTGAGCATGAGAGCTGCTGCCTTAAAATCTCTACAAGCCAGGGTTGATCCTGTCATCAATGAACACAGTGTAGGAGGTTTTTGTATTCTGAGACACTGAAGAGGGAAAGGTTTTTTGCCCTGAATCTGGCACTGGGAACTAGCAGCTGCCCTGTGTGTATTGCCAGACTAGGAAACTTGTGGTGCCTGTGCATGTGGAGAGTCTCCTGGATGACTTCCTTCTCGAGCGTTTTTCGATAGGTCCCTTTGGATCTGCATATAGCTAATGATTTGGAGATTTTACTCCTTTGGACAATTCTTTTCCTGATGCACAGTTTATCTCCAGGTTTTAGCCATCAATTGTCTTTATGTCATATCGAATCTATTAAATCCTCCTATATCATCCCCATTTATTTGCATATTTATGTATTTATTTAGTCTTATATTACATGAGGTGTAATTTCTTCTGTTTGATATATTTTTCTCTTACAATTGAAGGGAAGTTTACACTCACAATACATTTTGTGTCATAAATACTACACACATATGGTGAATGCTGGGGTGGTCTGGGATCTGTGGACGTGAGACTGCTGCCTTACAATCTCTACAACCCAGGTTTGAACCTGACATGTATGAACACAGTGTGGGAGGTTTTTGACTTCTGGTCTCTTTCCCACTCTTCTATTTCTCTTCTTGCCTTCACTGTCTCTGACTCTCACAGGCTCTCACTCAATCTGTCTGTACTCATTAATATTTTACTTATATACTTATATTACTTGCATGCCCTGATATACAAAGAGAGTCACCAAGGCACTGCAGAGCTTTGGCTTGTTTTGTTGGCGATTTCACCTAGGTTTCTGGAGCCTCACCTTTGTAAGTCTCTCTGGCACAAGCCATGATATGTCTCCGCATAGCCATGCAAGTATCCCTCAGAGTCTATAATAAAGATACACTTACATATATGTACATATATATACATATATATACATATATATATATATAGTTAGTTATATATATATAGTTATATATATATATAGTTATATATATATATATATATATATATATATATCAGTCATTTTTAGAATTGTTGACCTTTTTATTTGATCTTAATGCAGAATTACCACATTTATAACAGCCTCCTTATTCTTAAATAATTGGTCACATAGTTGGAGCAGGATTCACTACAATTATAAATTATAAGCCTTCCAGGAGCATTTCCAATAGCCTTTCTATCAATATCCACATTGTAATTATCATAGCACAGAACTTGCCTCCATTTTCTTGTGTAAGCTTCAATACATGTGCCTTTCTTTTCATTCTCAGGAATTATTAATTTGCCTGGACCCTGAAGTGTCAGGGAAGTTTTGAATCAGCCCTCTGTTTCTCAGCAGACCTTTTCGATATTTCTGCTGTAATCAGGTCTTCCTTTGTTTTTTGTTTTTTTAATCCTCCTAGATCATCCCCATTTATTTGCATATTTATTTAGTTAGTTATTTAGCCCCATATCACATGAGGGGTCATTTCTTCTGCCTGATAGATTTTCTCTTATAATTGAAGGGAATATTTGACACACAATACATTTCCTTTTGCAGATACTACACACTACTACAACTACTACTGCACTGTTTTTAACAGTGAAATCCAATGCTCAGTGGTTTAGTATTGCATGGCTCTAAAGAATGTTCCCTATTTAACCTACAATGTTTTTAAACTCACAAATATTTATTATGTTCTATCTTGGGGGATGAATGATTTACAGTCAACAGTTAAATGTAATAGTGGGCAGGGGGGTAATTTTTCCCTCTTTCCCTGTATTTCTGTACATCATTTGTAACTTTCTTATTGAGGAGAAGGAAACAGTCATACATTGAGAGGAGGGCCCAAGCAGGAAATGAGACAGAGAGACAGCTGCAGTTCTGTTATGCCACTAGTCCAGCTTTTCCCTAGCTGGGTAAGTGGTGACCAGGGGCTCAAAACGGGGTCCTGGGCTTATACATAGTTCTCTGGCATCTCCACCAGTTGTGCCTCAAACCCATGCTCCCTTCATTGTCCATGTAACTATCGATCTGCTCTAGGCACTTCTCACCTTCATATGCCAGAAACTTAACACTTCTCCCCTCCACCCATGAAACTTTGACCTTTTACTTGAGTGTTCTTTTCCTGATACACAGTTTCTCTCCAGGTTTTAGCAATCAATTGTCGAATGTCATATCGCATCCATTGTAGAAAATGACTACATCAGTGTCTTGCTCTTTATCTCTCTCTCTCTCCCTCTCTCTCTCTCTCTCTCTCTCTCTCTCTATATATATATATATATATATATATATATATATATATATATATATATATAATATGACATGTAGAGGTCTGAAAATATATTTTAGCTAGAGACCTGCACAGCTCTGGATTAGGGTAGTAATGCGCATACATGTGGTCCTTCTGATCCACAATCATGAGAGACATCTCACAGAGCCATTCGTTTACCTCTTGTCACTCTACAAATCTCTCTCAGAACTAACGACAGCTGCCAAATCATCTACTTCCCTCTTGCTCTTTTTGTCCACGAAGTCCTATCCCAAACCTGTACTGGGTCTTCCTGGTGTTGAAATTTTCCTTTCTTTGCCCTTTTGATTACTTAGTCTCCTGCATATGGCGTAGTACAGAGGGGGAAACACAGCTCTTTCTGGTCTTGTAATCTGCTGCCCTGAGCAGTGGACTGAGATTCAGGAGGCTTGATAAGGCAGCCAAACGTGACTGGACAGGCTCATGACCCTGAATTCTGAGGGGTGTTCAGCCCAGGGCCCTGCCTTGCAGAAACTGTCCAGTGCGCATGTGTATAACTCCATTTGTTCCTGTGCCTCTGTGGATGTGTGCATGTCTGTGATTGTGAGAGTGTGTTTTTGTGTGTGTTTGTGTGTGGGTGTGGGTGTGAGGGAGGGAGAGACAGAGAGAACAACAGAATCACTGTGGCACAGGTGATTTTGTTGAAAACACTTGGCACATTCTGATTTACAGCTCAATATTGACACCATTGTAGCTCTTCTTGTCCCTTGGTCACTTTTCTTATTTTCATGTAAAGACAGTGAAGAGGGAGAGGTTTTTGCCCTGAGGCTTGCACAAGGAACTAGCAGCTGCCCTGTGTGTGTTGCCAGACTAGGAAACTTGTGGTGCCTGTCCATGGGGAAAGACTCCTGGATGAGTCCCTTCTCAAGACTTTTTCGCTCCGTCCCTTTGGAGCTGCATATAGATAATGATTTGGAGATTTTACTCCTTTGGACAATTCTTTTCCTGATGAGCAGTTTCTCTCCAGGTTTTATCAATCAGTTGTCTGAATGTCATATCGAATCCATTGTAGAAAATGACTACATCAGTGTCTTGCGCTCTCCCTCCCTCCCTCTCTCTCTCTCTCTCTCTCTCTCTCTCTCTCTATATATATATATATATATATATATATATATATATATATATAACATGTAGAGGTCTGAAAACACATTTTAGCTAGAGACCTGCACAGCTCTGGATTCGGGTAGTAATGCGGATACACCTGGCCCTTCTGAGCCACAGTCATGAGAGACATCTCACAGAGCCATTCGTTTACCTCTTGTCACTCTACAAATCTCTCTCAGCACAAACTACAGCTGCCAAATCATCTACTTCACTCTTGCTCTTTCTGTCCACCGAATCCTATCACGAAACTGTAATACCGAAACTGTAATAGTACCGCATATGGTGAAGGCTGGGGCAGTCTGGGGTCTGTGGGCATGAGAGATACTGCCTAACAATCTCTAAAAGCCAGGTTTGAACCTGTCATAAATGAACACAGTGTAGGAGGTTTTTGAATTCTGGTCTCTTTTCAACTAATCTATTCCTCTTCTCGCCTTCTCTGTCTCTAACTCTCACATGCTCTCATACACTCTGTCTTCACTGATTGATATTTTACTTATATACTTATTTTACTGACAGGTTCAGATATACAAAGAGAGTTACCTGTGCACTGCTGAGCTCTGGCTTGTTTTGTTGGTGATATCACCTAGGCTACTGGAGTCACAGCTTTGTAAGTTTTTTTCTGACACAAGCCATATTCTGTCTCCTCATTTCCATGGCAGTATATCTCGACCTATGTATTTTACCTTTATCAGAATTAACACATTTATAACAGCTTCCTTTTTCATTAATAATTAGCCACCTAGTTGGAGCAGGATTCAATACAATTATAAATAATAGAACCTTCCAGTAGCATTTCTAATAGCATTTCTATCAGCATCCTTATTGTAATTACCATAGTACAGAACTTGCCTCCTATCTCTAGTGTAAGTTTCAGTACATATGAGTTTCTTTTCAATCTACTGAAATCTTAATTTCCCTGGACTCTGAAGTGTCTCAGAATTTTTGAAGCAGCCCTCTGTTTCTCAGCAGGTGGTTTCCATTTTCTGCTGTAATAATCTCTTATTGTGCTTTTGTTTTTATTTTTCATTTTTTTCTAATCCTCCTAGATCATCCCCATTTATTTGCATATGTATTTATTTATTTAGTCCTATATTACATGAGGGGTCATTTCTTCTGCCTGATAGATTTTTATCTTATAATTGAAGGGAAGTTTACACTCACAATACATTTGGTGTCATAAATACTACACACATATGGTGAAGGCTGGGGTGGTCTGGGGTCTGTGGATGTGAGACTGCTGCCTTACAATCTCTACAAACCAGGTTTGAACCTGTAATGTATCAGCACAGTGTTGGAGGTTTTTGACTTCTGGTCTCTTTCCCACTTTTCTATTTCTCTTCTTGCCTTCTCTGTCTCTGAATCTCACAGGCTCTCACTCACTCTGTCTGTACTCATTAATATTTTACTTATATACTTATTTTACTGACAGGCACTGATATACAAAGAGAGTCAGCAGGGCACTGCTGAGCTCTGGCTTGTTTTGTTGGCGATTTCACCTAGGTTTCTGGAGCTTCAGCTTCAGCTTTGTAAGTCTCTCTGGCACAAGCCATATCTGTCTCTGCATAGCCATGTCAGTATCCCTCTGAGTCTATAATAAAGATACACTTACATATATGTACATATATATATATATATATATATATATATCAGTCATTCTTAGAATTTTTGACCTTTTTATTTGATCTTAATGCAGAATTACCACATTTATAACAACCTCCTTATTCTTAAATAATTGGTCACATAGTTGGAGCAGGATTCACTACAATTATAAATAATAAACCTTCCAGGAGCATTTCCAATAGCCTTTCTATCAGTATCCTCATTGTAATTATCATAGCACAGAAATTGCCTCCATTTTCTAGTGTAAGCTTCAATACATATGCCTTTCTTTTCATTCTCAGGAATTCTTAATTTGCCTGGACCCTGAAGTGTCAGGGAAGTTTTGAAGCAGCCCTCTGTTTCTCAGCAGATGTTTTCTATATTTCTGCTGTACTCAGGTCTTCCTGTGGTTTTTGTTTTTATTTTTTTCAAATCCTCCTGGATCATCCCCATTCATTTGCATATTTATTTATTTATTTATTTAGTCCCATATCACATGAGGGGACATTTCTTCTTCGTGATAGATTTTCTCTTATAATTGAAGGGAACTTTTGACACACAATACATTTCCTTTTGCTGATACTACACACTACAACAACTACTACTGTTTTTGACAGTGAAATCCAATGCACAATGGATTAGTATTGCATGGCTCTAAAGAATATTCACTATTTAAACTACAATGTTCTTAACTTCACAAATATTTATTCTGTTCTTTCTTGGGGGATGAATGCTTTACAGTCAACAGTTACATGTAATACTTGACACAGAGGTAATTTTTCCCACTTTCCATGTATTTCTGTACATCATTTGTAACTTTCTTACTGAGGAGAAGGAAACAGTCATAAATTGAGAGAGCAGGGCCCAAGCAGGAAGAGAGACAGAGAGACCGCTGCAGTTCTGATTTGACACTAGCCCAGCTTTTCCCTAGCTGGGTAAGTGGTGACCAGGGGCTCAAAACGGTATCCTGGGCTTCCATATAGTTTCCTGTCATGTCCACCTGCTGTTCCTCCAACCCATGCTCCCTTCATTGTCCATGTAACTATCGATCAGCTCTAGGCAATTCTCACCTTCATATGCCAGAAACTTAACACTTCTCCCCTCCACCTATGAAACTTTGACCTTTTACTTGAGTGTTCTTTTCATGATACACAGTTTCTTTCCAGGTTTTAGAAATCAATGTCTGAATGTCATATCACATCCATTGTAGAAAATGACTACATCAGTGTCTTTCTCTTTCTCTCTCTCTCTCTCTCTCTCTCTCTCTCTCTCTCCATATATATATATATATATATATATATATATATATATATATATAGTGGAGGTCTGAAAATATATTTTAGCTAGAGACCTGCACAGCTCTGGATTCAGGTCATAATGCATACACCTGGCCCTTTTGAGCCACAGTCATGAGAGACATCTCACAGAGCCATTCGTTTACCTCTTGTCACTCTACAAATCTCTCTCAGCACAAATTACAGCTGCCAAATCATCTACTTCACTCATGCTTTTTTGTCCACCGAGTCCTATCCCAAAACTGTAAATCAAAGAAGAAATAGACATAGTTCACTTCCCTGTACACAGGACAGTCTGAGGCTGGACTGGTGAGATGAAATACACTATCCTGCATTGGGCTGGATCATCACTAAAATTACTTCCAATTTGTAGAGGCAAGGGCAGTTTTGGAGAGTGGGCTGCAGTCCAAGTGTTGCTTCTCAGAGTGGGCTAAGACCTAGATGTTCTAAATGTAACCTTTCCTCACAAACATAAAATAACAATGCCACTTGTAAGAAGTATGAATGGGAATGGAGGGCTTGTCTTCAGTGCTTTGGCACTGATCAACACAGGGCCAGAATTTGTCCTTTTCAGTCACTGTCTTTACTCTATCTCTGACTGTCTCTATGTGCCTACTTCCCTGGACCCTTTGTGGAAGTCAGTGCATCCATCGTGAACTCGGTCTTCCTGGGGTTGAAGGTTTCCTTTCTTTGCCCTTTGGTTTAGTTAGTCTCATGCTTATGGTGCAGTACAAAGGAGAACTTAGGAGACAGCGTTTCTGCTGCAGGTAACAGGCATATGCCCATCTACAGCTGCAGCTGTACAGGCCCTCTGTGCTTGACTCCCATTCTCCAGGGCCCTGTAGCTGACACTCAGTCTAAATGCAGCCCTCCTCAATTTCCTGCACCGCATCCTTGTCCTTATTCCATGAGAGCCCAGGTCAAGAGAAGTGAAACTCTATCTCTCTGACACACACATTGTACTATTCCTCTATAGGGCCAAATGTAAAGGAGCTGTGGTACTGATGCCACACCAGTGTCCAGACTTTCCACGCAAAACGGAAGCTTCCAGGGTTCTGACAGAGGGGGTTTTGATGGCATGGAAATGTCTTTTCCAAGTGCCTCATGGGGTTTCATATCCTTTTGAAACCTGAAGTTCTTTCTTGTATCTAGAGAACATTCTCACCTCCGGCCAGATGGCCCTGCCAATAGGAGCACAGCTATCCTGGGGTCCGGAGGTCTGCCAGCCTCCTAGCTCCTGGAGGGATTCCTGAATATTTTGTCCTCAGGTCCCAAGTGGTAACAGGTGTTTCCAATTGCCTTTATTAGCAGCAGCCAGGCCCTCAGGTGAGGGGCGGGGCTGTTATCTCCACTGGAAACTCCTAATTCAGCCAATGGAGGCATCCATCTTCCTTTTGTCTCTCCATAGGAAAGGCCCCGGTAGTTTGTGCTTCCTGCAAGCAGAGCGACATGTAAACTGTTGTCTACTGAGAAGTGGACAGGGAGCCTGGAGGCTGAGTATGCAGCCAAATGTGACTGGACAGGGTCCTGCCACTGAATTCTGAGGGGTGCCCCAGCTTACCCCGTTGGCAGTTTTTAGATGATAGTGCGGCATGAGATTGAATCGGGAACTCAGGAGAGAGAGACCTGACAGTCCCTTTGTATATGCATTCTTGCTTAACCAGAATCTGGTCTAGCTGTCTTTCCATAGTTACAGGTGAGGCTGGCTACCTTGTCACCCATGCTCTGAGACTACTATAGGTGAGTTCTGAGCACACAGACACACACAGACAGACAGACAGACAAACACACACACACATACTGTCATGTCTGGCAGTACAGCATATGGTGAAGCCTGGGGCTGTCTGGGTCTGTGGGCATGAGAGCTGCTGCCTTACAATCTCTAAAGCCACGTTTGAACCTGTCATCAACGAACACAGTGTAGGAGGTTTTTGAATTCTGGTCTCTTTCCAACTCATCTATTTCTCTTCTCGCCTTCTCTGTCTCTAACTCTCACATGCTCTCACACACTCTGTCTTCAATCATTAATATTTTACATATATATATATATATATATATATATATATATATATATATATATATATATATTTTTTTTTTTTTTTTTTTTTTTACGGACAGGCCCAGATATACAAAGAGAGCTACCAGAGCACTGCTGAGCTCTGGCTTGTTGTGTTGGGGATTTCACCTAGGCTTCTGGAGCCTCAGTTTGTAAGTCTTTCTGACACAAGCCATATTCTATCACCTCATTTCCATGCCAGTATCACTCAGAGTTTATAATAAAGCAAAACACTTGGTACATTCTGATTTACAGTTCAATATTGACACCATTGAAGCTCTCTTTGGCCCTTGGCCACTTTGCTTCTTTTCAGATGTAAAAACGCTGAAGAGGGAGAGGTTTTGCCCTGAGGCATGCACTGGGAACTACCAGCTGCCCTGTGTCTGTTGCCAGACTAGGAAACTTATGGTGCCTGTCCATGTGAAGTGTCTCCATGAAGAGTTCCTTCTCAAGCCTTTTTTGCTCTGTCCCGTTGGAGCTGCATATAGCTAATGATTTTGAGATATGACTCCTTTGGACAAATCTTTTCCTGATGCACAGTTTCTCTCCAGATTTTAGCAATCAATTGTCTGAATTTCATATCTAATCCATTGTAGAAAATGACTATATCAGTCTCTCTCTCTCCCTCTCTCTCCCCCCCCTCTCTCTCTCTCTCTCTCTCTATATATATATATATATATATATATATATATATATATATATATATATATGTAACATGTAGAGGTCTGAAAAAAATTTTAACTAGGGACCTGCACAGCTCTGGATTAGGGTAAGAATGCGGATACAGAATGCCCACCCAACTAGGAGCACAGCTATCCCGGTTTCAGGAGGTCTGCCAGCCTGCTAGCTCCTGGATCGATTCCTGAGTATGTCCTCAGGGCCCAAGTGGTAACAGGTGTTTCCAATTGACTTTATAGCATCAGCCTGGCCCTCAGGTGAGGTGCGGGGCTGTGATTTCCACTGGAAGCTGCGAATACAGCAAATGGAGACATCCATCTTTCTTTTGTCTCTCCATAGCTAGGACCAGGGGAGTTTGTACTTCCTGCAAGCAGAGCGACTTTGTATGGGACACTCATGCATTCCTACTTCTGGGAATCTCTCTTAGTGTGATGTGTGTACACCAGAACAGCATGATCAGCGATTGTGAGGCCACAGGAGCAATTGCCTTAGCCGGACCCAAAGGGTAGGTGTAAGGGACCTGGTTCATCCACTATTGTTGGTCAAACACAGTTCCCATCTATGTTGAAACACAGCTCTTTCTGGGTTCATTCTGGTCTTGTAATCTGCTGCCAGAGCAGTGGACTGAGAGTCTGGAGGCTAGTAGGCAGCCAAACGTGACTGGACATGCTCCCACCCTTGAATTCAGAGGGGTGCCCCAGCTTACCCTGTTGGCAGTGTTTGGATGATAGTGAGGCATGAGATTGAATCGGGAACTCAGGAGAGGGAGACATGAGAGTCCCTTTGCATATGCATTCTGGCTTAGCCAGAATCTGGGCTAGCTGTCTTGCCCTGACCAGCTAGGTTCTGTATACATAAGTTGCAGGAGAGGCTGGCTACTTTCCCAACCTTGCTCTGAGAACACACAGACAGACAGACAGACACACATTAATGCCAGGTCTGGTAATACAGCATATCGATAAGGCTGGGGCTATCTGGGGTTTGTGGGCATGAGAGCTGCTGCCTTACTATCTCTACAATCCACGTTTGAATCTGTCATCAATTCACAGAGTGTAGGAGGTTTCTGAATTCTCATCTTTTTCCAGCAGAAGTGGCTGTTGGGCGGGCCTTCAGAGGCTGCCCAATGAGAGTGCTGCAGGGCCGTGTGGGCGGTGCTCAAGGTTTCTGGCCAATCACTGAATAGGGACCTTGACACTCCTGGGCGTGTCGTAGCACATTGTCCAATTATATTGATGGCAGGGGTTCTGGGCGTGGCCTAGGACTCTGGCATATCAGAGCATGGCTGGTGCGCTGTCTGAGGGCCTTCTGAAGTAAGCCTGACAATGGGAGCTCAGAGCTGGCCTTAAAAGGCTGGGCGTGCTTCCAGGAATTGTGAAGCAGGGTTCACCCAGGGCCCTGCCTTGCAGAAGCTGTCCAGTGGTCATGTTTATAACTCCATTTGTGCCTGTGCCTCAGTGGATGTGTGTGTGTGTGTAAATGTGAGAGTGTGTGTTTGTGTGTGTTTGTGTTTGTGTGAGGGAGGGAGAGAGAGAGAGTACAACACAGTCACTGTGGCATGCGTGATTTTGTGCAAAACACTTGGCACATTCTGATTTACAGCTCAATATGGACACCATTGTAGCTCTCCTTGGCCCTTGGTCACTTTTCTTATATCAAGATGTAAAGACACTGAAGAAGGAGAAGTTTTTGTCCTGAGGCTTGCACTGGGAAATATCAGCTGCCCTGTGTGTGTTGCCAGACTAGGAAACTTGTAGTGCCTTTCCATGTGGAGAGTCTCCTGGATGAGGTACTTCTCGAACCTTTTCAGCTAGGTCCCTTTGGAGCTGCATATAGCTAATGATTTGGAGATTTTACTCCTTTGGACAATTATTTTCCTGATGCAGTTTCTCTCCAGGTTTTAGCAATCAATTTTCATATTGCATCCATTGTTGAAAATGAATACATCAGTGTCTTGCTCTCCCTCTCTCTCTCTCTCTCTCTCTCTCCATATATATATATATATATATATATATATATATATATATATATATATATATATATATATAACATGTAGAGGTCTGAAAATATATTTTAGCTAGAGACCTGCACAGCTCTGGATTCGGGTAGTAATGCGGATACACCTGGCCCTTCTGAGCCACAGTCATGAGATACATCTCACAGAGCCACTCTTTTACCTCTTGTCACTCTACAAATCTCTCTCAGCACAGACTACAGCTGCCAAGTCATCTACTTCACTCTTGCTATTTTGTCCACTCAGGCCCCAAGTTGTAAAAGGAGTTTCCAATTGCCTTTATTAGCAGCAGCCAGGCCCTAAGGTGAGGGGCGGGGCTGTGATCTCCACTGGAAACTCCTAATTCAGCCATTGGAGGCATCCATCTTCCTTTTATTCCTCCATAGCAAGGCAGCCAAACGTGACTGGGCAGACTCTTTCCCTTGAATTCTGAGGGGGTGCCCCAACTTAACCCGTTGACAGTGTTTGGATGATAGTGAGGCATGAGATTGAATCGGGAACTCAGGAGAGGGAGACATGAGAGTCCCTTTGCATATGCATTCTTGCATAGCCAGAATCTGGGCTAGCTGGCTTACCCTGACCAGCTAGGTTCTCTGTACATAAGTTGCAGGTGAGGGTGGCTACCTTCCCACCCATGCTCTGAGACTACTATAGGTGAGCTCTGAGCACACACAGACACAGACACACAAACATTAATGTCCTGTCTGGTAGTACAGCATATGGTGAAGGCTGGGGCTGTCTGGGGTCTGTGGACATGAAAACTGCTGCCTTACATTCTCTACAAGCCAGCTTTGAACCTGTCAATAATGAACACAGTGTAGGAGGTTTTTGAATTCTGGTCTCTTTCCTACTCATCTATTCCTTCTCGCCTTCTCTGTCTCTAACTCTCACATGCTCTCATACACTGAGTCTTCACTCATTTATATTTTACTTATATACTTACTTTACTGACAGGCCCATATATACAAAGAGTTACCAGAGCACTGTAGCTCTGGTTTGTTGTGTTGGCGATTTCTCCTAGGCTATTGGAGCCTCAGTTTGTAAGTCTTTCTGACACAAGCCATATTCTGTCTCCTCATTTCCATGCGAGTATCACACAGAGTTTATAATAAAGAGATACATACATACATATATATAGACAGATATATTTATACATCTGTTATTTTTTGAATTGTCGACCTATGTATTTGACCTTAATTCATTATTACCACATTTATAACAGCCTAGTTTTTCAGAAATTATTGGCCATATAGTTGGATCAGGATTCAATACAATTATAAATAATAGAACCTTCCAGTAGCATTTTTAATCCTCTTTCTATCAGCAAACTTATTGTAATTATCATAGCCCAGAACTTCCCTCCTTTTTTTAGTGTAAGCATCAATACGTATGTGTTTGTTTTCTTTTTCCAGAAATCTTAATTTCCTTGGACCCTGCAGTATTAGGGAATTTTTGAAGCAGCCCTCTGTTTCTCAACAGATGGTTTCTATGTTTCTACTCTAATCAGGTCTTCTTGTGGTTTTTGTTTTCATTTTTTTTATTTTTTCAAGTCCTCCTAGATCATCCCCATTTATTTGCATATTTATGTATTTGCTCAGGTATCACATGAGGGGACATTTCTTCTGCTTGATAGATTTTCTCTTATAATTGAGGGAACTTTTGATGCACAATACATTTCCTGTGGCAAATACTACACACATATGGTGAAGGCTTGGGTTGTCTGGGGTCTGTGGGCATTAGAGCTGCTGCTTTACAGTCTCTACAACCCAGGTTTGAACCTGTCATGAATGAACACAGTCTAGGGGGGTTTTGTCTTCTGGTCTTTTTCCAACTCTTCTATTTCTCTTCTCGCCATCTCTGTCTCTGACTCTCACAGGCTCTCACTCACTCTATCTGCACTCAGTAATATTTTACTTATATCCTTATTTTATTGACAGGCCCAGATATACAAAGAGAGTTACCAGAGCACTGCTGAGCTGTGGCTTGTTTTGTTGGTAAGTCTCTCTGACACAAGTCATATTCTGTCTCCTCATATCCATGGCAGTATGTTTCAGAGTTAATAATAAAGATATAAATCCATATACATATATATATATATATATATATACACACACATATATAAATATACACACACACACACACACACACATATATATATATATATATATATATATATATATATATATATATATGTGTGTGTCATTTTTGGAATTGTGAACCTATGTAATTGATCTTAATCAGAATTAACACATTTATAACAGCTTCCTTTTTCATAAATAATTGGCCACATAGTTGGAGCAGGATTCAATACAATTATAAATAGAACCTTCCAGTAGCATTTCTAATAGCATTTCTATCAGCATCCTTATTGTAATTATTATAGTACAGAACTTGCCTCCTTTCTCTAGTGTAAGCTTCAATACATATGAGTTTCTTTTCAATCTCCTGAAATCTTAATTTCCCTGGACTCTGAAGTGTCTCAGAATTTCTGAAGCAGCCCTCTGTTTCTCAGCAGATGGTTTCTATGTTTCTGCTCTAATCAGGTCTTCTTGTGCTTTTTGTATTCATTTTTAATTTTTGTCAAATCCTCCTAGATCATCCAAATTTATTTGCATATTTATTTATTTATTTAGTCCTATATTACATAAGGCTTCATTTCTTCTGCTTGATAGATTTTTCTCTTATAATTGAAGGGAAGTTTACACTCACAATACATTTCCTGTGGTAAATAATACACACATATGGTGAAGGCTGGGGTTGTCTGTGGTCTGTGGACATGAGACTGCTGCCTTATAATCTCTACAACCCAGTATTGAACCCGTCATGTATGAACACAGTGTGGGAGGTTTTAGACTTCTGGTCTCTTTCCAACACTTCTATTTCTCTTCTTGCCTTCTCTGTCTCTGTCTATCACAGGCTCTCACTCACTCTGTCTGCACTCATTAATATGTTACTTATATACTATTTTACTGACAGGCCCAGATATACAAAGAGAGTAACCAGGCCACTGCTGAGCTCTGGCTTGTTGTTTTGGCGATTTCTGAATTCAGCCAAAGGAGGCATCCATCTTTCTGTTGTCTGTCCATAGCAAGGGCCCGGGGAGTTTGTGCTTCCTGCAAGCAGAGAGACTTTGTATGAGACACTCATGCATGCCTACTTCTGGGAATATCTCTGAGTGTGATGTGTGGACACCAGTACACCATGATCAGGGATGTAAGGCCACAGGAGCAATTGCCTTAGCCGGAACCAAAGGGTAGGTGTAAGGGGCCGGGTTCATCCACTATTGTTTTGTCAAACAAAGTTCCCATCTATGTTGAAACACAGCTCTTTCTGGGTTCTTTTTGGGCTGGTAATCTGCTTCCCTGAGCAGTGGACTGATAGTCTGGAGGCTGAGTAGGCAGCCAAACATGACTGGACAGGATCATATAGTGTAAGCTTCAGTACATATGAGTTTCTTTTCATTATCCTGAAATCTTAATTTCCCTGGACACTGAAGTGTCTCAGAATTTTTGAAGCAGCCCTCTGTTTCTCAGCAGATGGTTTCCATTTCTGCTGTAATCAGGTCTTCTTGTGCTTTTTGTTTTTATTTTTCATTTTTTTCAAATCCTCCTAAGTCATCCCCATTTATTTGCATATTTATTTGTTTATTTAGTCCTATATTACAGGAGGGGACATTTCTTCTGTTTGATATATTTTTCTCTTATAATTGAAGAGAAGTTTACACTCACAATACATTTCCTGTCGTAAGTACTACACACATATGTTGAAGGCTAGGGGTGTTGGAGGTCTGTGGATATGAGACTGCTGCTTTACAATCTCTACAACCCAGGTTTGAACCGGCTATGAATGAACACAGTCTAGGGGGTTTTTGACTTCTGGTCTCTTTCCAACTCTTCTATTTCTCTTCTTGCCTTCTCTGTCTCTGACTCTAACAGGCTCTCACTCACTCTGTCTGCACTCATTAATATTTTACTTATATATTATTTTACTGACAGGCCCAGATATACAAAGTGTTGTTTTCGATGAGTTATGTTGTTTTCACTGGGCTGGCTTCACCAGCAGGTAACAGATGACCAGGGTCTCATGGTTGAGCTGTATGCAGTATCTCCTTATTCATGCAGGACACAGCACAATATAAGACAAGCTAAGCTAAACTCAAGTTATAGTACAGTACAACTCACAATGCTGTGTTTATATATACTTGCCAAGTAGGGGGGAAACAGGATGTGACATAGAGAGGGTGGAGAGAAAAGTGACTGGCGAAAATCAGAGTGTAACAAAGAGGGGATCAGGGTGTGACGAGGAGGGGTGGTGGAGCAAAAACCTTTCATGAAACAGTGGGGATTGAACCAATGCCCTAGAGGGAGGTGCTTGTTAACAGATGTTATGTAAATAGAATGAAGTGGTTATGTAAATAGAATAGTGTTAAGCAGGGGGGATTTAAACCAAATGAAACAGAAGGGGTCTCATGCATACCAACATTTCCCCCTTTCTTTTTAACTAATGGCCATTGCGGGGTGAACAGAAACGTATATCATACAGGCGTTTTCAAAAGAACTGGCATATGACATGGAAAACAAAATAGGCGAGCAGCAATAACCAGTGTGATGCCAAGTTGAGCTTTTCTTGCCTCAAAGGGCAAGGCCTAGCAGGCGAAAGGGCATTTCTTGCCTCTGGGAGTGCTTCATGCCTCTGGGGGCATCTCTTGCCTCAAAGGGCATTTCCTGCCTCTGTGGGCATCTCTTGCCTCTTGGGGCGCTTCATGCCTCTGTGGGCATAACCTAATAAGGAGGGGGAGTTTTCTGACTCTGGGGCAGAGCCTGCAGGTGAGGGGACATGATCTATAAAGTCTCAAGGCAATTGGCTTAAGTTAGTCTTTGAGAAACACAGCAGCATGTACCAGTAAGTCCGATGGAGGTGTCAGTCCAAAGTAGCTGACCACAGAAGAAAATGCCAGAGGATGAAACGCTGCAAGTCTGTCTCGATGGGGAATGTTGGCCACCAGAATTCTGCTTTTCTGTAGAGAGTGATCTTTGGAGACTGTGAATCTGTTTCTTCAGGACCTGCCAGGTCTCATCATTATTTCCAGGGGCGATGTCAGAGAACAGGATCCAAATGGATTTCCAGGAATTCCATTTGAGTAGATGCTTTTTCCTGTGAAGATTCTGACAGCTGAAATTCACTTACTTGTCAAACAAAACTTGTAGCAGATTAGAAGTTTACTATAATAGATAACTCCATTATAATTGGAAGTCCTTTCTAGTATGATTTTAAGGTTGTTTAAACAGTTAAAACTCAATAAAATATGGAAAGGTAAACAGAAGAACCACGGTTAAAAGCCTCAGGCATGAGAATAATTAACATAATCATTGCACTATCTGCCCCACACATAACTCATACCATTTTGAGGATTAAACATTTCAGATTCATGTCAAGACATAAAAGAGAAATCAAAGGAGGAAAAAAACAGCTTTTTGTATTGTTTCTGGATGTCTCTAGAAATCATGGCTGAGTCTAGATTTTTTTTAAGTCAATGTCAAACAAAAATTCAGTCATTCAAATCATTCTCTTATGAAACGCAACTTGAACCAGATTATCAAGATCTCACAATGTAGGATTAAGAATCCCCAGAATGCGTCCTAGTCCAAAAAGGTCCTCGAAATTCCATTTAGGATGCTTCTGACTGTTCTGGCTGGATTGCTTCAGGCACCCATTTTTAAAAGTGTCTTCCCACCTAAGAAAGAATCCAATCAGGAGAGTAGAACTAGCCACGTGTCTCCATACTTGGGGACTTCCAGGGTACTGGAGAATGCTCCTCAAATTAGAGTAGTCCTTCTCCATGGGAAACATGCGAGAAGAAGTCCAGAAAGTCCCAGGGGAAATCCCCATGCATATCCCAAGGTCTACAATCATGGTCATAAAGAACCAAACTGTGGCCCGGAGCAAAATGTAGTCCTTTTCCTCAGGAAACATGGGAGAGGGAATCCAGAAAGTCCAAGGAGAAATCTCCGTGCATCTCCCAAGCTCTATGATCCCGGTCATAAGAAACCAAAGTTCCCGGTCAGGGAACCGAAATGTGGCCCAGAGTAAAGTGTTCCAGAAACAGACTAACTGTCTCAGATTAAACAGTAGAGGCTTTGGCAAACCTCTTCATAAGTAGAAAGGCAACCCATGGTGGATGGGTAGCCAAGTTTACTTATCTGGATGATGGGTGGGTAGGGTCCCACGTTGATGCCAGTCCATGTTTCAGGGCTTATTTCAGTCCCTGTTCAGGCGACATATGTTGTTTTCGACGGGTTATGTTATTTTCACCGGGCTGGCTTCACGGGCGGGTAACAGACGACCAGGGACTCATGGTTGAGCTGTAGGCAGTATCTCTTTATTCATGCAGGATGCAGCAGAATCTAAGACAAGCTAAGCTAAACACAAGTTACAGTACAGTACAACTCACAATGCTATCTTTATATATACTTGCCAAGTAGGGTGGAAACAGGATGTGACATAGAGTGGTTGGAGAGAAAAGTGACTGGCGAAAATCAGAGTGTGACAAAGAGGGGATCAGGGTGTGACAAGGAGGGGGGTGGAGCAAAAACATATCATGAAACAGTGGGATTTGAACCAATGCCCTGGAGGGAGGTGCTTGTTACAGCGGTTATGTAAATAGAATAGTGTTAAGCAGGGGGGATTTAAACCAAATGAAACAGAAGGGGTCTCATGCATACCAACACAAAGAGAGTCACCAGGGCATGCTGAGCTCTGGTTTGTTTTGTTCGTGATTTCACCTAGGTTTCTGGAGCCTCAGCTTTGTAAGTCTCTCTGGCACAAGCCATACTCTGTCTCCTCATAGCCATGCCAGTATCCCTCAGAGTTTATAATAAACACATACATATATGTACATATATACATATATACATATATATCAGTCATTTTTATAATTGTTGAACTTTTTATTTGATCTTAATGCAGAATTACCACATTTATAACAGCCTCCTTATTCATAAATAATTGGTCACATAGTTGGAGCAGGATTCACTACAATTATAAATTATAAACCTTCCAGGAGCATTTCCAATAGCCTATCAGTATCCTTATTGTAATTATCATAGCACAGAACTTGCCTCCATTTTCTAGTGTAAGCTTCAATATGTATGTGTTTCTTTTCATACTTGGGGATTCTTCATTTGCCTGGAGCCTGAAGTGTCAGGGAATTTTTCAAGCAGCGCTCTGTTTCTCAGCAGACGTTTTCTATATTTTTGCTGTAATCAGGTCTTCCTGTGGTTTTTGTTTTTATATTTTATTTTTTTCAAATCCTCCTAGATCATCCCCATATATTTGCATATTTATTTAAACATTTAGTCCGATATCACATGAGGGGTCATTTCTTCTGCGTGATAGATATTCTCTTATAATTGAAGGGAACTTCTGACACACAATACATTTCCTTTTGCAGATACTACACACTACTACAACTACTATTGCACTGTTTTTGACAGTGACATCCAATGCACAATGGATTAGTATTGTATGGCTCTAAAGAATGTTCCCTATTTAACCTACAATGTTTTTAACCTAACAAATATTTATTCTGTTCTTTCTTGGGGGAGGAATGATTTACAGTCAACAGTTCCATGTAATAGTGGCTATGGGGTGATTTTTCCCGCTTTCCCTGTATTTCTGTACATCATTTGTAACTTTCTTATTGAGGAGAAGGAAACAGTCATAAATTGAGAGAGCAGGGAACAAGCAGAAAGAGAGACAGAGAGCCAGCTGCAGTTCTGATTTGCCACTAGCCAGCTTTTCCCTAGCTGGGTAAGTGGTGAAAAGGGGCACAAAATGGGGTCCAGGGCTTCCACAGAGTTCTCTGGCATTCTTACTTAGCCAGAATCAGGACTAGCTGGCTTGCCCTGACCAGCTAGGTTCTCTGTACATAAGTTTCAGGTGAGGTTGGCTACCTAGACACCCATGCTCTGAGACTACTACAGGTGAGTTCTGAGCACACACAGACACACACATACACACACACACACAAACACACACACACACACAAATTACTGTCAGGTCTGGTAGTACAGCATATGGTGAAGACTGGAGCTTTCTGGGGTCTTTGGGCATGAGATCTGCTGCCTTACAATCACTACAAGCCAGGTTTGAACCTGTCATCAATGAACACAGTGTAGGAGGTTTTTGAATTCTGGTCTCTTTCCAACTCATCTATTTCTCTTCTCCCCTTCTCTGTCCCTAACTCTCACATGCTCTCAAACACTCTATCTTCACTCATTAATATCTTACTTATATACTTATTTTATTGACTTGCCCAGATATACAAAGAGAGTTACCAGAGCACTGCTGAGCTCTGGCTTGTTGTGTTGGCGATTTCATCTAGGCTACTGGAGCCTCAGTTTGTAAGTCTTTCTGACACAAGCCATATTCTGTCTCCTCATATCCATGGCTGTATCTCTTAGGCTTTAGAATAAAGATATACTTCCATATACATATATATACATATATAAATTTACATATACAAATATACATATCTATGTCATTTTTGGAATTGTCAACCTATGTAATTGAACTTAATCATAATTAACACATTTATAACAGCTTCCTTTTTCATTAATACTTGGCCACATAGCTATAGCAGGATTCAATACAGTTATAAATAATAGAAACTTCCAGTAGCATTTCTAATAGCATTTCTATCCGCATCCTTATTGTAATTATCATAGTACAGAACTTACCTCCTTTCCTAGTGTAAGCTTCAGTACATATGAGTTTCTTTTCATTCTCCTGAAATCTTAATTTCCCTGTACTCTGAAGTGTCTCGGAATTTTTGAAGCAGCCCTCTATTTCTCAGCAGATGGTTTACATTTTCTGCTGTAATCAGGTCTTCTTGTGCTTTTTGTTTTTATTTTTCATTTTTCTCAAATCCTTCTAGATCATCCCCATTTATTTGAATATTTATTTATTTATTTACTCCGATATTACATGAGTGGTCATTTCTTCTGCTTGATAGATTTTTCTCTTATAATTGAAGAGAAGTTTACACTCACAATACATTTTGTGTCCTCAATACTACAAACATATGGTGAAGGCTGCGGTGGTCGGGGATCTGTGGATATGAGAATGCTGCCTTACAATCTCTACAATCCAGGTTTGAACCTGTCATGAATGAACACAGTCTAGGGCGTTTTTGACTTCTGGTGTCTTTCCAACTCTTCTATTTCTCTTCTTGCCTTCTGTCTCTGACTCTCAACAGCTCTCACTCACTCTTTCTGCACTCATTAAGTGTACATAAGTTTGTTTCAGTTATGATTACCGCTGTTGTTTCTTTATTCCTGACAGATTCTTAGGAACTGGGTTGTGCTATGACAAAAAAGTTTCCACTGCACAAGTGGTTTTTCAAATATGAATGGCACATTGGATATTCTGGACACTGTTGTGCATTCTCCCAGGTGGTCCTCAGTTGGGTTCTTTTCTTTGCTATTTCCATGCTGTGTGTAATTTTCTGTGTAGACTCAAAGAGGAGTGGCATGGGGGAGCTCAGCTGCATTCTGCTGTGTGTCCACAAGGTGGCAGCAAAGCCCATAGTTGAGTGTAGTGATTATGTGGAATGAGGAGAACTCTGGGATTTGTGACCCATGCACAGCAAGGTTGAAATTGACATAGATTGCCCTAGACATCTGTTCTTTCCTGTGGGGTGGGGGGATCCCCCATTTGGCTTTGCAAGTGGAAGGGGTTTCTCTCTTTGTCTGGGATGACTCTACTGGGAGCTTGTGAATCCCTGTGCTCAGCTGCATTCTGCTGTGTGGCCACAAGAGGGCAGCAGCAGTGCTGGACTAAGGCTCCATGGGGCAAGTGCCCTGAGGCACTGGGCTACGAGAGTGGAGACAGTGTTTCTGGGAGTGCCTCAAGAGCATGGCCAGCCTAGCTCAAGCAGGCAGTGTCCTAAGGATGGGTGGTTCCTGTCCATGTGGAGAGTCTCCTGGATGAGTTCCTTCCCGAGCCTTTTTCAATCCCGTTGGAACTGCATATAGCTAATGATTTGAAGATTTTACTCATTTGGACAATTCTTTTCCTGATGCACAGTTTCTCTTGAGGATTTAGCAATCAATTGTCTGAATGTCATATGGAATCCATTATAGAAAATAACTATCAGTGTCTCTCTCTCTATCTCTCTCTCTCTATAATATATATGTAACTTGTAGAGGTCTGAAAATATTTTTTTATCTACAGATCTGCACAGATCTGTATTAGGGTAATAAAGTGGATACACCTGGCCCTTCTGAGCCACAGTCATGAGAGACATCTCATAGAGCCATATCATTTATCACTCTACAAATCTCTCTCAGCACAAACTACCACTGCCAAATCATCTATTTCCCTCTTGCTCATTTTGTCCACTGAGTCCTATCCCAAAACTGTAAATCAAAGAAGAAATAGACATAGTGCAGTTCCCTGCACACAGGACAGGCTGAGTCTGGACCAGGGAGATGCAATACGCCAGCCTGCATCTTGGCAGGAGCATCACTAAGACTACATACTCTTTGGAGAGGCAGGGGCAGTATTGGAGAGTGGGCTGCCAGCCACGTGTTGCATCTCAGAGTGGTTAAGACCTAGATCTTCTAAGTGTAACCTTTCCTCTCAAACATAAAATATCAATGCCACTTTTAAGAAGTATGCATGCGCATGGGGCGTTTATCTTCAGTGCTCTGGCATTTATCAACACAGGGCCATAATTTCAGTCCTTTTCTGATTCTGACACTCTGTCTCTCTAACTGTCTCTACATGCCTTCTTCTCTGGGCCCTTACTGGAAGTCAGTGCATGCATCGTGAACTCAGTCATCCTAGTGTTGAAATTTTCCTTTCTTTGCAATTTGGATTATTTAGTCTCCTGCACTTGGTGTAGTACAGAGGGGAACTGCTGAGACCGCGTTGCTGCTGCAGATTCCAGGCATATGTCCATCTGCAGCTGCAGATGTCCAGGCCCTCTCTTCTTGACTCCCATTCTCCAAGGCCCTGAGGCTGACACTCAGCCTAAATGCAGCCCTGTAACATTGCTGCACAGCGTCCTTGTCCTAATTCCATGGGAGACCAGGTAAAGAGAAGTGAAACTATCCCTCTGGCAGACACATTGTGGTTTCCCTCTATTAAACCGAATGTAAAGGATCTGTGGTACTGATGGCCACACCAGTGTCCAGATTTTCCACGCAAAACGGAAGCTTCCAGTGTTCTGAAAGAGGGTGTTTTTATGGCTGTGAAATGTCTTTTCCAAGTGCCTCATGGGGTTATCAAATCCTTTTGAAACCTGAAGTTCTTTCTTGTATCTAGGGAATATTCTCACCTCTGGACAGAAAGGCCACCCAACAAGGAACACAGCTATCCCGGGGTCAGGAGGTCTGCCAGCCTGCTAGTTCCCGGAGGGATTCCTGAGTATGTCCTCAGGGCCCAAGTCGTAACAGGTGTTTCCAATTTCCTATATTAGCAGCATCTAGGCCATCAGGTGAGTTTCCGGGCTGTGATCTCCACTGGAATCACCGAATTCAGCCAATGGAGGCATCCGTCTTTCTTTTGTCTGTCCATAGCAAGGGCACGGGGAGTTTGTGCTTCCTGCAAGCCAAGAGACTTTGTATGTGACACTCATGCATGCCTACTTCTGGGAATCTCTCTGAGTGTGATTTGTGGACACCAGGATTCCATGATCAGTGATGTGAGGCCACAGGAGCAATTGCCTTAGCCGGACCCAAAGGGTAGGTGTAAGGGACCTGGTTCATCCAATATTGTGTGTTGCCAGACCAGAAAACTTGTGGTGCCTGTGCATGTGGACAGTCTCCTGGATGAGTTCCTTCTCAAGTCTTTTTCGATCGGTCCCTTTGGAGCTACATATAGCTAATGATTTGGAGATTTTACTCCTTTGGACAATTCCTTTCCTGATGCACAGTTTCTCTCCAGGTTTTAACAATTGTCTGAATGTCATATCGAATTCATTGTAGAAAATGACTATATCAGTGTTTCTCTCTCTATCTCTCTATTTCTCTATATATGTAACTTGTAAAAGTCTGAAAATATTTTTAGCTAGAGACCTGCAGAGCTCTGTATTAGGGTAGTAAAGTGGATACACCTGGCCCTTCTGAGCCACAGTCATAAGAGACATCTTACAGAGCCATATCATTTATCACTCTGCAAATCTCTCTCAGCATAAACTACCGCTGCCAAATCATCTACATCCCTCTTGCTAATTTTGTCCACCGAGTCCTATTCCAAAACTGTAAATCAAAGAAGAAATAGACATAGTGCAGTTCCCTGCACACAGGACAGGCTGAGGCTGGACCAGGGATATGCAATACACCTGCCTGCATCTTGGCAGGAGGATCACTAAGACTACTTCCAATTTGGAGAGGTGAGGGCAGTTTTGGAGTGTGGGTTGCCGGCCAAGTGTTGCTTCTCAGAGTGGCTAAGACCTAGATTTTCTAAGTGTTACCTTTACTCAAAAACATAAAATAGCAATGCCACTTGTAAGAAGTTTGCATGGGCTTGAAGGGTTTGTCTTCAGTGCTCTGGCACTGATCAACAAAGGGCCAGAATTTCAGCCCTTTTCTGTCTCTGTCATTCTGTGTCTCTGACTGTCTCTATGTGCCTCCTTCCCTGGGCCCTTACTGGAAGTCAGTGCATGCATCGTGACCTCAGTCATCCTAGTGTTGAAATTATCATTTCTTTGTCCTTTGGATTATTTAGTCTCCTGCACATGGTGTAGTACAGAGGGGAACTGCAGAGACAGCGTTGCTGCTGTAGGTTCCAGGCATATGTCCATCTGCAGCTTCAGCTGTCCAGGCCTTCTGTGCTTGACTCCCATTCTCCAGGGCCCTGAGGCTGACACTCAGCCTAAATGCAGCCCTCCTCACCTTCCTGCACAGCGTCCTTGTACGTATTCCATGAGAGCCCAGGTGAAGAGAAGTGAAACTCTATCCCCCTGGCACACACTTTGTGCTTTCCCTCTATTAAGCCGAATGTAAAGGATCTGTGGTACTGATGGATACACCAGTTTCCAGATTTTCCATGCAAAACGGAAGCTTCCAGGGTTCAGAAAGAGGGTGTTTTGATCGCTGTGAAATGTCTTTTTCAAGTGCCTCATGGGGTTTTCAAATCCTTTTGAAACCTGAAGTTCTTTCTTGTGTCTAGGGAATATTCTCACCTCTGGCCAGAAGGGCGGCCCAACTCGGAGCACATCTATCCCGGGGTCAGGAGGTCTGCCAGCCTGCTAGCTCCTGGAGAGAGTCCCGAGTATGTCCTCAGGGCCCAAGTGGTAACAGGTTTTTCCAATTGCCTTTATTAGCAGCAGCCAGGCCCTCCGGTTAGGGGCGGGGCTGTGATCTCCACTGGAAGCTCTGAATTCAGCCAATGGAGGCATCCATCTTTCTTTTGTCTGTCCATTGCAAGCGCAATGTGCTTCCTGCAAGCAGAGTGACTTTGTAGGGAACACTAATGCATGCCTACTTCTGGGAATCTCTCTGAGTGTGATGTGTGGACACTAGCTTCCCGTGGATGATAGATAGTGAGGCATGGGATTGTATTGGGAACTCAGGAGATTTAGACTTGAGAGTCCCTTTGCATATGCATTCTGGCCTAGCCAGAATCGGGGCTAGCTGGCTTGCCCTGACCAGCTAGGTTCTCTGTACATAAGTTGCAGGTGAGGCTGGCTACCTTGCTACCCATGCTCTGCGACTAGGAAACTTGTGGTGCATGTCCATGTGGAGAGTCTCTTGGATGAGTTCCTTTTCCAGCCTTTTTCGATTGGTCCTGATGGAGCTGCATATAGCTAATGATTTGGAGTATTTACTCCTTTGGACAATTCTTTCCCTGATGCACAGTTTTTCTAGAGGTTTTAGCAGTCAATTGTCTGAATGTCATATCGAATCCATTGTAGAAAATGAATGCAACAGTGAGATGAAGGAGGCTGAGGGGGCTGCCAAACCTTACTGGACAGGCTCATGCCCCTGAATTCTGAGGGGTGCCCCCGCTTACCCCATTGGCAGTTTTTGGATGATAGTGAGTCATGGGATTGAATCGGGAACTCAGGAGAGGGAGACATGAGAGTCCCTTTGCATATGCATTCTTGCTTAGCCAGAATCTGGGCTAGCTGGCTTGCCCTGTCCAGCTAGGTTCTCTATACATAAGTTGCTGGTGAGGCTGTCTACCTTGACAACAATGGTCTGAGACTACTATAGGTGAGCTCTGAGCACACACAGACACACGCAGACAGACAGACAGACACACACTCACACACATTAATTTCTGGTAGTACAGCATATGGTGAAGGATGGGGCTGTATGGGGTCTGTGGGCATGAGAGCTGATGCCTTACAACCTCAACAAGTCAGGTTTGAACCTGTCATCAATGAACACAGTGTAGGAGGTTTTTGACTTCTGGTCACTTTCCAACTCATCTATTTCTTTTCTCTCCTTCTCTGTCTCTGACTCTCACAGGCTCTCACTCACTCTGTCTGCACTCAGCAATATTTTACTTATATCCTTATTTTATTGACAGGCCCAGATATACAAAGAGAGTTGCCAGAGCACTGCTGAGATCTGGCTTGTTGTGTTGGTGATTTCACCTAGGCTACTGGAGCCTCCGCTTTGCAAGTCTCTCTGACACAAGCCACATTCTTTATCCTCATATCCATGCCAGTATCTCTCAGACTTTAAAATAAACATATACATCCATATATATACATATATATAGATATATATGTTATTTTTAGAATTGTCGACAATGTCATTGATCATTATCAGAATTAACACTCTTTCCCACTCTTCTATTTCTCTTCTTGCCTTCTCTGTCTCTGACTCTCACAGACTCTCACTCACTCTCTCAGCACTCATTAATATTTTACTTATACATTATTTTACTGAAAGGCCCAGATATACAAAGGGAATCACCAGGACACTGCTGATCTCTTGCTGTTTTTTTGGTGATTTCACCTAGGTTTCTGGAGCCTCAGCTTTGTAAGTCTCTCTGGCACAAGCCATACTCTGTCTCCTCATAGCCATGCCAGTATCCCTCAGAGTCTATAATAAAGATACACTTACATACATGTACATATATATACATATATATATATATATATATATATATATCAGTCACTTTTAGAATTGTTGACCTTTTTATCTGATCTTAATGCAGAATTACCACATTTATAACAGCCTCCTTATTCATAAATAATTGGTCACATTGTTGGAGCAGGGTAAAGTGAGTGCGTCTCTGTGGGAGGGTGTGTGTGTGTATGTGTGTGTGTGTGTAATTGTACATAAGTGTGTTTCAGTTATGGTTACCACTGTTGTTTCTTTATTCCTGAAGCAGATTCTTAGGAACTGGATTGTGCTATCTCAAAGGAAGTTTCCACTGCACACATGGTTTTTCAAATATGAATGGCACATTGGATATTCTGGACACTGTTGTGCATTCTCCCAGGTGGTCCTCAGATGGGTTCTTTCCTTTGCTATTCCCATGCTGTGTGTAATTTTCTGTGTAGACTCAAAGAGGAGTGGCATGGGGGAGCTCAGCTGCATTCTGCTGTGTGTCCACAAGGTTGCAGCATAGCCCATAGTTGAGTGTAGTGATTCTGTGAAATGAGGAGAACTCTGGGATTTGTGGCCCATGGACAGCAAGGTCGAAATTGACGTAGAGTGTCCTAGACATCTGTTCTTTCCTGTGTGTGGGGGGATCCCCCATTTGGCTTTGCAAGTGGAAGGGGTTTCTCTCTTTGTCTGGGATGACTCTACTGGGAGCTTGTGAATCCCTGTGCTCCGCTGCATTCTTCTGGGTGTCCACAAGAGGGCAGCACCAGTGCAGGACTAAGGCTCCATGGGGCAAGTGCCCTGAGGCACTGGGCTACGAGAGTGGACACAGTGTTTATGGGTGTGCCCCAAGAGCATGGCCAGAATAGCTCAAGCAGGCAGTGTCCTAAGGATGGGTCCAGACAGGAGCTGTTGGGTCGTGTTGGCAGAAACAGGGCCTTCAGAGTATGGCAGACAGTCCCTGGGGGCAGGTCTAAAAGACCATGCCCTCTGAGCCTGAGGGGAGGGCCCAGTGTGTATTCATAGAGACTGCTGGCCAATTAGAGAAGAAGATCACAATAAGGGGCATGGACCAAGAGCTGGCCAATGAGAACAGAGGTGAATTTGTGAGGGCGGAACTCAGATAGCAGTCTTCTGAAGGAAGCCCGCCAATGGGAGCTCAGAGCTGGCCTTAAAAGTCTGGGCGTGCATCAAGGAAGTGCTAAGCAGGTTTCTGCCTAGGGCCCTGCCTTGCAGAAGCTGTCCAGTGCGCATGTGTATAACTCCGTTTGTGCCTGTGCCTCTGTGGATGTGTGCATGTGTGACTGTGAGAGTGTGTGTTTATGTTTGTTTGTGTGTGTGTATGTGTGTGGTAGGGAGAGAAAGAGAACAACAGAATCACTGTGGCACAGGAGATTTTGTGCAAAACACTTGGCACATTCTGATTTACAGCTCAATATTGACACCATTGTAGCTCTCCTTGGCCCTTGGACTCTATTTTTCTTTTCAGATGTAAAGACACTGAAGAGGGAGAGGTTTTCCCCTAAGGCATGCACAAGGAACTAGCAGCTGCCCTGTGTGTGTTGCCAGACTAGGAAACTTGTGGTGCCTGTCCATGTGGAGAGTCTCCTGGATGACTTCCTTCTCAAGCCTTTTTCGCTATGTCCCGTTGGAGCTGCATATATCTAATGATGTGGAGATTTTACTCCTTTGGACAACTCTTTTTCTGATGCACAGTTTCTCTCCAGGTTTTAGCAATCAATTGTCTGAATGTCATATTGCATCCATTGTAGAAAATGACTACATCAGTTTCTTGTTCTCTCTCTCTCTCTCTCCATATATATATATATATATATATATATATATATATATATATATATATATGACATGTAGAGGTCTGAAAATATATTTTAGCTAGAGACCGGCACAGCTCTGGATTAGGGTAGTAATGCGCATACACCTAGCCCTTCTGAGCCACAGTCATGAGAGACATCTCACAGAGCCATTCGTTTATCTCTTGTCACTCTACAATTCTCTCTCAGCACTAATGACAGCTGCCATTTATCTACTTCACTATTGCTGTTTTTGTCCACCAAGTGCTATCCCAAAACTGAAAATCAAAGAAGAAATTGACATAGTGCAGTTCCCTGCACACAGGACAGGCTGAGGCTGGACCAGGGAGATTAAATATGTCAGCCTGCATCTTGTCTGGAACATCACTAAAACTACTTCCAATTTGGAGAGGCAAGGGCAGTTTTGGAGAGTGGGCTGCAGGCCAAGTTTTGCTTCTCGAAGTGTGCTAAGACCTACATGTACTAAGTGTAACCTTTCCTCACAATGATAAAATAACAATGCCACTTGTAAGAAGTCTGCATGGGCATGGAGGATATATATATATATATATTATAGAATTGTCGACCTATGTAATTGAACTTTATCATAATTAACACACTTATAACAGCTTCCTTTTTCATTACTAATTGGCCACATAACTTTAGCAGGATTCAATACAATTATAAATAATAGAACCTTCCAGTAGCATTTCTATCAGCATCCTTATTGTAATTATCATAGTACAGAACTTGCATCCTATCTCTAGTTTAAGCTTCAGTACATATGATTTTTTTTTATTCTGCTGAAGTCTTAATTTCCTGGACTCTGAAGTGTCTCTGAATTTTTGAAGAAGCCCTCTGTTTCTCAGCAGATGGTTTCCATTTTCTGCTGTAATAAGGTCTTCTTGTGCTTTTTGTTTTTTTAATTTTTTTTCAAATCCTCCGTGATCATCCCCATTTATTTCCATATTTATTTATTTAGTCCTATATTACATGAGTGGTCATTTTATGCTTGATAGATTTTTCTCTTATAATTGAAGTGAAGTTTACATGCACAATACATTTCATGTCGTAAATACTACACACATTTGGTGAAGACTGTGGTGGTCTTGGATCTGTGGACATGAGAGTGCTGCCTTACAATCTCTACAACCCAGGTTTGAACCTGTCATGTATGAACACAGTGTGGGAGGTTTTTGACTTCTGGTCTCTTTCCCACTCTTCTATTTCTCTTCTTGCCTTCTCTGTCTCTGACTCTCACAGGCTCTCACTCAATCTGTCTCTTTTCATTAAATTTTACTTATATACTTATTTTACTTGCATGCCCTGATATACAAAGAGAGTCACCAGCGCACTGCAGAGCTTTGGCTTGTTTTGTTGGCGATTTCACCTAGGTTTCTGGAGCCTCATCTTTGTAAGTCTCTCTGGCACAAGCCATACTCTGTCTCCGCATAGCCATGCAAGTATCTCTCAGAGTCTATAATACAGATACACTTAAATATATGTACATATATATACATATATATATATTTCAGTGATTTTTAGAATTGTTGACCTTTTTATTTTATCTTAATGCAGAATTACCACATTTATAACAGCCTCCATATTCTTAAATAATTGGTCATATAGTTGGAGCAGGATTCACTACAATTATAAATTATAAGCCTTCCAGGAGCATTTCCAATAGCCTTTCTATCAGAATCCTCATTGTAATTATCATAGCACAGAACTTGCCTCCATTTTCTTGTGTAACCTTCAATACATATGCCTTTCTTTTCATTCTCGGGAATTCTTAATTTGCCTGGACCCTGAAGTGTCACGGATGTTTTGAAGCATCCCTCTGTTTCTCAGCAGACATTTTCGATATTTCTGCTGTAATCAGGTCTTCCTGTGGTTTTTGTTTTTATTTTTTTCAAATCCTCCTAGATCGTCCCCATTTATTTGCATATTTATTTATTTAGTCCCATATTACATGAGGGGTCATTTCTCCTGCCTGATAGATTTTCTCTTATAATTGAAGGGGATTTTTGACACACAATACATTTCCTTTTGCAGAAACTACACACTACTACAACTACGACTGCACTATTTTTGACAGTGACATCCAATGCACAATGGATTAGTATTGCATGGCTCTAAAGAATGTTCCCTATTTAATCTACAATGTTTTTAACCTCACAAATATTTATTCTGTTATTTCTTGGGAGATGAATGTTTTACAGTCAACAGTTACATGTAATAGTGGGCACGGAGGTAATTTTTCCCACTTTCCCTGTATTACTGTACATCATTTGTAACTTTCTTAATGAGGAGAAGGAAACAGTCATAAATTGAGAGAGTAGGGCCCAAGCAGGAAGAGAGACAGAGAGACAGCTGCAGTTCTGATTTGACATTGGCCCAGCTTTTCCCTAGCTGGGTAAGTGATGACCAGGGGCTCAAAACGGGGTCCTGGGCTTCCACATAGTTCCCTGGCATCTCCACCAGTTGTGCCTCCAACCCATGCTCCCTTCATTGTCCATGTAACTATCGATCTTCTCTAGGCACTTCTCACCTTCATATGCCAGAAACTTAACACTTCTGCCCTCCACCCATGAAACTTAGACCTTATAGTTGAGTGTTCTTTTCCTGATACACAGTTTCTCTCCACGTTTTAGCAATCAATTGTCTGAATGTCATATCGCATCCATTGTAGAAAATGACTACATCAGTGTCTTGCTCTTTATCTCTCTCTCTCTCTCTCTTCTCTCTCTCTCTCTCACTATATATATATATATATATATATATATATATATATATATATATGACATGTAGAGGTCTGAAAATATATTTTAGCTAGAGACCTGTACAGCTCTGGATTAGGGTAGTAATGCGCATACACCTGGCCCTTCTGAGCCACAGTCATGAGAGACATCTCACAGAGCCATTCTTTTACCTCTTGTCACTCTACAATTCTCTCTCGGCACTAATGACAGCTGCCATTCATCTACTTCCCTCTTGCTCATTTTTTCCACCAATTCCTATCCCCAAACTGTAAATCAAAGAAGAAATAGACATAGTGCCGTTCCCTGCACACAGGAAAGCCTGCGGCTAGACCACAAAGATGAAATACGCCAGCCTGCATCTTGGCTGGAGCATCAGTAAAACTACTTCCAATTTGGAGAGGCAAGGACAGTTTTGGAGAGTGGGCTGCAGGCCATTGTTGCTTCTCAGAGTGGGCTAAGAGCTAGATGTTCTAAGTGTAACCTTTCCTCACAAACATAAAATAACAATGCCACTTGTAAGAAGTATCCATTGGCATGGAGTGTTTGTCTTCAGTGCTCTGGCACTGATCAACACAGGGCCAGAATTTCTGTCCTTTTCAGTCACTGTCATTCTGTCTCTCTGACTGTCTCTACGTGCCTTCTTCCCTGAACCTTTAGTGGACATCAGTGCATGCATCCTATACTCGGTCTTCCTGGTGTTGAAATTTTCCTTTCTTTGCCCTTTTGATTACTTAGTCTAGTGCATAAGGCGTAGTACAGAGGGGAACTGAGGAGACAGAGTTCCTGCTGCAGGTAAAGGGAATATGTCCATATCCAGCTGCAGCTGTCCAGGCCCTCTGTGCTTGACTCCCATTCTCCAGGGCCCTGTGGCTGACACTCAGCCTAAATGCAGCCCTGCTCAATTTCCTGCACCACATCCTTGTCCTTATTCCATTAAAGCCCAGGTCAAGAGAAGTGAAACTCTACCACCCTGGCACACACATTGTGCTTTCCCTCTATTGGGCCGAATGTTAAGGATCTGTGGTACTGAAGGCCACACCAGTGTCCAGATTTTCCATGCAAAACGGAAGCTTCCAGGGTTCAGAAAAAGGTTGTCTTGATGGCAGTGAAATTTCTTTTCCAAGTGCCTCCTGGGTTTTCAAATCCTTTTGAAACCTGAAGATCATTCTTGTATCTAGGAATATTCTCACCTCTGGCCTGTAGCCCCTACCAACTAGGAGCACAGCTATCCCGGGGTCAGGACGTCTGCCAGCCTGCTAGTTCCTGGAGGGATTCCTGAGTATGTCCTCAGGCCCCAAGTGGTAACAGGTGTTTCCAGTTGCTTTATTAGCATCAGCCACGCCCTCTGGTGAGGGGCGTGGCTGTGATCTCCACTGGAAGGTCCTAATTCAGCCAATGGAGCCATCCATCTTCCATTTGTCTCTCCATAGCAAGGGCCCGGGGAGTTTGTGCTTCCTGCAAGCAGAGCGACTTTGTATGGCACACTCATGCATGCCTACTTCTGGGAATCTCTCTGAGTGTGATGTGTGGACACCAGGACACCATGATCAGTGATTGTTAGGACACAGGAGCAATTGCTTTGGCTGGATCCAAAGGGTAGGTGTAAGGGGACGGGTTCATCCACTATTGTTTGGTCAAACACACTTCCCATCTATGTTGAAACACAGCTCTTTCTGGGTTCTTTCTGGGCTTGTAATCTGCTGCCCTGAGCAGTGGACTGAGAGTCTGGAGGCTGAGTAGGCAGCCAAACTTGACTGGACAGGCTCATTCCCCTGAATTCTGTGGGCTGCCGCAGCTTACCCAGTTGTCAGTGTTTGGATGATAGTGAGGCATGGGATTGAATCAGGAACTCAGGAGAGGGAAACATGAGAGTACCTTTGCATTTGGATTCTTGCTTAGCCAGGATCTGGGCTAGGCTTGCCCTGACCAGCTAGGTTCTCTGCACATAAGTTGCAGGTGTATCTGGCTATCTTGTCTCCCTTGCTATGAGACTATTATAGGTGAGCTCTGAGCACACACAGACACACAAAGACAGACAGACAGACACACACACACGCATTACTGTCAGGTCTGGTAGTACAGCATATGGTGAAGGCTGGGGCTGTATGGGGTCTGTGGGCATGAGAGCTGCTGCCTTACAATCTCTACAAGCCAGGTTTGAACCTGTCATCAGTGAACACAATGTAGGAGGTTTTAGACTTCTGGTCTCTTTCCAACTCATCTATTTCTCTTCTCGCCTACTCTGTCTCTAACTCTCACATGCTCTCACACACTCTGTCTTCAATGATTGATATTTTACATATAGACTTATTTTACTGACAGGCCCAGATATACAAAGAGAGTTACCAGAGCACTGCTGAGCTCTGACTTGTTTTCTTGGTGATATCACCTAGGCTAATGGAGTCACAACTTTGTAAGTCTCTCTGACACAAGCCATATTCTGTCTCCTCATTTCCATGGCAGTATATCTCAGACTTTATAATAAACAAATATATATCTCATTTATAGAATTGTCGACCTATGTAATTGAACTTTATCAGAATTAACACATTTATAACAGCTTCCTTTTTCATTAATAATTGTCCAATTAGTTGGAGCATGATTCAATACAATTATAAATAATAGAACCTTCCAGTAGCATTTCTAATAGCATTTCTATCAGCTTCCTTATTGTAATTATAATAGTACAGAACTTGCCTCCTATCTCCTGTGTAAGCTTCAGTACATATGATTTTCTTTTCAGTCTCCTGAAATCTTAATTTCCCTGGACTCTGAAGTGTCTCTGAATTTTTGAAGCAGCCCTCTGTTTCTCAGCAGATGGTTTCCATGTTCTGCTGTAATAATGTCTTCTTGTCTTCTTGTGCTTTTTGTTTTTAGTTTTTAATTTTTTTCAAATCCTCCTAGATCATCCCCATTTATTTGCATATTTATGTATTTATTTAGTCTTATATTACATGAGGTGTCTTTTCTTCTGCTTGATAGATTTTTCTCTTATAATTGAAGGGAAGTTTACACTCACAATACATTTTGTGTCGTAAATACGACACACATATGGTGAAGGCTGGGGTGGTCTGGGATCTGTGGACATGAGACTGCTGCCTTACAATCTCTACAACCCAGTTTTGAACCTGTCATGTATGAACACAGGGTGGGGGGTTTATGACATCTGGTCTCTTTCCCACTCTTCTATTTCTCTTCTTGCCTTCTCTGTCTCTGACTCTCACAGGCTCTCACTCTCTCTGTCTGCACTCATTAATATTTTACTTATATACTTATTTTACTGACAGGCCCTGATATACAAAGAGAGTCGCTAGTTTTGTTGGCGATTTCACCTAGGTTTCAGGAGCCTCAGCTTTGTAAGTCTCTCTGACACAAGCCATACTCTGTCTCAGCATAGTATCCCTCAGAGTTTATAATAAAGATACATATACATATATGTAAATATATATATGTATGTGTATACATATATATCAGTCATTTTTAGAATTGTTGACCTTTTTATTTGATCTTTACGCAGAGTTACCACATTTATAACGGCCTTTTTATTCATAAATAATTGGTCACATAGTTGGAGCAGTATTCACTACAATTATTAATTATAAGCCTTCCAGGAGCATTTCCACTAGCCATTCTATCAGTATCCTCATTGTAATTATCATAGCACAGAATTTGCCTCCATTTTTTAATGTAAGCTTCAATATGTATGTCTTTCTTTTCATTCTCTGGAATTCTTAATTTGCCTGGACCCTGAAGTGTTAGGGAAGTTTTGCAGCAGCCCTCTGTTTCTCAGCAGACATTTTCTATATTTCTGCTGTAAACAGGTCTTCCTGTGTTTTTTTTTAAATCCTCCTAGATCATCACCATTCGTTTGCATATTTATTTATTTATTTAGCCCCATATCACATGAGGGAACACTTCTTCTGCCTGATAGATTTTCTCTTAAATTGAAGGGAACTTTTGACACACAATACATTTCCTTTTGCAGATACTAGACACTACTACAACTATTACTGCACTGATTTTGACAGTGATATCCAATGCACAATGGATTAGTATTGCATGGCTCTAAAGAATGTTCTCTATTTAACCTACAATGTTTTTAACTTCACAAATATTTATTCTGTTCATTCTTGGGGGATGAATGGTTTACAGTCAACAGCTTTTCTCTAGCTGGGTAAGAGGTGATCAGGGGCTCAAAAAGGGGTCCTGGGATTTCACATAGTTCCCTGGCATCTCCAACAGCTGTGCCTGCAACCCATGCTCCCTTCGTTGTCCATGTAACTTTTGATCTGCTCTAGGCACTTCTCACCTTCATATGCCTGAAACTTAACACTTCCCCCCTCCACCCATGAAACTTTGACCTTATACTTGAGTGCAAAACAGCAACCCCAATCCACGTTATTTCAGGGAAAAGTGTGTGCGTCCCTGTGGGAGGGTGTGTGTGTGTGTGTATGTGTATGGGTAAGTGTACATAAGTGTGTTTCAGTTATGATTACCGCTGTTGTTTCTTTATTCCTGACACAGATTCTTAGGAACTGGATTGTGCAATGACAAAGGAAGTTTCCACTGCACAAGTGGTTTTTCAAATATGAATGGCACAAGGATATTCTTGACACTGTTGTGCATTCTCCCAGGTGGTCCTCAGATGGGTTCTTTCCTTTACTATTCCCATGCTGTGTGTAATTTTCTGTGTAGACTCAAAGAGGAGTGGCATGGGGGAGCTCAGCTGCATTCTTCTGTGTGCCCACAAGGTGGCAGCATAGCCCATAGTTGAGTGTAGTGATTCTGGGGAATGAGGAGAATTCTGGGATTTGTGGCCCATGGACAGCAAGGTTGAAATTGACGTAGAGTGAACTAGACATCTGTTCTTTCCTGTGTGTGGGGGGATCCCCCATTTGGCTTTGCAAGTGGAAGGGGTTTCTCTCTTTGTCTGGGATGACTCTACTGTGAGCTTTTGAATCCCTGTACTCAGCTGCATTCTGCTGGGTGTCCACAAGAGGGCAGCTCCAGTGTGGGACTAAGGCACCATGGGGAAAGTGCCCTGAAGCACTGGGATACAAGTGTGGAGACAGTGTTTATGGGTTTGCCCCAAGAGCATGGCCAGCCTAGCTCAAGCAGGCAGTGTCCTACGGATGGGTCCAGACAGGAGCTGTTGGGTCGTGTTGGCAGAAACAGGGCCTTCAGAGGATGGCCTCAGACAGTCCCCAGGGGCGGGTCTAAGAGACTGTGCCCTCTGAGCCTGAGGGGAGGGCCCAGTGGGTATTCATAGAGACAGCTGGCCAATTAGAGAAGAGGATCATCACTCTCAGGGGTGTGAACCAAGAGCTGGCCAATGAGAACAGAGGAGAAGTTGCGAGGGCGGGCCTCAGAGAGCAGCCTTCTGAAGGTAGCCCGCCAATGGGAGCTCAGAGCTGGCTTTAAAAGGCAGACGTGCTTCTAGGAAGTGCGAAGCAGGGTTCAGCCTAGGGCCCTGCCTTGCAGAAGCTGTCCAGTGCGCATGTGTATAACTCCATTTGTGCCTGTGCCTCTGTGGATGTGTGCGTGCGTGACTGTGAGTGTGTGTGTTTGTGTTTGTGTGTGTGTATGTGTGTGGTAGGGAGAGAAAGATAACAACAGAATCACTGTGTCACAGGAGATTTTGTGCAAAACACTTGGCACATTCTGATTTACTACTCAATACTGACACCATTGTAGCTCTTCTTGTCCCTTGGACACTATTTTTCTTTTCAGATGTAAAGACACTGAAGAGTGAGAGGTTTTTTCCTAAGGCTTGCTCTGGGAACTAGCAGCTTCCCTGTGTGTGTTGCCAGACTAGGAAACTTGTGGTGCCTGTCCATGTGGAGAGTCTCCTGGATGAGTTCCTTCTCAAGCTTTTTTCGTTAGGTCCCATTGTAGCTGCATATTGCTAATGATTTGGAGATTTTACTCCTTTGGACAATTATTTTCCTGATGCACAGTTTATCTCCAGGTTTTAGCAGTCAATTGTCTGAATGTCATATCGCATGCATTGTAGAAAATGACTACATCAGTGTCTTGCTGTCTCTCTTTCTATATATATATATATAATATCATGTAGAGGTCTTAAAATATATTTTCAAATATTCTGACCTCTTGCCAGAAGGCCCTCCCAATTAGGAGCACAGCTATCCCGGGGTCAGGAGGGCTGCAAGCCTGCTACCTCCTGGAGGGATTCCTTAGTATTTCCTCAGGGCCCAAGTGGTAACAGGTGTTTCCAATACCCTTTATTAGCAGCAGCCAGGCCCTCAGGTGAGGGGCGGGGCTGTGATGTCCACTGGAAGATCCGAATTCATCTAATGGAGGCATCCATCTTTCTTTTCTCTCTCCATAGCAAAGTCTCGGGGGGTTTGTGCTTCCTGCAAGCAGAGCGACTTTGTATGGGACAATCATGCATGCCTACTTCTGGGAATCTCTCTGAGTGTTATGTGTGGATACCAGGACACCATGATCAGGAGGCCACAGGAGCAATTGCCTATGCCGGACCCAAAGGGTAGGTGTAAGGGACCGGGTTCATCCACTATTGTTTTGTCGAACACAGTTCTCATCTATGTTGAAGCACAGCTGTTTCTGGGTACTTTATGGGCTTGTAATCTGCTGCCCTGAGGAGTGGACTGAGTCTGGAGGCTGAGTAGTCCACGAAAAGTGACTGGATAGGCTCCTGCCCCTGAATTCTGACGGGTGACCCAGCTTAACCTGTTGGCAGTTTTTCGATGATAGTGAGGCATGAGATTGAATCGGGGACTCAGGAGAGGGGACATGAGAGTCCCTTTGCATGTGCATTCTTGCTTAGCCAGAATCTGGGCTAGCTTGCTTGCCCTGACCAGTTAGGTTCTCTGTACATAAATTGCAGGTGAGGCTGGATACCTTCTCACCCATGCTCTGATTCTAAGATAGGTGAGCTCTGAGCACACACAGACACAGACAGACAGACAGACAGACAGATACACACACACACTCTTTACTGTCAGGTCTGGTAGTACAGCATATGGTGAGGGCTGGGGATCCCTGAGGTTTGTGGGCATGAGAGCTGCTGCCTTACAATCTCTACAAGCCAGGTTTGAACCAGTCATCAATGAACACAGTGTAGGAGGTTTTTGAATTCTCACTCTTTCCAGCAGAAGTGGCTGGTGGGCGGGCCTTCCAGAGGCTGCCCAATGAGCGTGCTGTGGGGCCATGTGGGCGGTGCTCAAGGTTGCTGGCTAATCACTGACTAGGGGTCTTGACACTCCTGGGCGTGTCCTAGCACACTGGCCAATGATATTGCTGGGAAGGTCTGGGCGTGGCCTAGGCCTCTGGAAAATCAGAGCATGGTTGGTGCCCTGCCTGTGGGCCTTCTGAAGTAAGCCTGACAATGGGAGCTCAGAGCTGGCCTTAAAAACCTGGGCGTGCTTCCAGGAAGTGCGAAGCAGGGTTCAGCCCAGGGCCCTGACTTGCAGAAGCTTCCTGGTGTGCATGTGTATAACTCCATTTGTGCCTGTGCATCTGTGGATGTGTGCGTGTGTGTAACAGTGAGAGTGTGTGTTTGTGAGTGTTTGTGTGTGTGTGTGGGAGGGAGGGAGAGAGAGAGTGAACAACAGAATCGCTGTGGTACAGGTGATTTTGTGGAAAACACTTGGCACATTCTGATTTACAGCTCAATATTGACACTATTGTAGCTCTCCTTGGCCCTTGGTCACTTTTCTTACTTTCAGATATAAAGACACTGAAATCGGAGAGGTTTCTGTCATGAGGCTTGCTCTGGGAATTAGCAGCTGCCCTGTGTGTGTTGCCAGACTAGTAAACTTGTGGTGCCTGTCCATGTGGAGAGACTCCTGGATGAGTTCCTTCTCGAGCCTTTTTTGCTAGGTCCCCTTGGAGCTTCATATAGCTAATGATTTGGAGATTTTACTCCTTTGGAGAATTCTTTTCCTGATGCACAGATTCTCTCTCTCGAGGTTTTAGCAATCAATTGTCTGAATGTCATATCGCATCCAATGTAGAAAATGACTACATCATTGTCTTGCTCTCTCTCTCTCTCTCTCTCTCTCTCTCTCTCTCTCTCTATATATATATATATATATATATATATATACATATACATATATATATATATATATATATATATATAACATGTAGAGTTCTGAAAATATATTTCAGCTAGAGACCTGCACAGCTCTGGATTCGGGTAGTAATGTGGATACACCTGGCCCTTCTGAGCCACAGTCATGAGAGACATCTCACAGAGCCATTCGTTTTCCTCTTGTCACTCTACAGATCTATCTCAGCACAAACTACAGCTGCCAAGTCATCTACTTCACTCTTGCTCTTTTTGTCCACCGAGTCCTATCCTAAAACTGTAAATCAAAGAAGAAATAGACATAGTTCAGTTCCCTGCACAAAGGACTGGCTGAGGCTGGACCGGGGAGATGAAATACACCAGCCTACATTGGCTGAAGCATCACTAAAACTAATTCCAATTTGGAGAGTCAAGGGCAGTTTTGGAGAGTGGGCTGAAGGCCAAGGGTTGCTTCTCAGAGTGGTCTAAGACCTAGATGTTCTAAGTGTAAACTTTCCTCACAAACATAAAATCACAATGCCACTTGTAAGAAGTATGCATGGGCATGGAGGGGTGTCTTCAGTGCTCTGGCAGTGATCAACACAGGGCATGAATTTCTGTCCTTTTCAGTCACTGGATTCTGTATCTCTGACTGTCTGTGCGTGCCTTCTTCCCTGGATCCTTCCTGGAAGTCATAGCATGCATTGTGAACTCGGTCTTCGTGGTGTTGAAATTTTCCTTTCTTTGCCCTTTGGATTATTTAGTGTGGTACATATGGCGTAGTACAGAGGGGAACTGAGGAGACAGCTTTCCTGCTACAGGTAACAGGCATATGTCCATCTCCAGCTGCAGCTGTCCATGCCCTCTGTGCTTGATTCCCATTCTCCAGGGCCCTGTGGCTGACACTCAGCCTAAATGCAGCCCTCCTCAATTTCCTGCACCACATCCTTGTCCTTATTCAATGAGAGCCCAGGTCAAGAGAAGTGAAACCCTACCACCCTAGTACACACATTGTGCTTTCCCTTTGTTGGGCCAAATGTAAAGGATCTGTGTTACTGATGGCCAGAATAGTGTCCAGATTTTCCATGCAAAACGGAAACTTCCAGGGTTCAGAAAGAGAGTGCTTTGATGGCTTTGAAATATCTTTTCCACGTGCCTCCTGGGGTTTCAAATCCTTTTGAAACCTAAAGTTCGTTCTTGTATCTAGGGAATATTCTCACCTCTGGCCCAAAGGCCCTCCCAACTAGGAGCACAGCTATCCCGGGGTCAGGAGGTCTGCCAGCCTGCTAGCTCCTGGAGGGATTCCTGAGTATGTCCTCAGGTCCCAAGAGGTAACAGGTGTTTCCAATTGCCTTTATTATCAGCAGCCAGGCCCTCAGGAGAGTGGTGGGGCCATGTTCTCCACTGGAATCTCCTAATTCCACCAATGGAGGCATCCATCTTGCTTTTGTCTCTCCATAGCTAGGGCCCTGGGAGTTTGTTCTTCCTGCAAGCAGAGCGACTTTGTATGGAACACTCATGGATGCCTAATTCTGGGAATCTCTCTGAGTATGATGTGTGGACACCAGGACACCATGATCAGTGATTGTGAGGACACAGGAGCAATTGCTTTGGCTGGACACAAAGGGTAGGTGTAAGGGGCCTGCTTCATCCACTATTGTTCAGTCAAACACAGTTACCATCTATGTTGAAACACAGCTCTTTCTGGGCTTGAAATCTGCTGCCCTGAGAAGTGGACTGAGAGTTTGGAGGCTGAGTAGGCAGCCAAACATGACTGCACAGGTCATTCCCCTGAATGCTGTGGGGTGCCCCAGCTTACCCCATTGGCAGTGTTCGGATGATAGTGAGGCATGGGATTGAATCAGGAACTCAGGAGAGGGAGACATGAGATTACCTTTGCATGTGCATTCTTGCTTAGCCAGAATCTGGGCTAGCTGGCTTGCCCTGACCAGCTAGGTTCTCTATACATAAGTTGCAGGTGAGTCTGGCTACCTTGACTCCCATGCTGTGAGACTAAGATAGGTGAGCTCTGAGCACACACAGACACACACAGACTGACAGACAGGCAGACACACAGGCATTACTGTCAGGTCTGTTAGTACAGCATATGGTGAAGGCTGGGGCTGTATGGGGTCTGTGGGCATGAGAGCTGCTGCCTTACAATCTCTACAAGCCAGGTTTGAACCTGCCATCAATGAACACAGTGTAGGAGGTTTTTGACTTCTGGTCTCTTTTCATCTAATCTATTCCTCTTCTCGCCTTCTCTGTCTCTAACTCTCACATGCTCTCATACACTCTGTCTTCACTGATTGATATTTTACTTATATACTTATTTTACTGACAGGCCCAGATATACAAAGAGAGTTACCTGAGCACTGCTGAGATCTGGCTTGTTTTGTTGGTGATATCACCTAGGCTACTGGAGTCACAGCTTTGTAAGTTTTTCTGACACAAGCCATATTCTGTCTCCTCATTTCCATGGCAGTATATCTCAGACTTTATAATAAACATATACATCCATATATATAAATATAAATATAAAGATATATATATATCATTTATAGAATTGTCGACCTATGTATTTGACCTTTATCAGAATTAACACATTTATAACAGCTTCCTTTTTCATTAATAATTGTCCACCTAGGTGGAGCAGGATTCAATACATTTATAAATAATAGAACCTTCCAGTAGCATTTCTAATAGCATTTCTATCAGCATTCTTATTGTAATTACCATAGTACAAAACTTGACTCCTATCTCTAGTGTAACTTTCAGTACATATGAGTTTCTTTTCATTCTACTGAAATCTTAATTTCCCTGGACTCTGAAGTGTCTCAGAATTTTTGAAGCAGCCCTCTGTTTCTCAGCAGATGGTTTCCATTTTCTGCTGTAATAAGCTCTTATTGTGCTTTTGTTTTTATTTTTCATTTTTTTCTAATCCTCCTAGATCATCCCCGTTTATTTGCATATGTATTTATTTATTTAGTCCTATATTACATGAGGGGTCATTTCTTCTGCTTGATAGATTTTTATCTTATAATTGAAGGGAAGTTTACACTCACAATACATTTCGTGTTGTAAATACTACACACATATGGTGAAGGCTGGGTGGTCTGGGGTCTGTGGATGTGAGACTGCTGCCTTACAGTCTCTACAAACCAGGTTTGAACCTGTCATGTATGAACACAGTGTTGGAGGTTTTTGACTTCTGGTCTCTTTCCCACTTTTCTATTTCTCTTCTTGCCTTCTCTGTCTCTGAATCTCACAGGCTCTCACTCACTCTGTCTGTACTCATTAATATTTTACTTATATACTTATTTTACTGACAGGCACTGATATACAAAGAGAGTCAGCAGGGCACTGCTGAGCTCTGGCTTGTTTTGTTGGCGATTTCACCTAGGTTTCTGGAGCTTCAGCTTTGTAAGTCTCTCTGGCACAAGCCATACTCTGTCTCCTCATAGCCATGCCAGTATCCCTCTGAGTCTATAATAAAGATACACTTACATTTATGTACATGTATATACATATATATATATATATATATATATATATATATATATATATATCAGTCATTCTTAGAATTTTTGACCTTTTTATTTGATCTTAATGCAGAATTACCACATTTATAACAACCTCCTTATTCTTAAATAATTGGTCACATAGTTGGAGCAGGATTCACTACAATTATAAATAATAAACCTTCCAGGAGCATTTCCAATAGCCTTTCTATCAGTATCCTCATTGTAATTATCATAGCACAGAAATTGCCTCCATTTTCTTGTGTAAGCTTCAATACGTACGCCTTTCTTTTCATTCTCAGGAATTCTTAATTTGCCTGGACCCTGAAGGGTCAGGGAAGTTTTGAAGCAGCCCTCTGTTTCTCAGCAGATGTTTTCTATATTTCTGCTGTAATCAGGTCTTCCTGCGGTTTTTGTTTTTATTTTTTTCAAATCCTCCTGGATCATCCCCATTCATTTGCATATTTATTTATTCATTTATTTAGTTCCATATCACATGAGGGGACATTTCTTCTTCGTGATAGATTTTCTCTTATAATTGAAGGGAACTTTTGACACACAATACATTTCCTTTTGCTGACACTACACACAACAACAACTACTACTGTTTTTGACAGTGACATCCAATGCACAATGGATTAGTATTGTATGGCTCTAAAGAATATTCACTATTTAACCTACAATGTTTTTAACTTCACAAATATTTATTCTGTTCTTTCTTGGGGGATGAATGCTTTACAGTCAACAGTTATATGTAATAGTGGACACAGAGGTAATTTTTCCCACTTTCCCTGTATTTCTGTACATCATTTGTAACTTTCTTACTGAGGAGAAGGAAACAGTCATAAATTGAGAGAGCAGGGCCCAAGCAGGAAGAGAGACAGAGAGACCGCTGCAGTTCTGATTTGACACTAGCCCAGCTTTTCCCTAGCTGGGTAAGTGGTGACCAGGGGCTCAAAACGGGGTCCTGGGCTTCCATATAGTTCCCTGTCATGTCCACCTGCTGTTCCTCCAACCCATGCTCCCTTCATTGTCCATGTAACTATCGATCAGCTCTAGGCAATTCTCACCTTCATATGTCAGAAACTTAACACTTCTCCCCTCCACCTATGAAACTTTGACCTTTTACTTGAGTGTTCTTTTCAAGATACACAGTTTCTCTCCAGGTTTTAGAAATCAATGTCTGAATGTCATATCGCATCCATTGTAGAAAATGACTACATCAGTGTCTCTCTCTCTCTCTCTCTCTATATATATATATATATATATATATATACATATATATATATATATATGTATATATATATATATATATATATATATATATATATATATATATATATATATACAATGTAGAGGTCTGAAAATATATTTTAGCTAGAGACCTGCACATCTCTGGATTCAGGTCATAATGCGAATACACCTGGCCCTTTTGAGCCACAGTCATGAGAGACATCTCACAGAGCCATTCGTTTTCCTCTTGTCACTCTACAAATCTCTCTCAACACAAACTACAGCTGCGAAAACATCTACTTCACTCTTGCTTTTTTGTCCACCGAGTCCTATCCCAAAACTGTAAATCAAAGAAGAAATAGACATAGTTCAGTTCCCTGTCCACAGTACAGGCTGAGGCTGGACCGGTGAGATGAAATACACCATCCTGCATTGGGCTGGAGCATCACTAAAATTACTTCCTATTTGTAGAGGCAAGGGCAGTTTTGGAGAGTGGGCTGCAGTCCAAGTGTTGATTCTCAGAGTGGGCTAAGACCTAGATGTTCTAAATGTAACCTTTCCTCACAAACATAAAATAACAATGCCACTTGTAAGAAGTATGAATGGGAATGGAGGTTTTGTCTTCAGTGCTTTGGCACTGATCAACACAGGGCCAGAATTTGTCCTTTTCAGTCACTGTCTTTACTCTCTCTCTGATTGTCTCTATGTGCCTACTTCCCTGGACCCTTTGTGGAAGTCAGTGCATCCATCGTGAACTCGGTCTTCCTGGGGTTGAAGTTTTCCTTATTTTGCCCTTTGGTTTAGTTAGTCTCATGCTTATGGCGCAGTACAGAGGAGAACTTAGGAGACACCGTTTCTGCTGCAGGTAACAGGCATATGTCCATCTCCAGCTGCAGCTATCCACGACCTCTGTGCTTGACTCCCATACTCCAGGGTCCTGTGGCTGACACTCAGCCTAAATGCAGCCCTCGTCAATTTCCTGCACATAATTCTTGTCCTTATTCCATGAGAGCCCAGTTAAAGAGAAGTGAAACTCGACCACCCTGGCACACACATTGTGCTTTCCCTCCATTGGGCTGAATGTTAAGGATCTGAGGTACTGATGGCCACACCAGTGTCCAGATTTTCCATGCAAAACGGACCCTTCCAGTGTTCAGAAAGATGGTGCTTTGATGGCTGTGAAATGTCTTTTCCATGTGCCTCCTGGGGTTTCAAATCCTTTTGAAACCTGAAGTTCTTTCTTGTATCTAGGGAATATTCTCACCTCTGGCCCGAAGGCCCTCCCAACTAGGAGCACAGCTATCCCAGGATCAGGAAGTCTGCCAGCCTGCTAACTCCTGGAGGGATTCCTGAGTATGTCCTCAGGGCCCAAGTGGTAACATGTATTTCCAATTGCAATTATTAGTAGCAGCCAGGCCCTCAGGTGAGGGGCGGGGCCATGATCGCCGCTGGAAGCTCCTAATTGCGCCAATGGAGGCATCCATCTTCCTTTTGTCCCTCCATAGCAAGGGTCAGGGGAGTTTGTGCTTCCTGCAAGCAGAGCGACTTTGTATGGGACACTCATGCATGCCTACTTTTGGGAATCTCTCTGAGTGTGATGTGTGGACAACAGGACACCATGATCAGGGATTGTGAGGCCACAGGAGCAATTGCTTTAGCCGGACCCAAAGGGGAGGTGTGAGGGGCCGGGTTCACCCACTATTGTTTGGTCAAACACAGTTCTCATCTATGTTGAAACACAGCTATTTCTGGGCTGGTAATCAGCTGCCCTGAGCAGTGGACTGAGAGTCTGGAGGCAGTGTAGGCAGCCAAACATAACTGGACAGCCTCATGCCCCTGAAATACGAGGCGTTCCCCAGCTTACCCCATTGGTAGTGTTTGGATGATAGTTAGGCATGGGATTGAATCGTGAACTCATGAGAGGGAGACATGAGAGTACCTTTGCATATGCATTATTGCTTAGCCAGAATCTGGGGTAGGTGGCTTGCCCTGACCAGCTATGTTCTCTGTACATAAGTTGCAGGTGAGGCTGGTTACCTTGACACCCATGCCTTGAGACTACAGTAGGTGAGCTCTGAGCCATACAGACAGACACACACACACACACACACACACACACACACACACACACACACACACACACATTACTGTCATGTCTGGTAGTACATAATATGGTGAAGGCTGGGGCTTTCTGGGGTCTGTGGGCATGAGAGCTGCTGCCTTACAATCTCTAATATTCCAGCTTTGAACCTGTCATCAATGAACAAAGTGTAGGAGATTTTTGAATTCTGGTCTCTTTCCAACTCATGTGTTTCTCTTCTTGCCTTCTCTGTCTCTAACTCTCACATGCTCTAATACACTCTGTCTTCACTCATTTATATTTTACTTATATACTTATTTTACTGACAGGCCCAGATATACAAAGAGAGTTACCAGAGCACTGCTGAGCTCTGGCATGTATCGTTGGTGATATCACGTAGGCTACTGAAGCCACAGCTTTGTAAGTCTCACTGACACAAGCCAAATTCTGTCTCCTCATTTCCATGGCAGTGTATATCAGACTTTATAATAAACATATACATATATATATATATATATATATATATATATCTCATTTATAGAATTGTCGACCTATGTAATTGATCTTTATCAGAATTAACACATTTATAACAGCTTCCTTTTTCATTAATTATTGTCCACCTAGTTGGAGCAGGATACAATACAATTATAAATAATAGAACCTTCCAGTAGCATTTCTATTATCATTTCTATCAGCATCCTTATTGTAACTATCATAATACAGAACTTGCCTCCTTTCTCTAGTGTAAGCATCAGTACATATGAAATTCTTTTCATTCTCCTGAAATCTTAATTTCCCTGGACTCTGAAGTGTCTCTGAATTTTTGAAGCAACCCACTGTTTCTCAGCAGATGGTTTCAATTTTCTGCTGTAATCAGGTCTTCTTGGGCTTTTTGTTTTTATTTTTCATTTTTTTCAAATCCTCCCATATCATCCCCATTTATTTGCATATTTATTTAGTCCTATATTACATGAGGGGTAATTTCTTCTGCTTGATAGATTTTTCTTTTATTATTGAAGGAAGTTTACACTCACAATTCATTTCGTGTCGTAAATACTACACACATATGGTGAAGGCTGGGTGGTCTGGGGTCTGTGGATGTGAGACTGCTGCCTTACAGTCTCTACAAACCAGGTTTGAACCTGTCATGTATGAACACAGTGTTGGAGGTTTTTGACTTCTGGTCTCTTTCCCACTTTTCTATTTCTCTTCTTGCCTTCTCTGTCTCTGAATCTCACAGGCTCTCACTCACTCTGTCTGTACTCATTAATATTTTACTTATATACTTATTTTACTGACAGGCACTGATATACAAAGAGAGTCAGCAGGGCACTGCTGAGCTCTGGCTTGTTTTGTTGGCGATTTCACCTAGGTTTCTGGAGCTTCAGCTTTGTAAGTCTCTCTGGCACAAGCCATACTCTGTCTCCTCATAGCCATGCCAGTATCCCTCTGAGTCTATAATAAAGATACACTTACATTTATGTACATGTATATACATATATATATATATATATATATATATATATATCAGTCATTCTTAGAATTTTTGACCTTTTTATTTGATCTTAATGCAGAATTACCACATTTATAACAACCTCCTTATTCTTAAATAATTGGTCACATAGTTGGAGCAGGATTCACTACAATTATAAATAATAAACCTTCCAGGAGCATTTCCAATAGCCTTTCTATCAGTATCCTCATTGTAATTATCATAGCACAGAAATTGCCTCCATTTTCTTGTGTAAGCTTCAATACGTACGCCTTTCTTTTCATTCTCAGGAATTCTTAATTTGCCTGGACCCTGAAGGGTCAGGGAAGTTTTGAAGCAGCCCTCTGTTTCTCAGCAGATGTTTTCTATATTTCTGCTGTAATCAGGTCTTCCTGCGGTTTTTGTTTTTATTTTTTTCAAATCCTCCTGGATCATCCCCATTCATTTGCATATTTATTTATTCATTTATTTAGTTCCATATCACATGAGGGGACATTTCTTCTTCGTGATAGATTTTCTCTTATAATTGAAGGGAACTTTTGACACACAATACATTTCCTTTTGCTGACACTACACACAACAACAACTACTACTGTTTTTGACAGTGACATCCAATGCACAATGGATTAGTATTGTATGGCTCTAAAGAATATTCACTATTTAACCTACAATGTTTTTAACTTCACAAATATTTATTCTGTTCTTTCTTGGGGGATGAATGCTTTACAGTCAACAGTTATATGTAATAGTGGACACAGAGGTAATTTTTCCCACTTTCCCTGTATTTCTGTACATCATTTGTAACTTTCTTACTGAGGAGAAGGAAACAGTCATAAATTGAGAGAGCAGGGCCCAAGCAGGAAGAGAGACAGAGAGACCGCTGCAGTTCTGATTTGACACTAGCCCAGCTTTTCCCTAGCTGGGTAAGTGGTGACCAGGGGCTCAAAACGGGGTCCTGGGCTTCCATATAGTTCCCTGTCATGTCCACCTGCTGTTCCTCCAACCCATGCTCCCTTCATTGTCCATGTAACTATCGATCAGCTCTAGGCAATTCTCACCTTCATATGTCAGAAACTTAACACTTCTCCCCTCCACCTATGAAACTTTGACCTTTTACTTGAGTGTTCTTTTCAAGATACACAGTTTCTCTCCAGGTTTTAGAAATCAATGTCTGAATGTCATATCGCATCCATTGTAGAAAATGACTACATCAGTGTCTCTCTCTCTCTCTCTCTCTCTCTATATATATATATATATATATATATACATATATATATATATATGTATATATATATATATATATATATATATATATATATATATATATATATATACAATGTAGAGGTCTGAAAATATATTTTAGCTAGAGACCTGCACATCTCTGGATTCAGGTCATAATGCGAATACACCTGGCCCTTTTGAGCCACAGTCATGAGAGACATCTCACAGAGCCATTCGTTTTCCTCTTGTCACTCTACAAATCTCTCTCAACACAAACTACAGCTGCGAAAACATCTACTTCACTCTTGCTTTTTTGTCCACCGAGTCCTATCCCAAAACTGTAAATCAAAGAAGAAATAGACATAGTTCAGTTCCCTGTCCACAGTACAGGCTGAGGCTGGACCGGTGAGATGAAATACACCATCCTGCATTGGGCTGGAGCATCACTAAAATTACTTCCTATTTGTAGAGGCAAGGGCAGTTTTGGAGAGTGGGCTGCAGTCCAAGTGTTGATTCTCAGAGTGGGCTAAGACCTAGATGTTCTAAATGTAACCTTTCCTCACAAACATAAAATAACAATGCCACTTGTAAGAAGTATGAATGGGAATGGAGGTTTTGTCTTCAGTGCTTTGGCACTGATCAACACAGGGCCAGAATTTGTCCTTTTCAGTCACTGTCTTTACTCTCTCTCTGATTGTCTCTATGTGCCTACTTCCCTGGACCCTTTGTGGAAGTCAGTGCATCCATCGTGAACTCGGTCTTCCTGGGGTTGAAGTTTTCCTTATTTTGCCCTTTGGTTTAGTTAGTCTCATGCTTATGGCGCAGTACAGAGGAGAACTTAGGAGACACCGTTTCTGCTGCAGGTAACAGGCATATGTCCATCTCCAGCTGCAGCTATCCACGACCTCTGTGCTTGACTCCCATACTCCAGGGTCCTGTGGCTGACACTCAGCCTAAATGCAGCCCTCGTCAATTTCCTGCACATAATTCTTGTCCTTATTCCATGAGAGCCCAGTTAAAGAGAAGTGAAACTCGACCACCCTGGCACACACATTGTGCTTTCCCTCCATTGGGCTGAATGTTAAGGATCTGAGGTACTGATGGCCACACCAGTGTCCAGATTTTCCATGCAAAACGGACCCTTCCAGTGTTCAGAAAGATGGTGCTTTGATGGCTGTGAAATGTCTTTTCCATGTGCCTCCTGGGGTTTCAAATCCTTTTGAAACCTGAAGTTCTTTCTTGTATCTAGGGAATATTCTCACCTCTGGCCCGAAGGCCCTCCCAACTAGGAGCACAGCTATCCCAGGATCAGGAAGTCTGCCAGCCTGCTAACTCCTGGAGGGATTCCTGAGTATGTCCTCAGGGCCCAAGTGGTAACATGTATTTCCAATTGCAATTATTAGTAGCAGCCAGGCCCTCAGGTGAGGGGCGGGGCCATGATCGCCGCTGGAAGCTCCTAATTGCGCCAATGGAGGCATCCATCTTCCTTTTGTCCCTCCATAGCAAGGGTCAGGGGAGTTTGTGCTTCCTGCAAGCAGAGCGACTTTGTATGGGACACTCATGCATGCCTACTTTTGGGAATCTCTCTGAGTGTGATGTGTGGACAACAGGACACCATGATCAGGGATTGTGAGGCCACAGGAGCAATTGCTTTAGCCGGACCCAAAGGGGAGGTGTGAGGGGCCGGGTTCACCCACTATTGTTTGGTCAAACACAGTTCTCATCTATGTTGAAACACAGCTATTTCTGGGCTGGTAATCAGCTGCCCTGAGCAGTGGACTGAGAGTCTGGAGGCAGTGTAGGCAGCCAAACATAACTGGACAGCCTCATGCCCCTGAAATACGAGGCGTTCCCCAGCTTACCCCATTGGTAGTGTTTGGATGATAGTTAGGCATGGGATTGAATCGTGAACTCATGAGAGGGAGACATGAGAGTACCTTTGCATATGCATTATTGCTTAGCCAGAATCTGGGGTAGGTGGCTTGCCCTGACCAGCTATGTTCTCTGTACATAAGTTGCAGGTGAGGCTGGTTACCTTGACACCCATGCCTTGAGACTACAGTAGGTGAGCTCTGAGCCATACAGACAGACAGACACACACACACACACACACACACACACACACACACACACACATTACTGTCATGTCTGGTAGTACATAATATGGTGAAGGCTGGGGCTTTCTGGGGTCTGTGGGCATGAGAGCTGCTGCCTTACAATCTCTAATATTCCAGCTTTGAACCTGTCATCAATGAACAAAGTGTAGGAGATTTTTGAATTCTGGTCTCTTTCCAACTCATGTGTTTCTCTTCTTGCCTTCTCTGTCTCTAACTCTCACATGCTCTAATACACTCTGTCTTCACTCATTTATATTTTACTTATATACTTATTTTACTGACAGGCCCAGATATACAAAGAGAGTTACCAGAGCACTGCTGAGCTCTGGCATGTATCGTTGGTGATATCACGTAGGCTACTGAAGCCACAGCTTTGTAAGTCTCACTGACACAAGCCAAATTCCTTCTCCTCATTTCCATGGCAGTATATATCAGACTTTATAATAAACATATACATATATATATATATATATATATATATCTCATTTATAGAATTGTCGACCTATGTAATTGATCTTTATCAGAATTAACACATTTATAACAGCTTCCTTTTTCATTAATTATTGTCCACCTAGTTGGAGCAGGATACAATACAATTATAAATAATAGAACCTTCCAGTAGCATTTCTATTATCATTTCTATCAGCATCCTTATTGTAACTATCATAATACAGAACTTGCCTCCTTTCTCTAGTGTAAGCATCAGTACATATGAAATTCTTTTCATTCTCCTGAAATCTTAATTTCCCTGGACTCTGAAGTGTCTCTGAATTTTTGAAGCAACCCACTGTTTCTCAGCAGATGGTTTCAATTTTCTGCTGTAATCAGGTCTTCTTGGGCTTTTTGTTTTTATTTTTCATTTTTTTCAAATCCTCCCATATCATCCCCATTTATTTGCATATTTATTTAGTCCTATATTACATGAGGGGTAATTTCTTCTGCTTGATAGATTTTTCTTTTATTATTGAAGGAAGTTTACACTCACAATTCATTTCGTGTCGTAAATACTACACACATATGGTGAAGGCTGGGGTGGTCTGGGGTCTGTGGACATCAGACTACTGCCTTATAATCTCTACAACCCAGGTTTGAACCTGTCATGTATGAACACAGTGTGGGAGGTTTTAGACTTCCGGTCTCTTTCCCACTTTTCTATTTCTCTTCTTGCCTTCTCTGTCTCTGACTCTCACAGGCTCTCACTCAATCTGTCTGCACTCATTAATATTTCACTTATATACTTATTTTACTGACAGGCCCTGATATACAAAGAGAGTCACCAGGGCACTGCTGAGCTCTGGATTGTTTTGTTGGCGATTTCACCTAGTTTTCTGGAGCCTCAGCTTTGTAAGTCTCTCTGGCACAAGCCATACTCTGTCTCCTCTCAGCCATGCCAGTATCGCTCAGAGTTTATAATAAAGAAACACATACATACATGTACATATATATATATATCATTCATTTTTAGAATTGTTGACCTTTTTATTTGATCTTAGTGCAGAATTACCACATTTTAACAGCCTCCTTATTCATAAATAATTGGTCACATAGTTGGAGCAATATTCACTACAATTATAAATAATAAACCTTCTAGGATCATTTCCAATAGCCTTTCTATCAGTATCCATATTGTAATTATCATAGCACAGAACTTGCCTCCATTTTCTAGTGTAAGCTTCAATATGTATGTGTTTCTTTTCATTCTCAGGAATTCTTAATTTGCCTGGACCCTGAAGTGTCAGGGGAGAGATTTGAAGCATCCCTCTGTTTCTCAGCAGATGTTTTCTATATTTCTGCTATAATCAGGTCTTCCTCTGGTTTTTGTTTTTATTTTTTTCAATAATCTTAGATTATCCCCATTATTTGCATATTTATTTATTTATTTAGTCCCATATCACATGAGGGGTCATTTCTTCTGCCTTATAGATTTTCTCTTATAATTGAAGGGAACTTTTGACACACAGTACATTTCCTTTTGCAGATACTAGACACTACTACAACTATTACTGCACTGTTTTTGACAGTGACATCCAATGCACAATGGATTAGTATTGCATGGCTCTAAAGAATGTTCACTATTTAACCTACTTTTTTTAAACCTCACAAATATTTATTCTGTTCTTTCTTGTGGGATGATTGTTTACAGTCAACAGTTACATGTAATAGTGGGCATGAGGTTAATTTTTCCCAATTTCCCTGTATTTCTGTACATCATTTGTATCTTTCCAATTGAGGAGAAGGAAACAGTCATAAGTTGAGAGAGCAGGGCCCAAGCAGGAAGAGAGACACGGACAAAGCTGCAGTTCTGATTTGACACTAGCAAAGCTTTTCAATAGCTGGGTAAGTGGTGACCAGGAGCCAAAACGGGGTCCTGGACTTCCACATAGTTCCCTGGCATCTCCACCAGCTGTGCTTCCAACCCATGCTCCCTTCTTTTTCCATGTACCTATCAGTCTGCACTAGGCACTGCTCACCTTCATATGCCAGAAACTTAAAACATCTCCCCTCAACCCATGAAACTTTGACCTTTTACTTGAGTGCAAAAAAGCAACCCCAATCCACGTTATTTCAGGGAAAAGTGTGTGTGTCTTTGTGGGAGGGGGTGTGTGTGTTTGAATGTATATAAGTGTGTTTCAGTTATGATTACTGCTATTGTATCTTTATTCCTGATGCAGGTTCTTAGGAACTGGGTTGTGCTATAACAAAGGAAGTTTTCACTGGACAAGTGGTTTTTCAAATATGAATGGCACGTTGTATATTCTGGAAACTGTTGTGCATTCCCCCAGTTGGTCCTCAGATGGGTACTTTCCTTTGCTATTCCCATGGTGTGTGTAATTTTCTGTGTAGACTCAAAGAGGAGTGGCATGTGGGAGCTCATCTGCATTCTGCTGTGTGTACACAAGGGGGCAGAAAATATATCCCCCAGGCACAAACTTTGTGCTTTCCCTCTATTGGGCCGAATGTAAAGGATCTGTGGTACTGATGGCCACACCAGTGTCCATATTTTCCATGCAAAACGGAAGCTTCCAGGGTTCTGAAAGAGGGTGTTTTGATGGCTGTGAAATGCCTTTTCCAAGTGCCTCATGGGGTTTTCAAATCCTTTTGAAACCTGAAGTTCTTTCTTGTATCTAGGGAATATTCTCACCTCTGGCCAGAAGGGCCGCTCAACTAGGAGCACAGCTATCCCGGGGTCAGGAGGTCTGCCAGCCTGCTGGCTCCTCGAGTGATTCCTGAGTATGTCCTCAGGGCCCAAGTGGTAACAGGTGTTTCCAATTGCCTTTATTAGCAGCAGCCAGGCCCTCAGGTGAAGTGCGGGGTTGTGATCTCCAATGGAAGCTCTGAATTCAGCCAATGGAGGCATCCATCTTTCTTATGTCTGTCCATAGCAAGGGCCCGGGGAGTTTGTGCTTCCTGCAAGCAGAGAGACTTTGTATGGGACACTCATGCATGCCTACTTTTGGGAATCTCTCTGAGTGTGATGTGTGGACACCAGGACACCGTTATCAGGGATGTGAGGCCACAGGAGCAATTGCCTTAGCCAGACCCAAAGGGTAGGTGTTTGGGACCGCGTTCATCCACTATTGTTTGGTCGAACACAGTTCCCATCTATGTTGAAACACAGCTCTTTCTGGGTACTTTCTGTGCTTGTAATCTACTGCCCTGAGCGGTGGACTGAGAGCCTGGAGGCTCAGTACGCAGCCAAATGTGACTGGACAGGCTCATGCCCCTGAATACTGAGGGGTGCCACAGCTTCCCCCATTGGCAGTGTTGATAGATAGTGAGGTTTGGGATTGAATAGGGAACTCAAGAGATTTAGACATGAGAGTCCCTTTGCATATGCATTCTTGCTTAGCCAGAATCTGGGCTAGCTGGCTGGCCTAGACCAGCTAGGTTCTATGTACATAAGTTGCAGGTGAGGCTGGCTATCTTGCCACTGATGCTCTGAGACTACTACAGGTGAGCTCTAAGCACACACAGACACACACAGTCAGACAGACAGACAGACACACACACATTACTGTCAGGTCTAGTAGTACCGAATATGGTGAAAGCTGGGGATGTCTGGGGTATGTGGGCATGAGAGCTACTGCCTTACAAGACAGCTTTGAACCTGTCATCAATGAACAAGGTGTAGGATGTTTTTGAATTCTGAGACACTGAGAGGGAGAGGTTTTTGCCCTAAGGCTTGCACTGAGAACTAGCAGATGCCCTGTGTGTGTTGCCAGACTAGGAAACTTGTGGTGCCTGTCCATGTGGAGAGTCTCCTGGATGAGTTCCTTCTGGAGCCTTTTTAGATCGGTCCCAATGGAGCTGCATATAGCTAATGATTTGGAGATTTTACTCCTTTGGACAATTCTTTTCCTGATGCACAGTTTCTCTCCAGGTTTTAGCAATCAATTGTCTGAATGTCATATCGAATCCATTGTAGAAAATGACTACATCAGTCTCTCTCTCTCTATCTCTCTCTATATATATATAACTTGTAGAGGTCTGAAAATATTTTTAGCTAGAAACCTGCACAGGTCTGGATTAGGGTAGTAAAATGGATACAACTGGCCCTTCTGAACCACAGTCAAGAGACATCTCACAGAGCCATATCGGTTATTACTCTACAAACCTCTCTTAGCACAAACTACCACTGCAAAATCATCTTCTTCCCTCTTGCTCATTTTGTCCACTGAGTCCTATCCCAAAACTGTAAATCAAAGAAGAAATAGACATAGGGCAGTTCCCTGCACAGAGGACAGGCTGAGGCTGGACAAGGGAGATGCAATATGCTAGCCTGCATATTTTTTGGAGTATCACTAAGACTACTTCCAATTTGGAGAGGTGAGGGCAGATTTGGAGATGTGCTACCTGCCAATTGTTGTTTCTCAGAGTGGCTAAGACCTAGATGTTCTAAGTGTAACCTTTCCTCACAAACATAAAAAAGCAATGCCACTTGTAAGAAGTATGCATAGGCATGGATGGTTTGTCTTCAGTTCTCTGGCACTGATCAACACAAGGCCAGAATTTGTCCTTTTCAGTCACTGTCATTCTGACTCTCTGTCTCTACGTGCCTTCTTCCATGGACCCTTCATGGAAGTCAGTGCATGCATCCTGAACTCGGTTTTCCTGGTGTTGAAATTTTCCTTTCTTTGAACTTTGGATTACTTAGTCTCCTGCATATGGCGTAGTACAGAGGAGAACTTAGGAGACAGCGTTCCCGTTGCAGGTAACAGGCATATGTCCATCTCCAGGTGCAGCTGTCCAGGTCCTCTCTACTTGACTCACATTCTCCAGGGCCCTGTGGCTGACACTAAGCCTAAATGCAGCCCTTCTCAATTTCCTGCACTACATCCTTGTCCTTATTCCATGAGAGCCCAGGTCTAGAGAAGTGAAACTCTACCACCCTGGCACACACATTGCTCTTTCCCTCTATTGGGTCGAATGTAAAGTATCTGTGGTACTGATTGCCACACCAGTGTCCAGAATTTCCTTGCAACACGTAAACTTCCAGTGTTCAGAAAGATGGTGTTTTTATGGCTGTGAAAATTATTTTCCATTTGCCTCCTGGGGTTTCAAATCCTTTTGAAATCTGAAATTCGTTCTTGTATCTAGGGAATATTCTCACCTCTGGACAGAAGGCCCTCCCAACTAGGAGCAAAGCTATCCCGGGGTATGGAGGTCTGCCAGCCTTTTAGCTCCTGGAGGGATTCCTGAGTATGTCCTAAGGCCCCAAGTGGTAACAGGTGTTTCCAACTGCCTTTATTAGCAGCAGCCAGGCCCTCAGGTGAGGGGCGGGGCTGTGATCTCCACTGGAAGCTCCTAATTCAGCCAATGGAGGCATCCATCTTCCTTTTGACTCTCCATAGCAAGGGCCCCGGGAGTTTGTGCTTGCTGCAAGCATGCGACATTGTATGGGACACTCATCCATGCCTACTTCTGGGAATCTCTCTGAGTGTGATGTGTGGACACCAGTACACCATGATCAGTGATTGTGAGGCCAGAGGAGCAATTGGCTTAGCCGTATCCAAAGGGTAGGTTGAGGCGCCGGGTTCATCCACTATTTGGTCAAACACAGTTCCCATCTGTGTTGAAACACAGCTCTTTCTGGGATCATTCTGGGCTTGTGATCTGCTGCCCTGAGCGGTGGATTAAGAATCTGGAGGCTGAGTAGGCAGCCAAACGTGACTGGACATGCTCATGCCCCTGAATTCTGAGGGGTACCCCAGCTTACCCCGCTGACAGTGTTTGGATGATAGTGAGGCATGAGATAGAAATGGGAACTCAGGAGAGGGCGACATGAGAATCCCTTTGCATGTGCATTCTTGCTTAGCCAGAATCTGGGCTAGCTGGCTTGCCCTGACCAGCTAGGTTCTCTGTACATAAGTTGCAGGTGAGGCTGTCTATCTTAGCACCCATGCTCTGAGACTACTATAGGTGAGCTCTGAGCACATAAAGACACAGACAGACAGACAGACAGACAGACAGAAACACACACACACACATTACTGTCAGGTCTGGTAGTACAGCATATGGTGAAGGCAGGGGCTGTCTGGGGTCTGTGGGCATGAGAGTTGCTGCCTTACAATATCTACAAGCCAGGTTTGAACCTGTCATCAATGAACACAGTGTAGGAGGTTTTTGAATTCTCATCTCTTTCCCGAGAAGTGGTTGGTGGGCGGGCCTTGCAGAGGCTTCCCAATGAGATTGCTACAGGGCTGTGTGGGCGGTGACCAAGGTTGCTGGCCAATCACTGACTAGGGGCCTTGACACTCCTAGGCGTGTCCTAGCACACTGGCCAATGATATTGCTGGCAGGGGAACTAGCAGCTGCCCTGTGTGTGTTGCCAGACTAGGAAACTTGTGGTGCCTGTCCATGTGTACAGTCTCCTGGATGAGTTCCTTCTGGAGCCTTTTGAGCTAGGTCCCATGGAGCTGCATATAGCTAATGATTTGGAGATTTTACTCCTTTGGACAATTCTTTTCCTGATGCACAGTTTCTCTCCAGGTTTTAGCAATCAATTTTCTGAATGTCACATTGCATCCATTGTAGAAAATGACTACATCAGTCTCTTGCTGTCTCTGTTTCTGTCTCTGTCTCTCTCTGTCTCTGTCTCTCTCTCTCTCTCTCTATATATATATACATATATATATATATATATATATATATATATATATATATAACATGTAGAGGTCTGACAATATATTTTAGCTAGAGACATGCACAGCTCTGGATTCGGGTAGTAATGCGGATACACCTGGCCCTTCTGAGCCACATTCATGAGAGACATCTCACAGAGTCATTTGTTTACCTCTTGTCACTATACAAATCTCTATCAGCACAAACTACAGCTGCCAAATCATCTACTTCACTCTTGCTCTTTTTGTCCACCGAGTCCTATCCCAAAACTGTAAATAGACATAGTGCAGTTCCCTGTACACAGCACAGGCTGAGGCTGGACCGCAGAGATGAAATACGCCAGCCTGCATTTGGCTGGAACATCACTAAAACTATTTCCAATTTGGAGGGGCAAGGGCAGTTTTGGAGAGTGGGCTGCAGGCTAAGTGTTGCTTCTAGAGTGGGCTAAGACCTAGATGTTCTAAGTGTAACCTTTCCCCACAAAAATAAAATAACAATGCCACTTGAAAGAAGTATGCATGGCATGGAGGGTTTATCTTCAATGCTCTGGCACTGATCAACAAAGGGCCAGAATTTGTCCTTTTCAGTCACTGTCATTCTGTGTCTCTGGCGGTCTCTACGTGCCTTCATCCCTGGACCACTCGTGGAAGTCAGTGCATGCATCGTGAACTCGGTCTTCCTGGTGTTGAAATTTTCCTTTCTTTGCCTTTTGGATTACTTAGTCTCTTGCATATGGCATAGTATAGAGGAGAACTTAGGAGACAGAGTTCCTGCTGCAGGTAACAGGCATATGTCCATCTCCAGTTGCAGCTGTCCAGGCCCTCTGTGCTTGACTCCCATTCAACAGGGCCCTGTGGCTGACAATCAGCCTAAATGCAGCCCTCCTCAATTTCCTGCACCATATCCTTGTCCTTATTCCATGAGAGCACAGGTCAAGAGAAGTGAAATCTACCACGCTGGCACACACATTGTGCTTTCCCTCTATTGGGCCGAATGTAAAGATCTGTGGTACTGATGGCCACACCAGTGTCCAGATTTTACATGCAAAACAGTAGCTTCCAGGCTTCAGAAAGAGGGTGTTTTGATGGCTGTGAAATGTCTTTTCTAAGTGCCTCATGGCTTCAAATCCTTTTTAAACCTGAAGTTCTTTCTTGTAAATAGGGAATCTCTCTGAGTGTGATGTGTGGACACCAAACTGAAGTTCCTTCTTGTATCTAGGGAATATTCTAACCTCTGGCCCCAAGGCCCTCCCAACTAGGAGCACAGCTATATTGGGGTCAGGAAGTCTGCCAGCCTGCTACCTCCTCGATAGATTCCTGAGTACTTCCTAAGGCCCCAAGTGGTAACAGGTGTTTTCAATTGTCTTTATTAGCAGCAGCCAGGCCCTCAGGTGAGGGGCAGGGCTGTGATCTCCACTGGAAGCTCCGAATTCAGCCAATGGAGGCATCCATTTTCCTTTTGACTCTCCATAGCAAGGGCCCAGGGAGTTTGTGCTTCCTGCAAGCAGAGCGACTTTGAATGGGACACTCATGCATGCCTAATTCTGGGAATCTCTCTGAGTGTGATGAGTGGACACCAGGACACCATGATCAGGGATTGTGAGGCCACAGAAGCAATTGCATGAGCCGGACCCAAAGGGTAGGTGTAAGGGGCCTGGAGGCTGAGTAGGCAGCCACACATGACTGGACAGGCTCATACCCCTGAATTCAAAGGGGTGCCCCAGCTTCCTCCATTGGCAGTGTTTGGATGATAGTGAGGCATGGGATTGAAAGGGGAACTCAGGAGAGCGAGACATGAGATTCCATTTGCATATGCATTGTTGCTTAGCCAGAATCTGGGCTAGCTGGCTTGCCCTGACCAGCTAGGTTCTCTGTACATAAGTTACAGGTGAGGCTGGCTACCTTCCCAACCATGCTCTGAGACTACTATAGGTGAGCTCAGAGCACACACAGACACACACAGACAGACACACACAGACACACACATTACTGTCAGGTCTGGTAGTACAGCATATGATGAAGGCTGGGGCTGTCTGGGGTCTGTGGGCATGAGAGCAGCTGACTTACAATCCTTACAAGCCAGGTTTGAACCTGTCATCAATGAACACAGTGTAGGAGGTTTTTGAATTCTGGTCTCTTTCCAAATCATCTATTGCTCTTCTTGCCTTCTCTGTCTCTAACTCTCATGTGCTCGCATACACTCTGTCTTTGCTCATTTATATTTTACTTATATACTTATTTTACTTACAGGCTCAGATATACAAAGAGAGTTACCAGAGCACTGCTGAGCTCTGGTTTGTTGTGTTGGAGATTTGACCTAGGCTATGGAGCATCAGTTTGTAAGTCTTTCTGACACAAGCCATATTCTGTCTCCTCATTTTCATGTCAGTATCACTCAGAAATTATAATAAAGATATACTTACATATATATACGTATATATTTATATATATGTCATTTTTGAATTGTCTACCTATGTATTTGACCTTAATTCAGAATTACCACATTTATAAGAGCCTAGTTTTTCGGAAATAATTGGCCATGTAGCTGGAACAGTATTCAATAAAATTATAAATAATAGAAACTTTCAGTAGTATTTCTATTCGTGTTTCTATAAGTATTCTTATTGTAATTATCATGCCCAGAACTTCCCTCCTTTTTCTAGTGTAAGCTTCAATACGTATGTGTTTGTTTTCTTTTTCCAGAAATCTTAAGTTCCTTGGACCCTGAAGTGTTAGCGAAATTTTGAAGCAGCCCACTGTTTCTCAGCAGATGGTTTCTATGTTTCTGCTGTAATCAGGTCTTCTTGTGGTTTTTGTTTTCATTATTTTTTTTATTTTTTTCAAGTCCTCCTAAGTCATCCCCATTTATTTGCATATTTTTATTTAGTCAGGTATAACATGAGGGTCATTTCTTCTGCTTGATATATTTTCTGTTATAACTGTAGGGAACTCTTGATGCACAATGCATTTCCTGTGGCAAATACTACACACATATGGTGAAGGCTTGGGTTGTCTGGGGTCTGTGAGCATTATATCTGCTTCCTTACAATCTCTACAATTCACGTTTGAACCTGTCATGAATGAACACAGTCTAGGGGGTTTTTGACTTCTGGTCTAATTCCAACTCATCAATTTCTTTTCTCGCCTTCTCTGTCTCTGACTCTCACAGGCTCTCCCTCACTTTGTCTGCACTCATTAATATTTTACTTATATCCTTATTTTATTGACAGGCCCAGATATACAAAGAGAGTTGCCAGAGCACTACTGAGCTCTGGCTTGTTTTGTTGGTGATTTCACCTAGGCTACTGGAGCCTCAGCTTTGTAAGTTTCTCTGACACAATCCATATTCTGTCTCCTCATATCCATGTTAGTATCTCTCAGACTTTATAATAAAGATATACATCCATATACATATATAAGTATAAATATATATCTGTCATTTTTAGAATTGTCGACCTATGGACTTCCTGTTGTTTTTATTATTTTTTTATTTTTTCAAATCCTCCTAGATCATCCCAATATATTTGCATATTTATTTATATATTTAGTCCGATATCACATGAGGGTTCATTTCTTCTGCCTGATAGATTTTCTCTTATAATTGAAGGAACTTTGGACACACAATACATTTCCTTTTGCCAATACTACACACTACTGCAACTACTACTGCACTGTTTTTGACAGTGACATCCAATGCACAATGGATTAGTATTGCATGGCTCTAAAGTATGTTCCCTATTTAACCTACAAAGTTTTTAACCTCACAAATATTTATTCTGTTCTTTCTTGGGGGATGAATGGTTTACAGTCAACAGTTACATGTAATAGTGGCTATGGGGTTAATTTTTCCTACTTTCCCTGTATTTCTCTACATCATTTGTAACTTTCCTATGAGGAGAAGGAAACAGTCATAAATTGAGAGAGTGGGGCCCAAGCAGGAAGAGAGACAGCTGAACCTCTGATTTACCACTAGCACAGCTTTTCCCTAATTGTGTAAGTGGTGACCAGGGGCTCAAAATGGGGTCGTGGACGTCCACAGAGTTCTCTGACATTCTTGGTTAGCCAGAATCTGGGCTAGCTGGCTTGCCCTGACCAGCTAGGTTCTCTGTACATAAGTTGCTGGTGAGGCTGGCTATCTTGACACCCATGCTCTGAGACTACTACAGGTGAGCTCTGAGCACACACAGACACACACAGACACACACAGACAGAAACACAGAGAGACACACACACGCATTACAGTCAGGTCAGCTAGGACAGCATATGGTGAAGACTGGGGCTGCCTGGGGTCTGTGGGCATGAGAGCTGCTGCCTTACAATCTCTACAAGCCAGCTTTGAACCTGTCATCAATGAACACAGTGTAGGAGGTTTTTGAATTCTGATCTCTTTCCTACTCATCTATTTCTCTTCTCACCTTCTCTAACTCTCTCATTCTCTGGCTGCCTGGGGACGTGTCCCTGGGACAACAGGCCAATCAGAGTGGAGTTGATGTGGCTGGTGGGTGGGCCTTCCCGAGGCTGCCCAATCAGCGTGCTCCAAGGTCGTGTTGGGGGAGCTCAAGGCGTCTGGCCTATCACTGACTATGGGCCCGGACCCTCATTGGCGTGTCCAAGCACACCGGCCAATGAGATTGCTGGCAGGGGTTCTGGGCGGGGCTTAGGCCTCTGGCCTATAAGAGCATGGCTGGCGCCCAGTGGGCGGGCCTTTTGAAGGAAGCCTGACCATGGGATCCCAGAGCTGGCCTTAAAAGGCTGAGCATGCTTCCAGGAAGTGCAAAGCAGTGTTCAGCCCAGGGCCCTGCCTTGCAGAAACTGTCCAGTGCGCATGAGTATAACTCCGTTTGTGCCTGTGCCTCTGAGGTTGTGTGCGTGTCTGTGATTGTGAGAGTGTGTGTTTGTGTGTGTTTGTGTGTGGGTGTGTGTGTGAAGGAGGGAGAGTCGGAGAGAACAACTGAATCACTGTGGCACAGGTGATTTTGTTGAAAACACTTGGCACATTCATATTTACAGCTCAATATTGACACCATTGTAGCTCTCCTTGTCCCTTGGTCACTTTTCTTATTTTCATGTAAAGACAATGAAGAGGGAGAGGTTTTTGCCCTGAGGCTTGAACAAGGAACTAGCAGCTGCCCCGTGTGTGTGGCGAGACTAGGAAACTTGTGGTGCCTGTCCCTGTGGAGAGACTCCTGGATGAGTTCCTTCTCGAGCCTTTTTCGCGCCATCCCATTGGAGCTGCATATAGCTAATGATTTGGAGATTTTACTGCTTTGGACAATTCTTTTCCTGATGCACAGTTTCTCTCCAGGTTTTAGCAATCAGTTTTCTGAATGTCATATCGAATCCATTGTAGAAAATGACTACATCAGTGTCTTGCGCAATCTCTCTCTCTCTCTCTCTCTCTCTCTCTCTCTCTCTATATATATATATATATATATATATATATATATATAACATGTATAGGTCTGAAAATATATTTTAGCTAGAGTCCTGCACTGCACTGGATTAGGGTAGTAATGAGGATACACCTGGCCCCTCTGAGACAGAGTCATGAGAGACATCTCACACAGTCATTGTTTACCTCTTGTAACTCTACAAATCTCTCTCATCTACTTCCTTCTTGCTCTTTTTGTCCACCGGGTCATATCCCAAAACTGTAAATCAAAAAAGAAATAGACATAGTGCAGTTCCGTGCATACATGACAGGCTGAGGCTGGACCAGGGAGATGAAATACGCCAGCTTGCATCTTGGCTGGAGCATCACTAAAACTATTTCCAATTTGGAGAGGAAAGGGCAGTTTTGGAGAGTGGGCTGCAGGCCAAGTGTTGCTTCTCAGAGTTGGCTAAGACTCCTAGATGTTCTAAGTGTAACTTTTCCTCACAAACATAAAATAACAATGCCACTTGTAAGAAGTATGCATGGGCATGGAGGGTTTGTCTTCAGTGCTCTGGCACTGATCAACACAGGGCCAGAATTTCTGTAGTTTTCAGTCACTGTCATTCTGTCTCTCTGACTGTCTCTACGTGCCTTCTTCCCTGGACCCTTCGTTGAAGTCAGTGCATGCATCGTGAACTCAGTCTTCCTGGTTTTGATATTTTCCTTTCTTTGCCCTTTGGATTACTTAATCTCATGCATATGGCGTAGTACAGAGGGGAACTGAGGACACAGCATTCCTGCTGCAGGTTCCAGGCATATGTCCATCTGCAGCTGCAGCTGTCCAGACCCTCTGTGCTTGTCTCCAATTCTCCATGGCCCTGTGGCTGACACTCAGCCTAAATGCAGCCCTCCTCAATTACCTGCATGGCATCCTTGTCCTTATTCCATGAGAGCCCAGGTCAAGAGAAGTGAAGCACTACCGCCCTGGCACACACATTGTGTTTTCCCTCTATTGGGCCGAATGTAAAGGATCTGTGGTACTGATGGCCACACCAGTGTCCAGATTTTCCATGCGGAACGGAAGCTTTCAGGCTTCTGAAAGAGGGTGTTTTGATGGCTGTGAAAAGTCTTTTCCAAGTGCCTCATGGGTTCAAATCCTTTTGAAACCTGAAGTTCTTTCTTGTATCTAGGGAATATTGTCACCTATGGCCACAAGGCCTTCCCAACTAGGAGCACAGCTATCCTGGTGTCAGGAGGTCTGCCAGCCTGCTAGATCCTGGAGGGATTCCTGAGTATGTCCTCAGGTCCCAAGTGGTAACAGGTGTTTCCAATTGCCTTTATTAGCAGCAGCCAGGCCCTCAGGTGAGGGGCGGCGCTGTGAGCTCCACTGGAAACTCCTAATTCAGCCAATGGAGGCATCCATCTTCCTTTTGTCTCTCCATAGCAATGGCCTGGGGAGTTTGTGCTTCCTGCAAGCAGAGCGACTTTGTATGGGACACTCATGGATGCCCACTTCTGGGAATCTCTCTGAGGGTGATGTGTGGACACCAGGACACCATGATCAGGGATTGTGAGGCCACAGGAGCAATTGCCTTAGCCAGATCCAAAGGGGAGGTGTAAGGGCTGGGTTCATCAACTATTGTTTGGTGAAACACAGTTTCCATCTATGTTGGAACTCTTTATGGGTTCTTTCTGGAACTGCAATCTGCTGTCCACTGAGAAGTGGACTGGGAGCCTTGAGGCTGAGTATGCAGACAAAAGTGACTGGACAGAATCCTGCCCCTGAATTCTAAGGGGTGCCCCACCTTCCCCCGTTGGCAGTGTTTGGATGATAGTGAGGCATGGGATTGAATCGAGAACTCAGGAGAGCAAGACATGAGAGTCCCTTTGCATATGCATTCTTGCTTAGCCAGAATCTGGGCTAGCTGGCTTGCCCTGACCAGCTACGTTCTCCATACATAAGTTGCAGGTGAGGCTGGCTACCTTGCCACCCATGCTCTGAGACTAATACAGGTGAGATCTGAGCACACGCAGACACACACAGTCAGACCGACAGACAGACAGACACACACACACACATTACTGTCAGGTCTGGTAGTACAGCATATGGTGAAGGCTGGGGCTGTCTGGGGTCTGTGGGCATAAGAGCTACTGCCTTAGAATATCTACAAACCAGCTATGAACCTGTCATCAATGAATACATTGTAGGAGGTTTTTGAATTCTGAGACACTGAAGAGCGAGAGGTTTTTGCCTGGAGGGTTGCACTGGGAACTAGCAGCTGCCCTGTGTGTGTTGCTAGACTAGGAAACTTGTGGTGCCTGTCCATGTGGAGAGTCTACTTGATGAGTTCCTTCTTGAGTATTTTTCGATCGGTCCCGTTGGAGCTGCATATAACTAATGATTTTGAGATTTTACTTCTTTGTACAATTCTTTTCTTGAGGCACAGTTTCTCTCCAGGTTTTACCAATCAATTGTCTGAATGTCATATCGAATCCATTGTAGAAAAAGACTATATCAGTGTCTCTCTCTATCTATCTATGGAATATTCTCACCTCTGGCCAGATGGGCCGCCCAACTAGAAGCACAGCTATCCTGGGGTCAGGCGGTCTGCCAGCCTGCTAGCTCATGGAGGGATTCCTGAGTATGTCCTCAGGCCCTAAGTGGTAACAGGTGTTTCCAATTGCCTTTATTAGCAGCAGCCAGGCCCTCAGGTGAGGTGCGGGGCTGTGATCTCCACTGGAATCTCTGAATTTAGCCAATGGAGGCATCCATCTTTCTTTTGTCTGTCCATAGCAAGGGCCCAGGGAGATTGTGCTTCCTGCAAGCAGAGCGACTTTGTATGGGACACTCATGCATGCCTACTTCTGGGAATCTCTCTGAGTGTGATGCGTTGACACCAATACACCATGATCAGGTACTGTGAGGCCACAGGAGCAATTGCCTTAGTCGGACCCAAAGGGTAGGTGTAAGGGGCCGGGTTCATCCACTATTGTTTGGTCAAACACAGTTCCCATCTATGTTGAAACACAGCTCTTTCTGGGTACTTTCTGTGCTTGGAATCTGCTGGGTTCTTTCAGGCTAGTAATCTGCTGCCCTGAGCAGTGTACTGAGAGCCTGGAGGCTGAGTAGGCAGCCAAACATGACTGGACAGGCTCATGCCCCTGAATTCTAAGGGGTGCACCAGCTTCCCCCATTTTCTGTGTTTGGATGATAGTGAGGCATGTGATTGAATGGGGAACACAGGAGAGCGAGACATGAGAGTCCCTTTGCATATGCATTATTGCTCAGCCAGAATCTGGGCTAGCTGGCTTGCCCTGACCAGCTAGGTTCTCTGTACATAAGTTTCAGGTGAGGCTGGCTACCTTGACATGCATGCTGTGAGACTACTATAGTTGAGCTCAGAGCACACACAGATACACACACAGACAGAAAGACACACACACACACACACACACACACACACACTCACACACACACACATTAATGTCAGGTCTGGTAGTACAGCATATGGTGAAGGCTGGGGCTGTATGGGGTCTGTGGGCATGAGAGCTGCTGCCTTACAATCTCTACAAGCCAGGTTTGAACCTGTCATCAATGAACACAGTGTAGAAGGTTTTTGAATTCTGGTCTCTTTCCAACTCATGTATTTCTCTTCTCGCCTTCTCTGTCTCTAACTCTGACATGCTCTCATACACTCTGTCTTTACTCATTTATATTTTACTTATATACTTATTTTACTGACAGGCCCAGATATACAAAGAGAGTTACCTGAGCACTGCTGAGCTCTGTTTTGTTGTGTTCGCGATTTCTCCTAGGCTGCTGGAGTCTCAGATTGTAAGTCTTTCTGACACAAGCCATATTCTGTCTCCTCATTTCCATGCCAGTATCACTCAGAGTTTATAGTAAAGATATACATATATATATATGTCATTTTTAGAATTGTTGACCTATGTATTTGACCTTAATTCAGAATTACACATTTATAACAGCCTAGTTTTTCAGAAATAATTGGCCTTGTAGCAGGAGCAGGATTCAATACAATTATAAATAATAGAACCTTCCAGTAGCATTTCTAATCATGTTTCTATCAGCATCCTTATTGTAATTTTCATAGCCCAGAACTTCCCTCCTTTTTCTAGTGTAAGCTTCAATACGTATGTGTTTGTTTTCTTTTTCTGGAAATCTTAAATTCTTTGGACCCTGAAGTGTTAGGGAATTTTTGAAGCAGCCCTCTGTTTCTCAGCAGATGGTTTCTATGTTTCTGCTGTAATCAGGTCTTCTTTTGGTTTTTGTTTTCAATATTTTTTATTTTTTCAAGTCCTCCTAAATCATCCCCATTTATTTTCATATTTATTTATTTAGTCAGGTATCACATGAGGGTCATTTCTTCTGCTTGGTAGATTTTCTCTTATAATTGAAGGGAAATCTTGACGCACAATGCATTTCCGGTGGCAAATACTACATACATATGGTGAAGGCTTGGGTTGTCTGGGGTCTGTGGGCATTAGAGCTGCTGCCTTACAATCTCTACAACCCAGGTTTGAACCTGTCATGAATGAACACAGTCTAGGGGGTTTTTGACTTCTGGTCTATTTCCAACTCATCTATTTCTTTTCTCACCTTCTCTGTCTCTGACTCTCACAGGCTCTCACTCACTCTGTCTGCACTCAGCAATATTTTACTTATATCCTTATTTTATTGACAGGCCCAGATATACAAAGAGAGTTGCCAGAGCACTGCTGAGCTCTGGCTTGTTTTTTTGGTGATTTTACCTAGGCTCCTGGAGCCTCAGCTTTGTAAATCTCTCTGAGACAAGCCATATTCTGTCTCCTCATATCCATGGCATTATCAATCAGACTTTATAATAAAGATATACATCCATATACATATATAAATATACATATCATTTTAGAATTGTTGACCTATGGTCTTCCTGTGGTTTTTATTATTTTTTTTATTTTTTCAAATCCTCTGAGATCATCCCCATATATTTGCATATTTATATGTTGTTGCTGAGGAGTTATTCTGATGCAGTTTCCACCCCTAGGTTTTTCTACACCCGCCAAATCCTAGAGTGCCCCCTTTCAACCAATCCTGGCCCTACACGTCACCCCTGGTTGTCGCCCAATAAAATCCCCCTCACCCCCCCTCTCTCTGGGCTCTCAGCTCTCCCTCTCTGAGGTCTGGCTCCCTGCTCTCCCCTCCGTGTTCAGATAGTGGGGAAGGCCATTGCCTGCTGGCTACACGTGGTCTGAATCAAACCCCCCATCCTATAATAAAGATTTCTGTACCCCTTTGCTCTGGACGTCTGCTCTCTTCTCTGAGGTGCAGCCCGACACCAGACCACCACAACAACATCTGGCGCCCTTCGTGTTCCATACCCACACCATGCCCGGTCTGAGGTCTCTGAAACCGCCCAGACACAGGTAAGTGGCATCCGCCCACTTCTGTGGCCCTGTGTTTCCCTCCACCATGGGAAATTTCTCGTTTTATGAGGAGGTGTCCCAGTCATTATCTCTTGTCCTGGGACAGACTCGCACTGTCATTAACAGTTTAATTTTCGCTACCCCTTGGATTTTTTAACTGTGGTCGCCACTTTCAAGATATGCAAAACGTGGTATGCCATAAGGATAAGTGACCTTGAGGCTGAGGTATGAGAGTTAAATCACATGTGCTTAAGACTTAGATGTCCTAAGCAATCAGTGGCTAATCCCAAGAATTCCATTCCCACAGACATGCACACTTGTTTGGATGCTCCACCTCTGACCCCTCCCCTTCCGCCCCTGTTTCAGCTCTGCCTGAGGTTTCTGTGTCCCTGAACCCGCCCCCGGCCCCTGCCTCCCCAGTTTCAGCTCCGCCTGAGGTTTCTGTGTCCTTGAACTCTCCCCTGGCCCCTGCCTCCCTGGTTTCATCTCTGCTTGCAGCTTCCATTTTCCTGACCCCACCCCAGGCCCCTGCTGCCGCAGTTTCAGCTCCACCTGAGGTTTCTGAAACCCTGAACATTTTTAGAATTGTTAACATATCTATTTGACCGTAATTCAGAATTACCAAATTTATAACAGCCCAGTTTTTCTGAAACAATTGGCCATATAGTTGGAGCAGAATTTGATACAATTATAAATAAAATAACATTCCAGTAGCATTTATAATCGTGTTACTATCAGCATCCCTATTGTAATTATCAAAGCCCAGAACTTCCCTTCTTTTTCTAGTGTAAGCTTCAAAACATATGTGTTTGTTTTCTTTCTCCGGAAAACTTAATTTCCCTGGACCCTGAAGTGTTAGGGAATTTTTGAAGCAGCCCTCTGTTTCTCAGGAGATGGTTTCTATGTTTCTGCTGTAATCAGATCTTCTTCTGGTTTTTGTTTTCATTATTTTTTATTTTTTTCAAGTCCTTCTAAGTCATCCCCATTTATTTGCATATTTATTTATTTAGTCAGGTATCACATGAGTGTCATTTCTTCTGTTTGATAGATTTTCTCTTATAATTGAAGGGAACTATTGATGCACAATGCATTTCCTGGTACAAATAATACACACATATGGTGAAGGCTTGGGTTTTCTGGAGTCTGTGGGAATTAGAGCTGCTGCCTTACAGTCTTTACAACCCACGTTTTAACCTGTCATGAATGAACACAGTCTAGGGGGTTTTTGACTTCTGGTCTATAACCAACTCCTCTGTTTCTTTTCTCTCCTTCTCTGTCTCTGACTCTCACAGGTTCTAACTCACTCTGTCTGCACTCAGTAATATTTTACTTATATCCTTATTTTATTGACAGGCCCATATATACAAAGAGAGTTTCCAGAGCACTGCTTAGCTCTGGATTGTTTTGTTGGTGATTTTACCTAGGCTACTGGAGCCTCAGCTTTGTAAGTCTCTCTGACACAAGCCATATTCTGTGCCCTCATATACATGGCTGTATCTCTCAGATTTTATAATAAAGATATACATCCATATACATATATAAATATATCTCTGTCATTTTTAGAATTGTAGACCTATGATCTTCCTGTGCTTTTTATTTTTTATTTTTAGAAATCCTCCTAGATCATCCCCATATATTTGCATATTTATTTATATATTTAGTCCAATATCATATGAGGGGTCATTTCTTCTTCCTGATAAACTTTCTCTTATAATTGAAGGGAACTTTGGTCATACAATACATTTCCTTTTGCAGATACTGCACACTACTACAAATACTACTGCACTGTTTTTGACAGTGACATCTAATGCGCAATGGATTAGTATTGCATGGCTCTAAATAATGTTCCCTATTTAAGCTACAATGTTTTTAACCTCTCAAATATTTATTCTGTTCTTTCTTGGAGGAGGAATGGTTTACAGTCAACAGTTACATGTAATAGTGGCTAAGGGGGTAATTTTTCCCACTTTCCCTGTATTTCTGTACATCATTTGTAACTTTCCTATTGAGGAGAAGGAAACAGTCATAAATTGAGAAAGCAGGGCCCAAGCAGGATGAGAGAAAGAGAGACAGCTGATCGTTTTGAATCCTGAAGTTCTTTCTTGTATCTAGGGAATATTCTCACCTCTGGCCAGAAGGCCTTCCCAACTAGGAGCACACCTATCCCAGATTCAGGAGGTCTGCCAGCCTGCTAGCTCCTGGAGGGATTCCTGAGTATGTCCTCAGGCCACAAGTGGTAACAGGTGTTTCCAATTGCCTTTATTAGCAGCAGCCAGGCCCTCAGGTGAGGGGTGGGACTGTGATCTCCACTGGAAGCTCCTAATTCAGCCAATGGAGGCACCCAGCTTCCTTTTGTCTCTCCATAGCAAGGGCCCGGGGAGTTTGTGCTTCCTGCAAGCAGAGAGACTTTGTATGGGACACACATGCATGCCTACTTCTTGGAATCTCTCTGAGTGTGATGTGTGGACACCAGGACACCAGGATCAGGGATTGTGAGGCCACAGGAGCAATTGCCTTAGCCGGACCCAAAGTGTAGGTTTAAGGGGCCGGGTTCAACCACTACTGTTTGGTCAAACACAGTTCCTATCTATGTTGAAAGACAGCTCTTTCTGGGTTATTTCAGGGCTTGTAATCTGCTGTCCTAGGCAGTGGACTGAGATTAAGGAGGCTGAGTAGGCAGCCAAACGTGACTGGACAGGCACATGCCCCTGAATTCTGAGGGGTGCCCCTGCTTAGCCCTTTGCCAGTTTTTGGATGATAGTGAGGCATGGGATTGAATCGGGAACTCAGGAGAGGGAGACATGAGAGTCCCTTTGCATATGCATTCTTGTTTTGCGAGAATCTGGGCTAGTTGGCTTGCCCTGTCCAGCTAGATTATCTGTACATAAGTTGCAGGTGAGGCTGGCTACCTTGCCACCCATACTCTGAGACTACTACAAGTGAGCTCTGAGCACACACAGACACACACAGACAGACAGACAGGCAGACACTCACACACACATTACTGTCTGGTCTGGTAGTACAGCATATGGTGAAGGATGGGGCTGTATTGGGTTTGTGGGCATGAGAGCTGTTGCCTTACAATCTCTACAAGTCAGGTTTGAACAGGTAATCAATGAACACAGTGTAGGAGGTTTTTGACTTCTGGTCACTTTCCAACTCATCTATTTCTTTTCTCTCCTTCTCTGTCTCTGACTCTCACAGGCTCTCAATCACTCTGTCTGCACTCAGTAATATTTTACTTATATCCTTATTTTATTGACAGGCCCAGATATACAAAGAGAGTTCCCAGAGCATTGCTGAGCTCTCTCTTGATTTGTTGGTGATTTCACCTAGGCTACTGGAGCCTCAGCTTTGTAAGTCTCTCTGACACAAGCCATATTCTGTCTCCTCATATCCATGGCAGTATCTCTCAGACTTTATAATAAACATATACCTCCATATATATATATGTTACTTTTAGAATTGTCGACCTATGTAATTGATCTTTATCAGAATTAACACATTTATAACAGCTTCCTTTTTCATTAATAATTGGCCACCTAGTTGGAGCAGGATTCAATACAATTATAAATAATAGAACCTTCCAGTAGCATTTCTAATAGCATTTCTATCAGCATCCTTATTGTAATTATCATAGTACGGAACTTGCCTCCTTTCTCTAGTGTAAGCTTCAGTACATTGAGTTTCTTTTCATTCTCCTGAAATCTTAATTTCCCTGGACTCTGAAGTGTCTCAGAATTTTTGAAGCAGCCCACTGTTTCTCATCAGATGGTTTCTATGTTTCTGCTCTAATCAGGTCTTCTTGTGCTTTTTGTTTTTATTTTTCATTTTTTTCAAATCCTCCTAGATCATCCCCTTTTATTTGCATATTTATTTATTTATTTAGTCCTATATTACATGAGGGGTCAATTCTTCTGCTTGATAGATTTTTCTATTATAATTGAAGGGAAGTTTACACTCACAATACATTTCCTGTCGTAAATACTACACACATATGGTGAAGGCTGGGGTTGTCTGTGGTCTTTAGACATGAGACTGCTGCCTTACAATCTCTACAACCCAGGTTTGAACCTGTCATGAATGAACACAGTCTAGGTGGTTTTTGACTTCTGGTCTCTTTCTCACTCTTCTATTTATATTCTTGCCTTCTCTGTCTCTGACTCTCAAAGGCTCTCACTCACTCTGTCGGCACTCATTAATATTTTACTTATATACATTATTTTACTGACAGGACCAGATATACAAAGGGAATCACCAGAACACTGCTGATCATTGGCTGTTTTTTTGGTGATTTCACCGATGTTTCTGGAGCCTCAGCTTTGTTAGCCTCTCTGACACAAGCCATACTCTGTCTCAGCATAGCCAGCCAGTATCCCTCAGAGTTTATAATAAAGATACACATACATATATGTAAATATATATACATATATATATATCAGTCATTTTTAGAATTGTTGACATTTTTATTTGATCTTAATGCAGAATTACCACATTTATAACAGGCTTTTTATTCATAAATAATTGGTCACATAGTCGGAGCAGTATTCACTACAATTATAAATTATAAGCCTTCCAGGAGCATTTCCAATAGCCTTTCTATCAGTATCCTCATTGTAATTATCATAGCACAGAACTTGCCTCCATTTTACAGTGAAAGCTTAATACGTATGCCTTTCTTTTCATTCTCTGGAATTCTTAATTTGCCTGGACCCTGAAGTGTCAGGGAAGTTTTGCATCAGCCCTCTATTTCTCAGCACACATTTTCTATATTTCTGCTGTAGTCAGGTCTTCCTGTGGTTTTTGTTTTTTTTCAAATCCTCCTAGATCATCCCCATTCATTTGCATATTTATTTTTTTATTTAGTCACATATCACATTAGGGGTCATTTCTTCTGCCTGATATATTTTCTCTTATAATTGAAGGGAACTTTTGACACACAATACATTTCCTTTTGCAGATACTACACACTACTACAACTATTACTGCACTGTTTTTGACAGTGACACCCAATGCACAATGGTATAGTATTGCATTGCTCTAAAGAATGTTCCCTATTTAACCTACAATGTTTTAACCTCACAAATATATATTCTGTTCTTTCTTGGGGGGTGAATGTTTTACAGTCAACAGTTACATGTAATAGTGGTCACAGGTGTAATTTTTTCCACTTTCCCTGTTTTTCTGTACATCATGTGTAACTTTCTTACTGAGGAGAAGGAAACAGTCGTAAATTGAGAGAGCAGGGCCCAAGCAGGAAGAGAGACAGAGAGACAGCTGCAGTTCTGATTTGACACTAGCCCAGCTTTTCCCTAGATGGGTAAGTGGTGAGCAGGGGATCAAAAATGGGTCCTGTGCTTCCACATAGTTCCCTGGCATCTCCAACAGCTGTGCCTGCAACCCATGCTCCCTTCGTTGTCCATGTAACTATCGATCTGCTCTAGGCACTTCTCACCTTCATATGCCAGAAACTTAAGAATTCTCCCCTCCACCCATGAAACTTTGACCTTATACTTGAGTGCAAAACAGCAACCCCAATCCACGTTATTTCAGGGAAACTTGTGTGCGTCTCTGTGGGAGGGTGTGTGTGTGTATGTGTAAGTGTACATAAGTGTGTTTCAGTTATGATTACCGCTGTTGTTTCTTTATTCCTGATGCATATTCTTAGGAACTGGGTTGTGCTATGACAAATGACGTTTCCACTGCACAAGTGGTTTTTCAAGTATGAATTTCACATTGGATATTCTGTACACTGTTGTGCATTCTCCCAGGTGGTCCTCAGATGGGTTCTTTCCTTTTCTATTCCCATGCTGTGTGTAATTTTCTGTGTAGACTCAAAGAGTAGTGGCATGGGGGAGCTCAGCTGCATTCTGCTGTGTGTCCACAAGGTGGCAGCAAAACCCATAGTTGAGTGTAGGGATTCTGTGGAATGAGGAGAACTCTGGGATTTGTGGCCCATGGACAGCAAGGTTGAAATTGACGTAGAGTGCCCTAGACATCTGTTCTTTCCTGTGGGGTGGGGGGATCCCCCATTTGGATTTTCAAGTGGAAGGGGTTTCTCTCTTTGTATGGGATGACTCTACTGTGAGCTTTTGAATCCCTGTACTCAGCTGCATTTTGCTGGGTGTCCACAAGAGCGCAGCTCCAGTGTGGGACTAAGGCACCATGGGACAAGTGCCCTGAGGCACTGGGCTACAAGAGTGTTTATGGGTGTGCCCTAAGACCATGGCGAGCCTAGCTCAAGCAGGCAGTGTCCTAAGGACGTGTCCAGACAGGAGCTGTTGGGTCGTGTTGGCAGAAACAGGGCCTACAGAGGAAGGCAGACAGTCCCCAGGGGCGGGTCTAAGAGACCATGCCCTCTGAGCCTGAGGGGAGGGCCCAGTGAGTATTCGTAGAGAAGAGGAACATCACCCTCATGGGCGTGAACCAAGAGCTGGCCAATGAGAACAAAGGAGAAGTTGCGAGGTCTGGACTCAGAGAGCAGCCTTCTGAAGGAAGCCCGCCAATGGGAGTTCAGAGCTGGCCTTAAAAGGCGGGCGTGCTTCCAGGAAGTGCGAAGCAGGGTTCAGCCCAGGGCCCTGCCTTGCAGAAGCTGTCCAGTGCGTATGTGTATAACTCCATTTGTGCCTGTGCCTCTGTGGATGTGTTCGTGCGTGACTGTGAGAGTGTGTGTTTGTGTTTGTTTGTGTGTGTGTATTTGTGTGGAAGGGAGAGAAAGAGAACAACAGAATCACTGTGGCACAGGAGATTTTGTGCAAAACACTTGGCACATTCTGATTTACTGCTCAATATTGACAGCATAGTAGCTCTCCTTGTCCCTTGGACACTATTTTACTTTTCAGATGTAAAGACACTGAAGAGGGAGAGGTTTTGCCCTAAGGCTTGCTCTGGGAACTAGCAGCTTCCCTGTGTGTGTTGCCAGACTAGGAAACTTGTGGTGCCTGTCCATGTGGAGAGTTTCCTGGATGAGTTCCTTCTCAAGCCTTTTTAGCTAGGTCCCAATGGAGCTGCATATAGCTAATGATTTGGAGATTTTACTCCTTTGGACAATTCTTTTCCTGATGCACAGTTTCTCTCCAGGTTTTAACAATCAATTGTCTGAATGTCATACCGCATCCATTGTAGAAAATGACTACATCAGTGTCTTGCTCTCTCTTTCTCTCTCTCTCTCTCTCTCTCTCGCTCTCTCTCTCTCTCTCTCTCTCTCTCTCTCTATATATATATATATATATATATATATATATATATATATATATATAATGTAGATGTCTGAAAATATATTTTAGCTAGAGACCTGCACAGCTCTGGATTCGGGTAGTCATGCGGATACACCTGGCCCTTCAGAGCCACAGTCATGAGACACATCTCACAGAACATTCGTTTACCTATTGTCACTCTACAAATCTCTCAGCACAAACTACAGCTGCCAAATCATCTACTTACCTCTTGCTCATTTTGTCCAAGGAGTCCTATTCCAAAACCGTAAATCAAAGAAGAAATAGACATAGTGCAGGTCCCTGCACACAGGACAGGCTGAGGCTGGACCAGGGATATGGAATATGCCAGCCTGCATCTTGGCTGGAGCATCACTAAGACTACTTCCAATTTGGAGAGGCAGGGGCAGTTTTGGAGAGTTGGCTGCCGGCAGAGTGTTGCTTCTCAGAGTGGCTAAGACCTAGATGTTCTAAGTGTTACCTTTCCTCAAAAACATAACATAGCAATGACACTTGTAAGAAGTATGCATGGGCATGGAGGGTTTGTCTTCAGTGCTCTGGCACTGATCAACACAGGGCCAGAATTTCAGTCCTTTCCTGTCTCTGTCATTCTGTCTCTCTGACAGTCTCTACGTGCCTTCTTCCTTGGGCCCTTACGGAAATTCAGTGCATGCATTTGAACTCAGACATCCTGGTGTTGAAATTTTCCTTTGTTTGCCCTTTGGATTATTTAGTCTACTGGACATGGGGTAGTACAGTGGGGAACAGTGAAGACAGATTTGCTGCTGCAGGTTCCAGGAATATGTCCATCTGCAGCTGCAGCTGTCCAGGCCCTCTGTGCTTGAATGCCATTGTCCAGGGCCCAGAGGCTGACACTCAGCCTAAATGCAGCCCTCCTCAACTTCCTGCACTGCATCCTTGTCCTTATTGCATGAAAGCCCAGGTAAAGAGAAGTGAAACTCTACCACCCTGGCACACACATTGTGCTTTCCCTCTATTAAGCCGAATGTAAAGTATCTGTGGTATTGATGGCCACACCAGTGTCCAGATTTTCCATGCAAAATGGAAGCTTCCAGGGTTTTGAAAGAGGGTGTTTTTATGGCTCTGAAATGTCTTTTCCAAGTTCCTCATGGAGTTTTCAAATCCTTTTGAAACCTGAAGTACTTTCTTCTATATAGGGAATATTCTCACCTCTGGCCAGAAGGGCCGCCCAACTAGGAGCACAGCTATCCCGGCGTAAGGAGGTCAGCCAGCCTACTAGCTCCTGGAGGGATTCCTGAGTATGTCCTCAGGGCCCAAGTGGTAACAGGTGTTTCCAAATGCCTTTATTAGCAGCAGCCAGGCCCTCAGCTGAGGTGCGGGGCTGTGATCTCCACTGGAAGCTCCGAATTCAACCAAAGGAGGCATCCATCTTTCTTTTGTCTGTCCATAGCAGGGGCCCGGGGAGTTTGTTCTTCCTTCAAGCAGAGAGACTTTATATGGGACACTCATGCATGCCTACTTCTGGGAATGGGAATTCTGAATTCTGAGGGGTGCCCCAGCTTCCCCCTGATGATAGATAGTGAGGCATGGGATTGAATAGTGAACTCAGGAGATTTAGACATGAGAGTCCCTTTGCATAGGCATTCTTGCTTAGCCAGAACCTGGGCTAGCAGGCTCGTACTGACCAGCTAGATTCTCTGTACATAAGTTGCAGGTGAGGCTGGCTACCTTGCCACACATGCTTTGAGACTACTACAGGTGAGCTCTGAGCACACACAGACACACACAGTCAGACAGACAGACTGACACACACACATTACTGTCAGGTCAGGTAGTACAGCATATAGTGAAGGCTGGGGTTGTCTGGGTTCTGTAGGCTTGAGAGCTGCTGCCTTACAATCTCTACAAGCCAGATTTGTATCTGTCATCAATGAACACTGTGTAGGAGGTTTTTGAATTCTGAGACACTGAAGAATGAGAGGTTTTTGCCCTGAGGCTTGCACTGGGAACTAGCAGCAACCGTTGTGTGTTTCCAGACTAGGAAACTTGTGGTGCCGGTCCATGTGGAGAGTCTCCTGGATGATTTCCTTCTCGAGCCTTTTTTGATCGGTGCCGCTGTTGCTGCAAATAGCTAATGATTTGGAGATTTTACTCCTTTGGACAATTCTTTTCCTGATGCACAGTTTCTCTCCAGGTTTGAGATCAATTGTCTGAATTGTCAATCAATTGTCTGAATGTCATACCTAATCCATTGTAGAAAATGACTACATCAGTTTCTCTCTCTCTCTACATATATATATATATATGTATATATATATATATATATATATATATATATATTTATAACATTTATAGGTCTGAAATGTGTGTATGTGTCTCTTTGTCTTTGCTCACCTATAGTAGTCTCAGAGAATGGCTGCCTACTCAGCCTCCAGGAGAATGGGAGTCAATCACAGAGGCTAGAGACCTGTACAGCTCTGGATTAGGGTATTAAAGTGGATAAACCTGGCCCTTCTGAGCCACAGTCATGAGAGACATCTTACAGAGCGATATCGTTTATCACTCTACAAATCTCTCTCAACACAAACTATCTCTGCAAAATCATTTACTTCCCTCTTGCTCATTTTGTCCACCGAGTCCTATTCCAAAACTGTAAATCAAAGAAGAAATAGACATAGTGCAGTTCCCTGCAAACAGGACAGGCTGAGGCTTGACCAGGGAGATGCAATACACTAGCCTGCTTCTTGGCTGGAGCATCAATAAGACTACTTCCAATTTGGAGTGGCAGGGGCAGTTTTGAAGAGTGGGCAGCCTTCCAACTGTTACTTCTCAGAGTGGCTAAGACCTAGATTTTCTAAGTGTTACCTTTCCTCAAAAACATAAAATAGCAATGCCACTTGTAAGAAGTATGCATGGGCTTGGAGGGTTTGTCTTCAGTGCTCTGGCACTGATCAACACAGGGCCAGAATTTCACTCCTTTTCTGTATCTGTCATTCTGTCTCTCTGACTGTCTCTACGTGCCTTCTTCCCTGGGCCCTTACTGGAAGTCATTGCATGCATCGTGAACTCAGTCATCCTGGTGTTGAAATTTTTCCTTTCTTTGCCCTTTGGATTATTTAGTCTCCTGCACATCCTGTAGTATGGAATGGAACTGCGGAGACAGCATTGCTGCTGCAGGTTCCAGGCATATGTCCATCTGCAGCTGCAGCTGTCCAGGCCCTCTGTGATTGATTCCCATTCTCCTGGAGGCTGAGTAGTCAGCCATGCTCTGAGACTTCTATAGGTGAGCACAGACAAAGAGACACACACACACACATTTCTGTCAGGTCTGGTAGTACAGCATATGGTGAAGGCTGGGGCTGTCTGGGGTCTGTGAGCATGAGAGCTGCTGTCTTACAATCTCTAAAAGCCAGCTTTGAACCTGTCATCAATGAACACAGTGTAGGAGGTTTTTGAGTTCTGGTTTCTTTCCAACACATCTATTTCTCTACTCGCCTTATAGATTTAGTCCGATATAACATGAGGGATCATTTCTTCGGCCAGATAGATTTTCTCTTATAATTGTAGGGAACTTTGGACACACAATACATGTCCTTTTGCAGAGACTACACTCTACTACAGCTACTACTGCACTTTTTTACATTGACATCCAATGCATAATGGATTATTATTTCATGGTTCTAAAAATGTTCCCTATTTAACCTACAAAGTTTTTAACCTCACAAATATTTATTCTGTTCTTTCTTGGTTGATGAATGGTTTACAGTCAACAGTTACATGTAATAGTGGCTACGGGGCTAATTTTTCCCACTTTCCCTTATTTCAGTACATCCTTTGTAACTTTCCTATTGAGGAGAAGGAAACAGTCATAAATAGAGAGAGCAGGGACCAAGCAGGAAGAGAGTCAGAGAGACAGCTGCAGCTCTGATTTGCCACTAGCCCAGCTTTTCCCTAATTGGGTAAGTGGTGACCAGGGGCTCAAAATGGGGTCTTGGGCTTCCATATAGTTCTCTTGCATTCTTGCTTATCCAGAATCTGGAAGAGCTGGCTTACCCTGACCAGCTAGATTCTCTGTACATAAGTTGCAGATGAGGCTGGCTACCTTGACACCCATGTTCTGAGACTACTACAGGTGAGCTCTGAGCACACACAGACACACACACACACAGACAGACACACAGACACACACACACACACACACATTACTGTCAGGTATGGTAGTACAGCATATGGTGACGGCTGGGGCTGTCTGAGGTCTGTGGGCATGAGTGCTGCTGCCTTACAATCTCTACAAGCCAGGTTTGAACCTGTCAGTGAACACAGTGTAGGAGGTTTTGAATTCTGATCTCTTTCCAACTCATCTATTTCTCTACTCGCCTTCTCTAACTGTCACATTCTCTGGCTGGCTGAGGGTGTGTCACTGGGACAACAAGACAATCAGATTTGAGCTGATGTGGCGGCTGGGGGGGCCTTCTTGAGGCTGCCCAATGAGCGTGCTCCAAGGCCGTGTTGGCTGTGCTCAAGGCCAAGGCTAATCACTGACTAGGGGCCTGGACCCTCCTGGGCTTGTCCAAGCACACTGGCCAATGAGATTGCTGGCAGGGGTTCTGGGCGTGGCCTAGGCATCTGGCCTATCAGAGCATGGCTGGCGCCCTGTAGGCATGCCCTTTGAAGGAAGCACGAATATGGGAACTCAGAGCTGGCATTAAAAGACTGTGCGTGCTTCCAGGAAGTGTGAAGCAGGGTTCAGCCCAGGGTCCTGCCTTGCAGAAGCTGTCCAGTGCGCATGTGTATAACTCCATTTGTGCCTGTGCCTCTGTGGATATGTGCCTGTGTGTGACTGTGAGAGTGTGTGTTTGTGTGTGTTTGTGTTTGTGTGTGTTTGGGAGGGAGAAATAGAGAGAATAACAGAATCACTGTGGCACAGGTGATTTTGTGCAAAACACATGGTACATTCTGATTTACAGCTCAATATTGACACCATTGTAGCTCTCCTTGGCCCTTGGTCACTTTTCTTATTTTCAGATGTAAAGACACTGAAAAAGGAGAGGTTTATGCCCTGAGGCTTGCACTGGGAACTAGCAGCTGCCCTGTGTGTGTTACCAGACTAGGAAATTTGTGTTGCCTGTCCATGTGAAGAGTCTCCTGGATGAGTTCCTTCTCGAGCCTATTTTGCTCGGTACCATTGGAGCTGCATATAGCTAATGATTTGGAGATTTTACTCCTTTGGACAATTCTTTTCCTGATGCACAGTTTATCTCCAGGTTTAAGTAATCAATTGTCTGAATGTCATATCGAATCCATTGTAGAAAATGACAACATCAGTCTCTCTCTCTCTCTCTACATATATATATATATATATATATATATATATATATATATATATATATATGTGTGTGTGTGTGTGTGTGTGTGTGTGTGTGTGTGTGTGTGTGTGTGTGTGTAACATGTAGAGGTATGAAAATATTTTTTAACTAGAGACCTGCAGAGCTCTGGATTAGGGGAGTAAAGTGGATACAGCTTGCCCTTCTGAGCCACAGTCATGAGAGACATCTCACAGATCCATATTGTTTATCACTGTACAAATCTCTCTCAGCACAAACAACCACTGCCAAAACATCTACTTCACTCTTGCTATTTTTGTCCACCGAGTCCTATCACAAAACTGTAAATCAAAGAAGAAATAGACATAGTGCAGTTCCCTGCACACAGGACAGTCTAAGGCTGGACCAGGGAGATGCAATAGGAGAGCCTGCATCTTGGCTGGAGCATCACTAAGACTACTTATAAATTGGAGAGGCGGGGCAGTTTTGGAGACTGGGCTGCAGGCTAAGTGTTGCTACTCAGAGTTGGCTAAGACCTAGATATTCTAAGTGCAACATTTCCTCACAAACATGAAATAACAATGCCACTTGTAAGAAGTATGCAAGGGCATGGAGGGTTTGTCTTCACTGCTCTGGCACTGATAAACACAGGGCCAAAATTTCAGTCCTTTTCTGTCTCTGTCATCCTGTCTCTGACTGTCTCTATTTGCCTTCTTCATTGGGCCCTTATGGAAGTCAGTACATGCATCATGAACTCGGACTTCCTGGTGTTGAAATTTTCCTTTTTTTGCCCTTTGAATTATTTAGTCTCTTGCATAAGGCATAGTACAGAGGGGAACTGAGGAGACAGCGTTCCTGCTGCAGGTAACAGGAATATGTCCATCTTCAGCTGCAGCTGTCCAGGCCCTCTGTGCTTGACTCCCATTCTCTAGGGCCCTGAGGCTGACACTCAGCCTAAATGCAGCCCTACTCACCTTCCGACACATCATCCTAGTCCTTATTCCATGAGAGCCCAGGTGAAGACAAGTGAAACTCTATCCCCCTGGCACACACATTGTGTTTTCCCTCTATTAAGCCGAATGTAAAGGATCTGTGGTACTGATGGCCAACCAGTGTCCAGATATTCCATGCAAAACGGAAGCTTCCTTGTTTTGAAAGAGGGTGTTTTGATGGCTGTGAAATGTCTTTTCCAAGTGCCTCATGGGGTTTCATATCATTTTGAAACCTGAATTTCTTTCTTGTATCTAGGGAATATTCTCACCTCAGGCCTGAATGCCCTCCCAACTAGGAGCACAGCTATCCTGGAGTCAGGAGGTCTCCCAGCCTGCTAGCTCCTGGAGGTATTTCTGAGTATGTCCTCAGGTCCAAAGTGGTAACAGGTGCTTCCAATTGACTTTATTAGCAGCATCCGGGCCCTCAGGTGAGGGGCGGGGCTGTCATCTCCACCTGAAGCTCCGAATTCAGCCAATGGAGGCATCCATCTTACTTTTGTCTGTCCATTGCAAGGGCCCGGGGAGTTTGTGCTTCCTGCAAGCAGAGTGACTTTGTATGGGACACTCATGGATGCCTACTACTGGGAATCTCTCTGAGTGTGATGTGTGGACACCAGGACACCATGATAGGGATTGTGAGGCCACAGGAGCAATTGCCTTAGCTGGACCCAAAAGGGAGTTGTAAGGGGCTGGGTTCATCCACTATTGTTTGGTCAAACACAGTTCCCATCTATGGTGGAACTATTTCTGGGTTCATTCTGGGCTTGTAATCTGCTGCCTTGAGAAGTGGACTGGGATCCTGGAGGCTGAGTATGAAGCCAAACCTGACTGGACAGGGTCCTGTCCCTGAATTCTTAGGGGTGACCCAGCTTCCCCTTTTGGCAGTTTTTGGATGATAGTGAGGCATGAGATTGAATTGGGAACTCAGGAGAGTGAGACATGAGAGTCCCTTTGCATATGCATTCATTCTTAGCCAGAATCTGGGCTAGCTGGCTTTCTCTAACCAGCTAGGATCTCTGTACATAAGTTGCAGGTGAGGCTGGCTACCTTGCCCCCCATGCTCTTAGACTACTATAGGTGTGTTCTGACCACACACAGACACATACTGACAGACAGACAGACAGACACACACACACACATTACTGTCAGGTCTGGTATTACAGCATATGGTGAAGGCAGGGTAGTCTGGGGTCGGTGGGCATGAGAGCTGCTGCCTTACAATCTCTACAAGCCAGCTTTTAACCTGTCATCAATGAACACAGTGTAGGAGGTTTCTGAATTCTGGTCAGTTTCCAACTCGTCTATTTCTCATCTCTCCTTCTCTGTCTCTAACTCTCACATGCTCTCACACACTCTGTCTTCACTCATTAATATTTTACTTATATTCTTATTTTACTGACAGGCCGAGATATACAAAGAGAGTTACCAAAGCACTGCTGAACTCTGGCTTGTCGTGTTGGCGATTTCACTTAGGTTACTGGAGCCTCAGTTTGTAAGTCTTTCTGACACAAGCCATATTCTGTCTCCTCATTTCCATGCCAGTATCACTCAGAGTTTATAATAAAGATATATATCTGATATTTTTAGAATTGTCGAACTATGAATTTGACCTTAATTCAGAATTACCACTTTTATAACAGCCTAGTTTTTTCAGAAATAATAGCCATATAGTTGGAGCAGCATTCAATACAAATATAAATAATAGAACCTTCCAGTAGCATTTCTAATCATGTTTCTATCAGCTTTCTTATTGTAATTATCATAGCCCAGAACGACCCTTCTTTTTCTAGTATAAGCTTCAATACATATGTGTTTGTTTTCTTTCTCTGGACATCTTAATTTCCCTGGACCCTGATGTGTTAGGGAATTTTTGAGGCAGCCCTCTGTTTCTCAGCTGATGGTTTCTATGTTTCTGCTGTAATCAGGTCTTCTTGTGGTTTTTCTTTTTCTTTTTTTTATTTTTTCAAGTCCTCCTACATCATCCCCATTTATTTGCATATTTATTTATTTAGTCAGGTATCCCATATGGGGTCATTTCTTTTGCTTGATAGATTTTCTCGTATAATTGAAGTGAACTTTTGAAGCACAATACATTTCCTGGGGCAAATAATACACACATATGGAGAAAACTTGGGTTCCCTGTTGTCTGTAGGCATTAGCGCTACTGTCTTACAATCTCTACAACCCAGGTTTTATCCTGTCATGAATGAAGAAAATCTAGGGGAGTTTGTCTTCTGGTCTATTTCCAACTCTTTTATTTCTCTTCTCGCCATCTGTCTCTGACTCTCACTCACTATGTTTGCACTCAGTCATATTTTACTTATATCCTTATTTTATTGACAGGCACAGATATACAAAGTGAGTTGCCAGAGCACTGCTGAGCTCTGGCTTTTTTGTTGGTGTTTTCGCCTAGGCTACTTGAGCCTCAGCTTTGTCAGTCTATCTGACACAAGCCATATTCTGTCTCCTCATATCCATGGCATCATCTCTCAGATTTTATAATAAAGATATACATCCTTATACATATATAAATATACATATATATATATATATATATATATATATATATATATCTGTCATTTTTGGAATTGTCAACCTATGTAATTGATCTTAATCAGAATTAACACATTTATAACAGCTTCCTTTTTCATTAATAATTGGTCACATAGCTGGAGCAGGATACAGTACAATTATAAATAATAGAACCCTCCAGTAGCATTTCTAATAGCATTTCTATCAGCATCCTTATTGAAATTATCATAGTACAGAACTTGCCTCCTTTCTCTAGTGGAAGCTTCAAGATATATGAGTTTCTTTTCATTCTTCTGAAACCTTAATTTCCCTGGACTCTGAAGTGTCTCAGAATTTTTGAAGCAGCCATCTGTTTCTCAGCAGATGGTTTATTTGTTTCTACTGTAATCAGGTCTTCCTGTGCTTTTTGTTTTTATTTTTCATTTTTTTCAATTCCTCCTAGATCATCCCCATTTATTTGCATATTTATTTATTTATTTAGTCCTATATAACATGAGGGTCATTAGTTCTGCTTGATATATATTTCTCTTATAATTGAAGGGAAGTTTAAACTCACAATTCATTTCGTGTCGTAAATAGTACACACATATGGTGAAGGCCGGGGTTGTCTGGGGTCTGTGGACATGAGACTGCTGTCTTACAATCTCTACAACCCAGGTTGGAACCTGTCATGTATGAACACAGTGTGGGAGGTTTTTGACTTCTGGTCTATTTCCAACTCTTCTATTTCTCCTCTTGCCTTCTCTGTCTCAGACTCTCACAGGCTCTCACTCACTCTGTCTGCACTCATTAATATTTTACTTATATATTATTTTACTGACAGGCCCAGATATACAAAGAGAGTCACCAGGGCACTGCTGAGCTCTGGCTTGTTTTGTTGGCGATTTCACCTAGGTTTCTGGAGCCTCAGCTCTGTAAGTCTCTCTGGCAAAAGCCATACTCTGTCTCCTCATATCCATGCCAGTATACCTCATAGTTTATAATAAAGAAACACATACATATATGTACATACATATATATATATACATATATATATAAGTCATTTTTAGAATTGTTGACCTTTTTATTTGATCTTAATGCTGAATTACCACATTTGTAACAGCTTCTTTATTCATAAATAATTGGTCACATAGTTGGAGCAGGTTTCAGTACAATTATAAATTATAAACCTTCCAGGAGCATTTCCAATAACCTTTCTATCAGTATTCTTATTGTAATTATCATAGCACAGAACTTGCCTCCAATTTCTAGTGTAAGTTTCAATATGTATGTTTTTCTTTTCATTCACGGGAATTCTTAATTTGCCTGGACCCTGAATTGTCAGAGAATTTTTGAAGCAGACCTCTGTTTCTCAGCAGACTTTTCTATATTTCTGCAGTAATCAGGTCTTCCTGTGGTTTTTCTTTTTCTTTTTTATTTTTTTTTCAAATGCTCCTAGATCATCCCCATATATTTTCATATTTATTTATATATTTATTCCGATATCACATGAGGGGTCATTTTATGCCTGATAGATTTTCACTTATAATTGAAGGGAACTTCTGACACACAATACATTTCCTTTTGCAGATACTACACACTACTACAACTACTACTGCACTGTTTTTGACAGTGACATCCAATTCACAATGGATTAGTATTGCATGGCTCTAGAGAGTGCTCACTATTTAACCTACAGTGTTTTTAACCTCACAAATATATATTCTATTCTTTCTTGGGGGGTGAATGGTTTACAGTCATCAGTTACATTTAATAGTGGCTATGGGCGTGATTTTTCCCAATTTCCCTGTATTTCTGTACATCATTTGTAACTTTCTTATTGAGGAGAATGAAACGGTCATAAATTGAGAGATCAGGGCCCAAGCAGGAAGAGATACAGAGAGACAGCTGCAGCTCTGATTTACCACTAGCCCAGCTTTTCCCTAGCTGGCTAAGTGGTGACCAGGGGCTCAAAATGGGGTCCAGGGCTTCCACATAGTTCTCTTGCATTCTTGCTTAGCCAGAATCTGGGCTAGCTGGCTTGCCCTGACCATCTATGTTCTCTGTACATAAGTTGCAGGTGAGGATGGCTACCTTGACACCCATGCTCTGAGACTACTACAAGTGAGCTCTGAGCTCACACAGACACACACAGACAGACAGACAGACAGACAGACAGACACACACACACACACACACACACATTAGTGTCAGGTCTGGTAGTACAGCATATGGTGAAGGCTGGGGTTGTCTGGGTTCTGTTGACATGAGAGCTGCTACCTTACAGTCTCTACAAACCAGGTTTCAACCTTTCATTAATGAACACAGTGTAGGAGGTTTTTGAATTCTGGTTTCTTTCAAACTCATCTATTTCTCTTCTCGCCTTATATATTTAGTCCAATATCACACCAGTGTCCAGATTTTCCACGCAAAACGGAAGCTTCCAGGGTTCTGAATGACAGTGTTCTGATGGCTGTGGAAAATATTTTACAAGTCCCTCATGGGTTTTCAAATCCTTTTGTAACCTGAAGTTCTTTCTTGTATCTAGGGAATATTCTCACCTCTGGCCCGAAGGCCCTCCCAACTAGGAGCACAGCTATCCCGGAGTCAGGAGGTCTGCCAGCCTGCTAGCTCCTGGAGGGATTCCTGAGTATGTCCTCAGGGATCAAGTGGTAACAGGTGTTTCCAATAGCCTTTATTAGCAACAGCCAGGCCCTCAGGTGATGTGCCGGGCTGTGATCTCCACCGTTAGCTACAAATTCAGCCAATGGAGGCATCCATCTTTCTTTTGTCTGTCCATAGCAAGGGCCCAGGGAGTTTGTGCTTCCTTCAAGCAGGGCGACATTGTATGGGACACTGATGTATGCCTACTGATGGGAATCTCTCTGAGTGTGATGTGTGGACACCAGGACACCATGATCAGTGATGTGAGGCCACAGGAGCAATTGCCTTAGCCGGAGCCAAAGGGTAGGTGTAAGGGACCGGGTTCAATCACTATTGTTTGGTCAAACACAGTTCCCATCTATGTTGAGACACAGCTCTTTCTGGCCTTGTAATCTGCTGTCCACTGAGAAGTGGATTGGGAGCCTGGAGGTTGAGTATGCAGCCAAACATGACTGGACAGGGTCCTGCCCCTGAATTCTGAGGGGTGCCGCAGCTTGCCCGTTGGCAGTGTTTGGATGATAGTGAGGCGTGAGATTGAATGGGGAACTCAGGAGAGAGAGACATGAGAGTCCCTTTGCATATACATTCTAGCTTAGCCAGAATCTGGGCTAGCTGGCTTGTCCTGACCAGCTAGATTCTCTGTACATAAGTTGCAGGTGAGGCTGGCTACCTTGACACCCATGCTCTGAGACTACTGTAGGTGAGCTCAGAGCACACACAGACACACAAAGACAGACAGACAGACACACACACACACACACACACACACACACATTTTTGTTTTTGACTTCTGGTCTATTTCCAATTCCTCTCTTTCTTTTCTCTCCTTCTCTGTCTATGACTCTCACAGGCTCTCACTCACTCTGTCTGCACTCAGTAATATTATACTTATATCATTATTTTATTGACAGGCCCAGATATACAAAGAGAGTTGCCAGAGCACTGCTGAGCTCTGGCTTGTTTTGTTGGTGATTTCACCTAGGTTTCTGGAGCCTCAGCTCTGTAAGTCTCTCTGGCAAAAGCCATACTCTGTCTCCTCATATCGATGGCAGTATCTCTGTGACTTAATAATAAATATATACATCCATATACATATATAAATGCACATATATATCTGTCATTTTTAGAATTATGGACCTATTGTCTACCTGTGGTTTTTATTATTTTTTAATTTTTTCAAATCCTCCTAGATCATCCACATTTATTTGCATATTTATTTATATATTTAGTCCGATATCACATGAGAGGTCATTTCTTTTGCCTGATAGATTTTCTCTTATAATTGAAGGGAAATTTGGACACACAATACATTTCCTTTTGCAGATACTACACACTACTACAACTACTACTGCACTGCTTTTGACAGTGACATCCATTGCACAATGGATTAGTATTGCAAGACTCTAAAGAATGTTCCCTATTCAACCTACAATGTTTTTCACCTCAAAAATATTTATTCTGCTCTTTATTGGGGATGAATGGTTTACAGTCAACAGTTACATGTAATAGTGGCTATGGGGGTAATTTTTCCCACTTTCCCTATATTTCTGTACATCATTTGTAACTTTCCTATTGAGGAGAAGGAAATAGTCATAAATTGAGAGACAGAGAGAAAGCTGCAGCTCTGATTTTCCACTAGCCCAGCTTTTCGCTAATTGGGTAAGTGGTGACCAGGGGCTCAAAATGCGGTCTTGGGCTTCCACATAGTTCTCTGGCATTATTTCTTAGGTAGAATCTGGACTACCTGGCTTGCCCTGACGAGTTAGGTTCTCTGTACATAAGTTGCAGGTGGCTACCTTGACACCCATGCTCTGAGACTACTACACGTGAGCTCTGAGCACATACAGACACACACAGACAGAAAAACAGACACACACACACACACACATTACTGTCAGGTCTTGTAGTACAGCATTTGGTGAAGATTGGGGCTGTCTGGGGTCTGTGTGCATGAGAGCTGCTGCCTTACAATCTCTACAAGCCAGGTTTTATCCTGTCATCAATGAACACAGTGTAGGAGGTTTTTGAATTCTGAGACACTGAAGAGGGAGAGGTTTTTGCCCTGAGGCTTGCACTGGGAACTAGCAACTGTCCTGTGTGTGTTGCAAGACTAGGAAACTTGTGGTGCCCGTCCATGTGGAGAGACTCCTGGAGGAGTTCCGTCTCGAGCCTTTTTCGATCGGTCCCAATGGAGCTGCATATAGCTAATGATTTGGAGATTTTACTCCTTTGGACAATTCTTTTCCTGATGTACAGTTACTCTCCAGGTTTTAGCAATCAATTGTCTGAATGTCATATCGAATCCATTGTAGAAAATGACGACATCAGTGTCTCTCTCTCTGTCTCTCTCTATATTTATGTAATATGTAGAGGTCTGAAAATATTTTTTAGCTAGAGTCCTGCACAGCTCTGGATTAGGGTAGTAAAGTAGATACGCCGGGCCCTTCAGAGCCACAGTCATGAGAGACATATCACAGAGCCATATCGTTTATCACTCTACAAATCTCTTTCAGCAAAACTACTGCTGCCAAATCATCTACTTCCCTCTTGCTCATTTTTTCCACTGAGTCCTATCCCAAAACTGTAAATCAAAGAAGAAATATACATAGTGCAGTTCCCTGCACACAGGACAGGCTGAGGCTGGATCAGGGAGATGAAATACGCCAGCCTGCATTTGGCTGGAACATCACTAAAACTACTTCCAATTTTGAGAGGCAAGGGCAGTTTTGGAGAGTGGGCTGCAGGCCGAGTGTTGCTTCTCAGAGTGGGCTAAGACCTATGTGTTCTAAGTGTAACCTTTCCTCAAAAACATAAAATAGCAATGCCACTTGTAAGAAGTATGCGTGGGCATGGAGTGTTTGTCTTCAGTGCTCTGTCACTGATCAACACAGGGCCAGAATTTCAGTCCTTTTATGTCTCTGTAATTCTCTCTCTGACTGTCACTGTGTGCCTTCTTCCCTGGGTCCTTACTGGAAGTCAGTGCATGCATTGTGAACCCATTCATCCTGGTGTTGAAATGTTCCTTTCTTTGCCCTTTGGATTATTTAGTCTCCTGCACATGTTGCAATACAGAGGGGAACTGCGGAGACACCATTCTTGCTGAAGGTAACAGGCATATGTCCATCTGCAGCTGCAGCTGTATAGGCCCTCTGTGCTTGACTCCCATTCTCCAGGGCCATGTGGCTGACACTCAGCCTACATAAAGCCCTCCTAACCTTCCTGCACAGCGTCCTTGTCCTTATTCCATGAGAGCCCCGGTGAAGTGAAGTGAAACTCTACCACCTTGGCACACACATTGTGCTTTCCCTCTATTAAGCCGAATGTAAAGGATCTGTGGTACTTATGGCCACACCAGTGTCCAGATTTTCCATGCAAAAGGGAAGCTTCCAGGGTTCTGAAAGAGGGTGTTTTGATGGCTGTGAAATGTCTTTTCCAAGTGCCTCATGGGGTTTTCAAATCCTTTTGAAACCTGATGTTCTTTCTTGTATCTAGGGAATATTCTCACCTCTGGCCCGAAGGCCCTCCCAAATAGAAGCACAGCTATCCCTGGGTCAGGATGTCTGCCAGCCTGCTAGCTCCTGGAGGGATTCCCGAGTATGTCCTCAGGGCCCAAGTGGTAACAGGTCTTCCAATTGCCTTTATTAGAAGCAGCCAGACCCTCAGGTGAGTTGAGGGGCTGTGATCTCCACTGGAAGCTCCGAATTCAGCCAATGGAGGCATCCATCTTTCTTGTGTCTGTCCATAGCAAGGGCCCGGGGATTTTGTGCTTCCTGCAAGCAGAGCGACTTTGTAAGGGACACTCATGCATTCCTACTTCTGGGAATCTCTTTGAGTGTTGTGTGTGGACACATGGACACCATAATCAGGGATGTGAGGCCATAGGAGAAGTTGTCTTAGCCGGAGCCAAAGGATAGGTGTAAGGGACCAGGTTCATCCACTATTGTTTGGTCGAACACAGTTCCCATCTATGTTGAAACACAGCTCTTTCTGGGTACTTTCTGTGCTAGTAATCTCCTGCCCTGAGCAGTGGACTGAGATCCTGGAGGCTGAGTATGCAGCCAAATGTGAGTGGACAGTCCCATGCCCCTGAATTCTGAGGGGTGACCCAGATTCCCCATTGTCAGTGTTTGGATGATAGATAGTGAAGCATGGGATTGAATAGGGAACTCAGGAGATTTAGACATGAGAGTCCCTTTGCATATGCATTCTTGCTCAGCCCGAATCTGGGCTAGCTGGCTTGCTCTGACCAGCTAGGTTCTCCATACATAAGTTGCAGGTGAGGCTGGCTACCTTGCCCCCCATGCTCTGATACTACTACAGGTGAGCTCTGAGCACACACAGACACATGCAGTCAGACAGACAGACAGACACACACACACACACATTACGGTCAGGTCTGGTAGTACAGCATATGGTGAAGGCTGGGCCTCTCTGGTGTCTGTGGGCATGAGAGCTGCTGCCTTACAATCTCTACAAGCCAGGGTTGATCCTGTCATCAATTAACACAGTGTAGGAGGTATTTGAATTCTGAGACACTGAAGAGGGAGAGGTTTTTGCCCTGAGGCTTGCACTCAGAACTAGCAGCTGCCCTGTGTGTGTTGCCAGACTACGAAACTTATGGTTCCTCCATGTGGAGAGTCTCCTGGATGAGTTCCTTCTCGAGCATTTTTCGATTGGTCCCGCTGGTGCTGCAAATAGCTAATGATTTGGAGATATTACTCTTTTGGACAATTCTTTTCCTGATGCACAGTTTCACTCCATGATTTACCAATCAATTGTCTGAATGTCATATCAAATCCATTGTAGTAAATGACTACATCAGTTTCTCTCTCTCTCTCTCTCTCTCTCTCTCTCTCTCTCTCTATATATATATATATATATATATATATACACACACACACACACATATATATATATATATACATATATATATGTGTAACATGTAGAGGTCTGAAAATATTTTTTAGCTAGAGACCGGCACAGCTCTGGATTAGGGTAGTTAAGTGGATACACCTGGCCCTTCTGAGCCACAGTCATGAGAGACATCTCACAGAACATATCGTTTATCACTCTACAAATCTCTCTTAGCACAAACTACAGCTGCTAAATCATCTACTTCCCTCTTGCTCATTTTGTCCACCGACTTCTATCCAAAAACTGTAAATCAAAGAAGAAATAGACATAGTGCAGTTCCCTGCACACAGGATAGGCAGAGGATGGACCATGGAGTTGCAATACGTCTGCCTGCATCTTGGCTGGAGCCTCACTAAGACTACTTCCAATTTGGAGAGGCGGGGGCGGTTTTGGAGAGTGGGCTGCCGGCCAAGTGTTGCTTCTCAGAGTGCCTAAGACCTAGATGTTCTAAGGGTTACATTTCCTCAAAAACATAAAATACCAATGCCACTTGTAAGAAGTATGCATGCGCATGGAGGGTTTGTTTTCAGTGCTCTGGCACTGATCAACAAAGGGCCAGAATTTCAGTCCTTTTCTGTCTCTGTCATTCTGTCTCTATGACAGTCTCTAAGTGCCTCCTTCCCTGGGCCCTTACTGGAAGTCAGTGCATGCATTGTGACCTCAGTCATCCTGGTGTTGAAATTTTCCTTTCTTTGCCCTATGGATTATTTAGTCTCCTGCACATGGTGTAGTACAGAGGGGAACTGCGGAGACAGCGTTCCTGCTGCAGGTAACAGGCATATGTCCATCTGCAGCTTCAGCTGTCCAGGCCCTCAGTGCTTGACTCCCATTCTCCAGGGCCCTGAGGCTGACACTCAGCCTAAATGCAGGCCTCCTCACCTCCTGCACAGCTTCTTTGTCCTTATTCCATGGGAGCCCAGGTGAAGAGAATTGAAACTCTGTCCCGCTGGCACACACATTGTGCTTTCCCTCTGAGAAGCCGAATGTTAAAGCATCTGTGGTACTGATGGCCAAACCAGTGTCCAGATTTTCCACGCAAAATGAAAGCTTCCAGGATTCTGAAAGAGGGTGTTTTGATGGCTGTGAAATGTCTTTTCCAAGTGCCTCATGGGGTTTTCAAATCCTTTTGAAACCTGATGTTCTTTCTTGTATCTAGGGAATATTCTCACGTCTGGCCAGAAGGGCCACCCAACTAGGAGCACAGCTATCCCGGGGTCAGGAGGTCTGCCAGCCTGCTAGTTCCTGGAGGGATTCCTGAGTATGTCCTCAGGGCCCAAGTGGTAACAGGTGTTTCCAATTGCCTTTTTTAGCAACATCCAGGCCCTCAGGTGAGGTTTGGGGCTGTGATCTCCACTGGAAGCACCAAATTCAGCCAATGGAGGCATCCATCTTTCTTTTTCTGTCCATAGCAAGGGCCCGGGGAATTTGTGCTTCCTGCAAGCAGAGAGACGTTGTATGGGACACTCATGCATGCCTACTTCTGGGAATCTCTCTGAGTGTGATGTGTGGACACCAGGACACCATGATCAGGGATGTGAGGCCACAGGAGCAATTGCCTTACCCGGACCCAAAGGGTAGGTGGAAGGGACCAGGTCCATCCACTATTGTTTGGTGGAACACAGTTCCCATCTATGTTGAAACACAGCTCTTTCTGGGTACTTTCTGTGCTTTTAATCTGCTGCCCTGAGCAGTGGACTGAGAGCCTGGAGGCTAAGTAGGCAGCCAAACGTGACTGGACAGGCTCATGCTCCTGAATTCTGAAGGGTTCCCCAGCTTCCCCCGCATGGGATTGAATAGGGAAATCAGGAGATTTAGACATGAGAGTCCCTTTGCATATGCATTCTTGCTTAGCCAGAATCTGGGCTAGCTGGCTTTTCCTGACCAGCTAGGTTCTCTGTACATAAGTTGCAGGTGAGGCTGGCTACCTTGCCACCCATGCTCTGAGACTACTACAGGTGAGCTCTAAGCACACACAGACACACACAGTCAGACAGACAGACAGACACACACACACACACATTACTGTCAGGTCTGGTAGTATAGCATATGGTGAAGGCTGGTGCTGTCTGGGGTCTGTGGGCATGAGAGTTGCTGCCTTACAATCTCTACAAGCCAGGTTTGAAACTGTCATCAATGAACACAGTGTAGGAGGTTTTTGCATTCTGGTCTCTTTCCAACTCATCTATTTCTCTTCTCGCTTTCTCTGTCTCTAACTCTCACATGCTCTCACACACTCTGTCTTCATTCATTAATAATTTACTTATATACTTATTTTACTGATAGGCCCAGCTATACAAAGAGAGTTACCAGAGCACTGCTGTGCTCTGGCTTGTGGTGCTGGTGATTTCACCTAGGCTACTGCGGCCTCAGCTTTGTAAGTCTCTCTGACACAAGCCATATTATGTATCCTCATATTCATGGCAGTATCTCTCAGACTTTATAATAAACATATACATATACATATACATGTACATATACATATATATGTTATTATTATAATTGTCGACCTATGTAATTGATCTTTATCAGAATTAACACATTTATAACAGCTTCCTTTTTCATTAATAATTGGCCACCTAGTTGGAGCAGGATTCAATACAATTATAAAGAATAGAACCTTCCAGTAGCATTTCTAATATCATTTCTATCTGCATCCTTATTGTAATTATCATAGTACAGAACTTGTCTCCTTTCTCTAGTGTAAGCTTCAGTACATATGAGTTTCTTTTCATTCTCCTGAAATCTTAATTTCCCTGGACTCTGAAGTGTCTCTGAATTTTTGAAGCAGCCCTCTGATTCTCACCATATGGTTTTCATTTTCTGCTGTAATCAGGTGTTCTTGTGCTTTTTGTTTTTATTTTTCTTTTTTTTTCAAATCCTCCTAGATAATCCCCATTTATTTGCATATTTATTTATTTATTACTCCTATATTACATGAGGGGTCATTTCTTCTGCTTGATAAATTTTTCTCTTATAATTGAAGGGAAGTTTACACTCACAATACATTTCGTGTCGTAAATACTACACACATATGGTGATGGCTGTGGTGGTCTGGGTTCTGTGGACTTGAGATTTCTGCCTTACAATCTCTACAACCCAGGTTTGAACCTGTCATGTAGGAACACAGTGTGGGAGGTTTTTGACTTCTGGTCTCTTTCCCACTCTTCTATTTCTCTTCTTGCCTCCTCTGTCTCTGACTCTCACAGGGTCTCACTTACTCTGTCAGCACTCATTAAGATTTTACTTATACATTATTTTACTGACAGGCCCAGATATACAAAGGGAATCACCAGGACACTGCTGATCTCTGGCTGTTTTTTTGGTGATTTATCCTAGGTTTCTGGAGCCTCAGCTTTGTACGTCTCTCTGACACAAGCCATACTCTGTCTCCTCATAGCCATGCCAGTATCCATCAGAGTCTATAATAAAGATACACTTACATATATATATATATATATATATATATATATATATATATATATATATATATATATATATATGTCATTTTTAGAATTGTTGACCTTTTTATCTGTTCTTAGTGCAGAATTACCACATTTATAACAGCCTCCTTATTCATAAATAATTGGTCACATTGTTGGAGCAGGGAAAAGTGTGTGTGTCTCTGTGGGAGGGTGTGTGTATGTGTGTGTGTGTAAGTGTACAAAAGTGTGTTTCAGTTATGATTACCGCTGTTTTCTTTATTCCTGATGAAGATTCTTAGGAACTGGGTTGTGCTATGACAAAGGAAGTTTGCACTGCACACGTGGTTTTTCAAATATGAATGGCATATTGGATATTCTGGACACGGTTGAGCATTCTCCCAGGTGGTCCTCAGATGGGATCTTTCCTTTGCTATTCCCATGATCTGTGTAATTTTCTGTGTAGACTCAAAGAGGAGTGTCATGGGGGAGCTCAGCTGCATTCTGCTGTGTGTCCACAAGGTAGCAGCATAGCCCATAGTTGAGTGTAGTGATTCTGTGGAATGAGGAGAACTCTGGGATTTATGGCCCATGGACAGCAAGGTTGAAATTGACGTAGAGTGCCCTAGATATCTGTTCTTTCCTGCGGGGTGGGGGGATCCCCCATTTGGCTTTGCAAGTGGAAGGGGTTTCACTCTCTGTCTGGGATGACTCTATTGGGAGCTTGTGAATCCCTGTGCTCAGCTGCATTGTGCTGGGTGTCCACAATAGGGCAGCACCAGTGTGGGACTAAGGCTCCAAATCATCTACAGCTGCCAAATCATCTACTTAACTCTTGCTCTTTTTGTCCACCAAGTCCTATCACAAAACTGTAAATCAAAGAAGAAATAGACATAGTGTAGTTCCCTGCACACAGGAGAGGCTGAGGCTGGAACAGGTCGATGAAATCCGCCAGCCTCCATTTGGCTGGAGCATCACTAAAACTACTTCCAATTTGGCGAGGCAAGGGCAGTTTTGGAAAATGGGCTGCAGGCTAAGTGTTGCTTCTCAAAGTGGGCTAAGACCTAGATGTTCTAAGTGTAACCTTTCCTCACAAAGATAAAATAACAATGCCACTTGTAAGAAGTCTGCATGGGCATGGAGAATATATATATATATATATATATATATATATATATATATATATATAATTTATAGAATTGTCGACCTAGGTAATTGACCTTTATCAGAATTAACATATTTATAACAGATTCCTTTTTCATTAATAATTGTCCAATTAGTTGGAGCAGATTCAATACAATTATAAATAATAGAACCTTCCAGTAGCATTTCTAATAGCATTTCTATCAACATCCTTATTATAATTATCATAGTACAATACTTGCCTCCTATCTCCAGTGTAAGCTTCAGTACATATGATTTTCTTTTCATTCTCCTGAAATATTAATTTCCCTGGACTCTGAAGTGTCTTGGAATTTTTGAAGCAGCCCTCTGTTTCTCAGCAGATGGTTTCCATTTTCTGCTGTAATAAGGTCTTCTTGTGCTTTTTGTTTTATTTTTCATTTTTTTTCAAATCCTCCTAGATCATCCCCATTTATTTGCATATTTATTTATTTATTTAGTCCTATACTACATGAGGGGGCATTTCTTCTGCTTGATAGATTTTTCCTCTTATAATTGAAGGGAAGTTTACACTCACAATACATTTCTTGTCGTAAATACTACACACTTATGGTGAATACTTGGGTGGTCTTAGATCTGTGGACATGAGACTGCTGCCTTACAATCTCTACAACCCAGTTTTGAACCTGTCATGTATGAACACAGGGTGGGAGGTTTATGACTTCTGGTCTCTTTCCCACTCTTCTATTTCTCTTCTTGCCTTCTCTGACTCTGATTCTCACAGTCTCTCACTCAATCTGTCTGTACTCATTATTATTTTACTTATATACTTATTTTACTTACATGCCCTGATATACAAAGAGAGTCATCAGGGCACGGCAGAGCTTTGGCTTGTTTTGTTGGCGATTTCTCCTAGGTTTCTGGAGCCTCACCTTTGTAAGTCTCTCTGGCACAAGCCATGCTATGTCTCCGCATAGCCATGCCAGTATCCCTCAGAGTCTATAATAAAGATACACTTACATATATGTACATATATATATATACATATATATACATATATATATATAATCAGTCATTTTTAGCATTGTTGACCTTTTTATTTGATCTTAATGCAGAATTACCACATTTATAACAGCCTTCTTATTCTTAAATAATTGGTCACATAGTTGGAGCAGGATTCACTACAATTATAAATTATAAGCCTTCCAGGAGCATTTCCAATAGCCTTTCTATCAGTATCCTCATTGTGTTTATCATAGCACAGAACTTGCCTCCATTTTCTTGTGTAAGCTTCAATACATATGCCTTTCTTTTCATTATCGGAATTCTTAATTTGCCTGGACCCTGAAGTGTCAGGGAAGTTTTGAAGTAGCCCTCTGTTTCTCAGCAGACATTTTCTATATTTCTGCTGTAATCAGGTCTTCCTGTGATTTTTGGTTTTTTTTCAAATCCTCCTAGATCATACCCATTTATTTGCATATTAATTTATTTATTTAGTCCCATATCACATGAGGGGTCATTTCTTCTGCCTGATAGATTTTCTCTTATAATTGAAGGGAACTTTTGACACACAATACATTTCCTTTTGCAGGTACTACACACTACTACAACTACTATTGCACTGTTTTTGACAGTGACATCAAATGCACAATGGATTAGTATTGCATGGCTCTAAAGAATGTTCCCTTTTTAACCTACAATGTTTTTAACCTCAAAAATATTTATTCTGTTCTTTCTTCGGGTATGAATGGTTTACAATCAACAGTTGCATGTAATAGTGGGCACAGGTGCAATTTTTCCCACTTTCTGTACATCATTTGTAACTTTCATATTGAGGAGAAGGAAACAGTCATAAATTGAGGTAGCAGGGCACAAGCAGAAAGAGAGACAGAGAGACAGCTGGAGTTCTGATTTGACATTAGCCCAGCTTTTCCATAACTGGGTAAGTGGTGAAAGGGGCTCAAAACTGGGTCCTGGGTTTCCTAATTGTCCCTTGGCATCTCTACCAGCTGTGCCTCCAACCCATGCTCCCTTCATTGTCCATGTAACTATTGATCTTCTCTAGGCACTTCTCATCTTCATATGCCAGAAACTTAACACTTCTCCCCTCCACCAATGAATCTTAGACCTTTTACTTGAGTGTTCTTTTCCTGATACACAGTTTATCTCCAGGTTTTAGCAATCAATTGTCTGAATGTAATATCGCATCCATTGTAGAAAATGACTACATCAGTGTCTTGCTCTTTATCTCTCTCTCTCTCTCTCTCTCTCTCTCTCTCTATATATATATATATATATATATATATATATATATATATATATATATAACATGTAGAGGTCTGAAAATATATTTTAGCTAGAGACCTGCACAGCTCTGGATTAGGGTAGTAATGCGCATACATATGTCCCTTCTGAGCCACAGTCCTGAGAGACATCTCACAGAGCCATTCCTTTACCTCTTGTTACTCTACAAATCTCTCTCAGCACTAAGGACAACTGCCAGATCATATATTTCCCTCTTACTCTTTTTGTCCACCAAATCCTAACCCAAAACAGTAAATCAAAGAAGAAATAGATATAGTGAAGTTCCCTGCATACAGGACAGTCTGTGGCTATCCCAGGGAGATGAAATACTTCAGCCGGCATCTTGGATGGAGCAGCACTAAAACTACTTCCAATTTGGAGAGGCAAGGGCAGTTTTGGAGAGTGGGCTGCAGGCCAAGTGTTGCTTCTCAGAGTGGGCTAAAACCTAGATGTTCTAAGTGTAACCTTTCCTCACAAACATAAAATAACAATGCCACTTGTAAGAAGTATGCATGGGCATGGAGTGTTTGTCTTCAGTGCTCTGGCACTGATCAACACAGGACCAGAATTTCTGTCCTTTTCAGTCACTGTCATTCTGTCTCTCTGACTGTCTCTACATGCCTTCTTCCCTGGACCCTTCGTGGAAGTCAGTGCATGCATCGTCTACTCGGTTTTCCTGGTGTTGAAATTTTCCTTTCTTTGCCCTTTTCATTACTTAGTCTCCTGCATATGGCTTAGTACAGAGGGGAACTGAGGAGTTAGCGTTCCTGCTGCAGGTAACAGGCATATGTCCATCTCCAGCTGCAGCTGTCCAGGCCCTCTGTGCTTGACTACCATTCTCCAGGGCCCTGTGGCTGACACTCAGCCTAAATGCAGCCCTCCTCAATTTCTTGCACCGCATCCTTGTCCTTATTCCATGAGAGCCCAGGTGAAGAGAAGTGAAACTCGACCACCCTGGCACACACATTGTTCTTTCCCTCTATTGGCCGGAATATAAAGTATTTGTGGTACAGATGGCCACACAAGTGTCCAGATTTCCACTCAAAACGGAAGCTTCCAGGGTTCAGAAAGAGGGTGTTTTGATTGCTCTGAAATGTATTTTCCAAGTGCCTCCTGGGGTTTCAAATCCTTTTGAGACCTGAAGTTCTTTCTTGTATCTAGGGAATATTCTCACCTCTAGCCCGAAGGCCCTCCAAACTAGGAGCACAGCTATCCCTTGTTCAGGAGATCTGCCAGCCTGCTAGCTCCTGGAGGGATTCCTGAGTATGTCCTCAGTCCCCAAGTTGTAACAGGTGTTTCCAATTGCCTTTATTAGCAGCAGCCATACCCTCAGGTAAGGGGCGGGGCTGTGATCTCCACTGGACGCTACTAATTCAGCCAATGGAGGAATTCATCTTCCTTTTGTCTCTCCATAGCAAAGTCCCGGGGAGTTTGTGCTTCCTGCAAGCAGACCGACTTTGTATGGGACACTCAGGCATGCCTACTTCTGGGAATCTCTCTGAGTGTGATGTGTGGACACCAGTATACCAGGACACCATGATCTGGGATTGTGGGGCCACAGGAGCAATTGCCTTAGCCAGAACCAAAGGGTAGGCATGAGGGGCCGGGTTCATCCACTATTGTTTAGTGACACACAGTTCCCATCTATGTTGAAAAACAGCTCTTTCTGGGTTCTTTTTTTGTCTTTCTTTTTTTTTTAAATTTTTTATTTAAGAAAGGATTAGTAAACAAAAGCATAAGGTAGGAGGGGTACAACTCCACACAATTCCCAACACCCAATCCCCATAACCCACCCCCTCCCCTGATAGCTTTCCCATTCTCTATCCCTCTGGGAGCATGGACCCAGGGTCATTGAGGGATGCAGAAGGTAGAAGGTCTGGCTTCTGTAATTGCTTCCCCGCTGAACATGGGCGTTGACTGGTCAGTCCATACCCCCAGTCTGCCTCTCTCTTTCCCTAGTAGGGTGTGACTCTGGGGAAGCTGAGCTCCAGGACACATTGGTGGGGTCTTCAATCCAGGGATGCCTAGCCAGCATCCTGGTGGCATCTGGAACCTGGTGATTGAAAACAGAGTTAACATATGAAGCCAAACAATTTGTTGAGCAATCATGGATCCCAAGCTTGGAACAGTGGAGAGGAAGTGTTAAGGAGGTACTCACTGCAAACTCTAGTGTAGTCCTGCTTTCAGGTATATATTTTGCAGTAGTTTATGGATACGTGTGCACATAAGCTCTCTCTCACAGAAACTGGTGTATATCTAGGTTATGGGACTTTGTTAGAAAGTGAACTACCTGAGATGAAATTAGAGTGTACTATTAAAGGAAAGGTCTCACCCGAGTAATGAAGCTGAAGGGTTGTCATTCCACACGTGAAGTCTCTGGATACATTCTGAGGTGAAGCATGTTGAGGTAGCAATCGTTGCTTTGGTTAGGTTGTGATCGGCAGATGCAATGTTATTTGGTTTGGATTGGGAGATGCATACGGGAAAGTGGGCCCTATCCAAGGGTTCCAGGACTGGGGGAAGTAGGGGCTCTATAGTGAAGATGTGAGGTTCCTGCTGTCTTAGGGTTCAAAAAGACACTCAATAGTTAATATTATCATCACATTATTTGTTAATTGGGTTAACTTTGAAAAGACCCTTTGTTATGGTTTGCTGGACAGTACCCAGTATCTTGTATATAGCTGTGCTATTGGAAGCTTCCAATCTACTTGGTCTAGGCTTTTGAGAAAGTCCGCATATCAAATACATAGCCTATATATTAAAAAGATTCAGTTTGTCTTTTGAGAAACTTTGAGACATACAATTTATTTCCCCCTCTCATATTAATTAGCTACTGATTTATATGTCTACATTTTGCTAGGAGTGTACATAAACACCATTCCCACAACCAAAGGACTGTGACCCATCCCTCCCGCCCACTCCCACCCCCCACTGGCCCAGGAAGCTACATGCCTACCCCTCACCACTGGATTTTTACTTTGGTGCCCTACTTACAATTTGATCAGGTCCTGCTTTTAGTTTCCCTTTCAGATCTTCTTAGTCAGCTTCTGTTGATGAGTGGGATCATCCCATACTCAACTTTATCTTTCTGACTTAGTTCACTTAACATAATTCCTTCTAGCTCTGTCCAAGATGGGTCAGAGAAGGTGGGTTCATTGTTCTTGATAGCTGCATAGTATTCCATTGTGTATATATACCACAGCTTTCTCAGCCACTCATCTGTTGTTGGGCACCTGGGTTGCTTCCAGGTTTTAGCTATTATGAATTGTGCTGCTATGAACATAGGAGTACACACCTCTTTTTGGTTGGGTGTTATGGAGTCCTTGGGGTATAACCCCAGGAGCGGAATTATTGGGTCATATGGAAGGTCCATGTCTAGCCGGGTTCATCCACTATTGTTTGGTCACACACAGTTCCCATCTATGTTGAAAAACAACTCTTTATGGGTTCTTTCTGGGCTTGTAATCTGCTGCCCTGAGCAATGGACTGAGAGTCTGGAGGCTGACAGGCAGCCAGACGTGACTGGACAGGCTCATGCCCCTGAATACTGAGGGGTGCCCCCAGCTTACCCCGTCGGCAGTGTTTGGATGATCGTGTGGCATGGGATTGAATTGGGAACTCAGGAGAGGGAGACATGAGAGTCCCTTTGCATATGCATTCTTGCTTAGCCAGAATCTGGGCTAGCTGGCTTGCCCTGACCAGCTAGGTTCTCTGTACATAAGTTGCAGGTGAGGCTGGCTACCTTGACCCCCATGCTCTGAGACTACTACAGGTGAGCTCTGAGCACACACACACACACACATACAGACAGACACCCACACACACACACAAACATTACTGTCAGTCAGTTTAGTACAGCATATGGTGAAGATTGGGGCTGTCTGGGGTCTGTGGGCATGAGAGCTGCTGCCTTACAATCTCTACAACCCAGGTTTGAACCTGTCATCAACGAACACAGTGTAGGAGGTATTTGACTTCTAGTCTCTTTCCAACTTATCTATTTATATTCCCTCCTTCTCTGTCTCTAACTCTCACATGCTCTCACACACTCTGTCTACACTCATTGATATTTTACTTATATACATTGTTTTACTGACATGCTCAGATATACAAAGGAAATCACCAGGACACTGCTGATCTCCGGCTTGTTTTGTTGGCGATTTCACCTAGGTTTCTGGAGCCTCAGTTTGTAAGTCTCTCTGGCACAAGCCATACTTGGTCTCCTCATAGCCATGCCAGTATCCCTCAGTGTTTACAATAAAGAAACAAATACATATATGTACATATATATATGTACATATATATATATATATACATATATATGTCATTCATTTTTAGAATTCTTGACCTTTTTATTTGATCTTAGTGCAGAATTACCACATTGTAACAGACTCCTTATTCATAAATAATTGGTCACATAGTTAGAAGAGGATTCACTACAATTATAAATAATAAACCTTCCAGGAGCATTTCCAATAGCCTTTCTATCAGTATCCTTATTGTAATTATCATAGCACAGAACTTGCCTCCATTTTCTAGTGTAAGCTTCAATATGTATGTGTTTCTTTTCATTCACGTGAATTCTTAATTTGCCTCGACCCTGAAGTGTCAGGGGAGATTTGAAGCAGCCCTCTGTTTCTCAGCAGATGTTATCTATATTTCTGCTATAAATAGGTCTTCCTCTGGTTTTTGTTTTTATTTTTTTCAAATAATCTTAGATTATCCCCATTTATTTGCATATTTATTTATTTATTTAGTCCCATATCACATGAGGGGTCATTTCTTCTGCCTGATAGATTTTCTCTTATAATTGAAGGGAACTTTTGACACACAGTACATTTCCTTTTGCAGATACTACACACTACTACAACTATTACTGCACTGTTTTTGACAGTGACATCCTATGCACAATAGATTAGTATTGCATGGCTCTAAAGAATGTTCACAATTTAACCTGAAATGTTTTTAACCTCACAAATATTTATTCTGTTCTTTCTTGTGGGATGAATGTTTACAGTCAGCAGTTACATGGAATAGTGGGCACGAGGTTAATTTTTCCCACTTTCCTTTTATTTCTGTACATCTTTTGTAACTTTCTTATTGAGGAGAAGGAAACAGTCATAAATTGAGAGAGCAGGGCCCAATCAGGAACAGAGACAGAGAGACAGCTGCAGTTCTGATTTGACACTAGGAAAGCTTTTCAATAGCTGGGTAAGTTGTGACCAGGGGCCAAAACGGGATCCTGGGCTTCCACATAGTTCCCTGGCATCTCCACCAGCTGTGCCTCCAACCCATGCTCCCTTCGTTTCCATGTACCTATCGGTCTGCGCTAGGCACTTCTCACCTTCATATGCCAGAAACTTAACACTTCTCCCCTCCACCCATGAAACTTTGACCTTTTACTTGAATGCAAAACAGCAACCGCAATCCAAGTTATTTCAGGGAAAAGTGTGTGTGTCTTTGTGGGAGGGTGTGTATGTGTGTGAGTGTATATAAGTGTGTTTCACTTATGATTACCGCTATTGTATCTTTATTCCTGATGCTGGGTTTTAGGAACTGGGTTTTGCTATGACAAAGGAAGTTTTCACTGGACAAGTGGTTTTTCAAATATGAATGGCACATTGTATATTCTGGACACTGTTGTGTATTCTCCCAGTTGGTCCTCAGATGGGTACTTTCCTTTGCTATTCCCATGCTGTGTGTAATTTTCTGTGTAGACTCAAAGAGGAGTGGCATGGGGGAGCTCATCTGCATACTGCTACTGTACACAAGGTGGCAGCAACTCTATCGCCCTGGCACACACATTGTGCTTTCCCTCTATTAAGCCAAATGTAAAGGATCTTTGGTACTAATGGCCACAACAGTGTCCAGATTTTCCACGCAAAAAGAAGCTTCAAGGTTTCTGAAAGAGGGTGTTTTGATGGCTGTGAAATGTCTTTTCCAAGTGCCTCATGGGGTTTTCAAATCCTTTTGAAACCTGAAGTTCTTTCTTGTATCTAGGGAATATTCTCACCTCTGGCCAGAAGGGCCGCCCAACTAGGAGTACAGCTATCCCTGGGTCAGGAAGTCTGCCAGTCTGCTAGCTCCTGGAGGGATTCCTGAGTATGTCCTCAGGGCCCAAGTGGTAACAGGTGTTTCCAATTGCCTTTATTAGCAGCAGCCAGGCCGTTAGGTGAGGTGCGGGGTTGTGATCTCCACTGGAAGCTCTGAATTCAGCCAATGGAGGCATCCATCTTTCTTTTGTCTGTCCATAGCAAGGGCCCGGGGAGTTTGTGCTTCCTGCAAGCAGAGCGACTTTGTATGGGACACTCATGCATGCCTACTTCTGGGAATCTCTCTGAGTGTGATGTGTGGACACCAGGACACCATGATCAGGGATGTGAGGCCACAGGAGCAATTGCCTTAGCCGGACCCAAAGGGTAGGTGTAAGGGACCGGGTTCATCCACTACTGTTTGGTCGAACACAGTTCCCATCTATGTTGAAACACAGCACTCTCTGGGTACTTTCTGTGCTTGTAATCTACTGCCATGAGCGGTGGACTGAGAGCCTGGAGGCTGAGTAGTCAGCCAAACGTGAATAGACAGGATCATGCCCCTGAATTCTGAGGGGTACCCCAGATTCCCCCATTGCCAGTGTTTACAGATAGTGAGGTTTGGGATTGAATAGGAAACTCAAGAGATTTAGACATGAGAGTCCCTCTGCATATGCATTCTTGCTTAGCCAGTATCTGGGCTAGCTGGCTGGCCTAGACCAGCTAGGTTCTATGTACATAAGTTGCAGGTGAGGCTGGCTACCTTGCCACCCATGCTTTGAGACTACTACAGGTGAGCTCTAAGCACACACAGACATACACAGTCAGACAGACAGACAGACACACACACACACATTACTGTCAGGTTTGGTAGTACAGAATATGGTGAAGGATGGGGCTGTTATCAGTCCCCATCTATGTTGAAACACAGATCTTTCTGGGTTCTTTCTGGGCTTGTAATCTGCTGCCCTGAGCAGTGGACTGAGAGCCTGGAGGCTGAGTAGGCATCCAAACGTGACAGGACAGTGTCCTGCCCCTGAATTCTGAGGGGTGCCCCAGTTTACCCCGTTGGCAGTGTTTGGATGATAGTGAGGCATGGGATTGAATCAGGAACTCAGGAGAGGGAGACATGAGAGTACCTTTGAATATGTATTCTTGCTTAGCCAGAATTTAGGCTAGCTGGCTTGCCCTGACAAGCTAGGTTCTTTGTACATAAGTTGAAGGTGAGGCTGGCTACCTTGCCAACCATGCTCTTAGACTACTACAGGTGAGCTCTGAGCACACACTGACACACACCCACATTACTGTCAGGCCATTTCCTACAGCATATGGTTAAGACTGGGGCTTTCTGGGGTCTGTGGGCATGAGAGCTGCTGCCTTACAATCTCTACAAGCCAGCTTTGAACCTGTCATCAATGAACACAGTGTAGGAGGTTTTTGAATTCTGGTATCTTTCCATCTCATCTATTTCTCTTCTTGCCTTCTCTGTCTCTAACTCTCACATGATCCCACACACTCTGTCTTCACTCATTGATATTTTACTTATATACTTATTTTACTGACAGGCCCAGATATACAAAGAGAGTTACCAGAGCACTGCAGAGCTCTGGCTTGTTTTGTTGGTGATATCACCTAGGCGACTTGAGCCAGAACTTTTTAAGTCTCTCTGACACAAGACATATTCTGTCTCCTCATTTCCATGGCAGTATCTCTCACACTTTATAATAAACATATATATATATATATATATATATATATATATATATATATATATATATATATATATGTCATTTTTAGAATTGTCGACCTATGCAATTGATCTTTATCAGAATTAATTAACACATTTATACCAGCTTCCTTTTTCATTAATAATTGGCCACCTAGTTGGAGCAGGATTCAATACAAATATAAATAATTGAACCTTCCAGTAGCATTTCTAATACCATTTCTATCAGCATCCTTATTGTAATTATCATAGTACAGAACTTGCCTCCTCTCTCTTGTGTAAGCTTCAGTACATATGAGTTTTTTTCATTCTCCTGAAATCTTAATTTCCCTGGACTGTGAAGTGGCTCGGAATTTTTGTAGCAGTCCCCTGTTTCTTAGCAGATGGATTCCTTTTTCTGCTCTAATCAGGTCTTTTTGTGCTTTTTGTTTTTATTTTTATTTTTTTTCAAATCCTCCTAGATCATCCCTATTTATTTGCATATTTATTTATTTATTTAGTCCTATATTAAATGAGGGGTCATTTCTTCTGCTTGATAGATTTTTCTCTTATAATTCAAGTGAATTTTGACGCACAATACATTTCGTGTCATAAATACTACACACATATGGTGAAGTCTGGGGTGGTCTGGGGTCTGTGGATGTGAGACTTCTGTCTTACAATCTCTACAACACAGGTTTGAACCTATCATGTGTGAACACAGTGTGGGAGGTTTTTGAATTCTGGTTTCTTTACCACTCTTCTATTTCTATTCTTGCCTTCTCTGACTCTGAGTCTCACAGGCTCTAACTCACTCTGTCTGCACTCGTTAATATTTTACTTATATATTATTTTACTGACAGACACTGATATTAAAAGAGAGTCACCAGGGGACTGATGAGCTCTAGCTTTTTTTTGGCTATTTCACCTAGGTTTCTGGAGCCTCAGCTTTGTAAGTCTCTCTGGCACAAGCCATACTCTGTCTCATCATAGCCATGCCAGTATCCCTCAGAGTTTATAATAAAGATACACATACATATATGTACATATATATATACATATATATCAGTCATTTTTAGAATTTTTGAGCTTTTTATTTGATCTTAATGCAGAATTACCACATTTATAACAGCCTCATTATTTATAAATAATTGGTCACATAGTTGGAGTAGGATTCACTACAATTATAAATTATAAGCCTTCCAGGAGCATTTCCAATAGCCTTTCTATCAGTATCCTCATTGTAATTATCATAGCACAGAACTTGCCTCCATTTTCTAGTGAAAGCTTCAATACATATGCCTTTCTTTTCATTATCGGGTATTCTTAATTTGCCTGGACCCTGAAGTGTAAGGGAAGTTTTGAAGCAGTCCTCTGTTTCTCAGCAGACATTTTCTATATTTCTGCTGTAATCAGGTCTTCCTGTGTTTTTTTTTTAAATCCTCCTCTATCATCCGCATTTATTTGCATATTTATTTATTTAGTCCCATATCACATGAGGGGTCATTTCTTCTGCCTGATAGATTTCCTTTTATAATTGAAGGGAACTTTGGACACACAATACATTTCCTTTTGCAGATACTACACACTACTACAACTACTACTGCACTTTTTTTGACAGTGACATCCAATGCTCAATGCATTAGTATTGCATGGCTCTAAAGAATGTTCCCATTTTAACCTACAAAGTTTTTAACCTCACAAATATTTATTATGTTCTTTAATGGGGGATGAATGCTTTACAGTCAACAGTTACCTGTATTAGTGGGCACGGGGGTAATTTTTCCCACTTTCCCTGCATTTCTGTACATCATTTGTAACTTTCTTATAGAGGAGAAAGAAACAGTCATAAATTGAGCGTGCAGGGCCTAAGCAGGAAGAGAGACAGAGAGACAGCTGCAGTTCTGATTTGACACTAGGCCAGCTTTTCCCTAGGTGGGTAAGTGGTGAGCAGGGGCTCAAAATCAGAATTAACATATTTATACCAGCTTCCTTTTTCATTAATAATTGGCCACATAGCTGGAGCAGGATTCAATACAATTATAAATAATAGAACCTTCCAGTAGCATTTCTAATAGCCTTTCTATCAGCATCCTTATTGAAATTATCATAGTACAGAACTTGCCTCCTTTCTCTAGTGTAAGCTTCAATACACATTAGTTTCTTTTCATTCTCCTGGAATCTTAATTTCCCTGGACTCTGAATTGTCTCGGAATTTTTGAAGCAGCCCTCTGTTTCTCAGCAGATGGTTTCTATGTTTCTGCTCTAATCAGGCATTCTTGTGCTTTTTGTTTTTATTTTTCATTTTTTTCAAATCCTCCTCGATCTTCCCCTTTTATTTGCATATTTATTTATTTATTTAGTCCTATATTACATGAGGGGTCATTTCTTCTGCTTGATAGATTTTTCTCTTATAATTGAAGGGAAGTTTACACTCACAATACATTTCGTGTCGTAAATACTACACACATAAGGTGACGGCTGGGGTTGTCTGTGGTCTTCGGACATGAGACTGCTGCCTTACAATCTCTACAACCCAGGTTTGAACCTGTCATGAATAAACACAGTCTAGGGGTTTTTTGACTTCTGGTCTCTTTCCAACTCTTCTCTTTCTCTTCTTGCCTTCTCTGTCTCTGACTCTCACAAGCTCTCACTCACTCTGTCTGCACTCATTAATATTTTACTTATATATTATTTTACTGACAGGGCCAGATATACAAAGTGAGTCACCAGGATACTGATGAGCTCTGGCTTGTTTTTTTGCCGATTTCACCTAGGTTTCTGGAGCCTCAGCTTTGTAAGTCTCTCTGGCACACGCCATACTCTGTGTCCACATAGCCATGTCAGTATACCTCATAGTTTACAATAAAGAAACACATACTTATATGTACATTTATATACATATATATATATATATATATATATATATATATATATATATATATATATATATATATATATATATCAGTCATGTTTAGAATTGTTGAACTTTTTATTTCATCTTAATGCAGAATTAGCACATTTATAACCGCCTCATTATTCAAAAATAAATGGTCACATAGTTGGAGCAGGTTTCACTACAATTATAAATTATAAACCTTCCAGGAGCATTTCCAATATTCTTTCTATCAGTATGCTTATTGTAGTTATCATAGGAAAGAACTTGCCTCCATTTTCTAGTGTAAGCTTCAATATGTATGTGTTTCTTTTCATTCTCAGGGATTCTTAATTTGCCTGGACCCTGAAGTGTTAGGGAATTTTTGAAGCAGCCATCTGTTTCTCAGCAGACGTTTTCTGTATTTCTGAGGTAATCAGGTCTCATGCATATGGTGTAGTACAGTGGGGAGCTGAGAATAAAGTGTTCCTGCTGCAGGTAACAGGCATATGTCCATCACCAGCTGCAGCTGTCCAGGCACTCTGTGCTTGACTCTTATTCTCCAGGGCCCTGTGGCTGACACTGAGCCTAAATGAAGCCTCCTCATTTTCCTGCACAGCATTCTTGTCCTTATTCCATGAGAGCCCTGGTCAAGAGAAGTGAAACTCTACCACCCTGGCACACACATTGTGCTTTCCCTCTATTGGGCCGAATGTAAAGGATCTGTGGTACTGATGGCCACACCAGTGTACAGATTTTCCATGCAAAACTGAAGCTTACAGGGTTCAGAAAGAGGGTTTTTTGATGGCTGTGAAATGTCTTTTCCAAGTTCCTCCTGGGGTTTCAAATCCTTTTGAAACCTGAAATTCTTTCTTGTATCTAGGGAATATTCTCACCTCTGGCCCGAAGGCCCTCCCAACTAGTAGCACAGCTATCCCGGTGTCAGGAGGTCTGCCAGCCTGCTAGCTCCTGGAGTGTTTCCTGAGTATGTCCTCAGGCCCGAAGTGGTAACAGGTGTTTCCATATGCCTTTATTAGCAGCAGCCAGGCCCTCAGGTGAGGGGCGGGGCTGTGATCTCCACTGGAAGCTCCGAATTCAGCCAATGGAGGCATCCGTCTTTCTTTTGTCTGTCCATAGCAAGGCCCTGGGGAATTTGTGCTTCCTGCAAGCAGAGAGACTTTATAGGGGACACTCATGCATGTCTACTTCTGGGAATCTCTCTGAGTGTGATGTGTGGACACCAGCTTCCCTTGGATGATAGATAGTGAGGCATGGGATTGAATTGGGAACTGAGGAGATTTAGACATGAGAGTCCCTTTGCATATGCATTCTGGCCTAGCCAGAATCTCGGCTAGCTGGCTTGCCCTGACCAGCTAGGTTCTCTGTACATAAGTTGCAGGTGAGGCTGGCTACCTTGCCACCCATGCTCTGAGACTAGGAAACTTGTGGTGCCTGTCCATGTGGAGAGTGTCCTGGATGAGTTCCTTTTCGAGCCTTTTTCGATTGGTCCTAATGGAGCTGCATATAGCTAATGATTTGGAGTATTTACTCCCTTGGACAATTCTTTCCCTGATGCACAGTTTCTCTGGAGGATTTAGCAATCAATTGTCTGAATGTCATATCGAATCCATTGTAGAAAATGAATGCATCAGTGAGATGAAGGAGGCTGAGTGGGCAGCCAAACCTTACTGGCTAGGCTCATGCCCCTGAATTCTGAGTGGTGCTCCCGCTTACCCCGTTGTTAGTTTTTGGATGATAGTGAGGCATGGTATTGAATCGGAAACTCAGGAGATGGAGACATGATAGTCCATTTGCATATGCATTCTTGCTTAGCCAGAATCTGGGCTAGTGGCTTGCCCTGTCCAGCTATGTTCTTTGTACATAAGTTGCAGGTAAGGCTGTCTACCTTGACACCAATGGTCTGAGACTACTATAGTTGAGCTCTGAGCACACACAGACACACGCCGACAGACAGACAGACACACACTCACACACACATTAATGTCAGGTCTGGTAGTACGGCATATGGTGAAGGATGGGGCTGTATGAGGTCTATGGGCATGAGAGCTGCTGCTTTACAATCTCAACAAGCCAGGTTCGAACCTGTCATCAATGAACACAGTGTAGGAGGGTTTTGACTTCTGGTCACTTTCCAACTCATGTATTTCTTTTCTCTCCTCTGTCTCTGAGTCTCACAGGCTTTCACTCACTCTGTCTGCAGTAAGTAATATTTTACTTATATCCTTATTTTATTGACAGGCCCAGATATACAAAGAGAGTTGCCAGAGCACTGCTGAGCTGTGGCTTGTTGTGTTGGTGATTTCACCTAAGCTATTGGAGCCTCCGCTTTGTAAGACTCTCTGACACAAGCCATATTCTGTATCCTCATATCCATGGAAGTATCTGTCAGACTTTATAATAAACATATACATATATATATATATATATATATATATATATATATATATATATATATATATATATGTGTGTGTGTGTGTGTGTGTTATTTTCAGAATTGTCGACATATGTAATTGATCTTTATCAGAATTAACACTCTTACCCACGCTTCTATTTCACTTCTTGCCTCCTCTGTCTCTGACTCTCACAGGCTCTCACTCACTCTGTCAGCACTCATTAATATTTTACCTATACATTATTTTACTGACAGGCCCAGATATACAAAGGGAATCACCAGGACACTGCTGATCTAAGGCTGTTTTTTTGGTGATTTCACCTAGGTTTCTGGAGCCTCAGCTTTGTAAGTCTCTCTGGCACAAGCCATACTCTGTCTCCTCATAGCCATGCCAGTATCCCTCAGAGTCTATAATAAAGATACACTTTCATATATGTACATATATATATACATATACATATACATATACATATACATATACATATACATATACATATACATATACATATACATATACATATACATATATATATATATCAGTCATTTTTAGAATTGTTGACCTTTTTATCTGATCTCAATGCAGAATTACCACATTTATAACAGCCTCCTTATTCATAAATAATTGGTCTCATTGTTGGAGCAGGGAAACGTGTGTGCATCTCTGTGGGAGGGTGTGTGTGTGTGTGTGTGTGTGTGTGTGTAAGTGTACATAAGTGTGTTTCAGTTATGATTACCGCTGTTGTTTCTTTATTCCTGACACAGATTCTTAGGAACTGGGTTGTGTATGACAAAGGAAGTTTCCACTGCACACGTGGTTTTTCAAATATGAATGGCACATTGGATATTCTGGACACTGGTGTGCATTCTCCCAGGTGGTCCTCAGATGGGTTCTTTCCTTTGCTATTCCCATGCTCTGTGTAATTATCTGTGTAGACTCAAAGAGGAGTGGCATGGGGGAGCTCAGCTGCATTCTGCTGTGTGTCCACAAGGTGGCAGCATAGCCCATAGTTTAGTGTAGTGATTCTGTGGAATGAGGAGAACTCTGGGATTTGTGGCCCATGGACAGCAATGTTGAAATTGACATAGAGTGCCCTAGATATCTGTTCTTTGCTGTGGGCTGGGGAGATCCCCCATTTGGCTTTGCAAGTGGAAGGGGTTTCTCTCTTTGTCTGGGATGACTCTACTGGGAGATTGTGAATCCCTAAGCTCAGCTGCATTCTGCTGGGTGTCCACAAGAGAGCAACACCAGTGCGGGACTAAATCTCCATGGGGCAAGTGCATGAGGCACTGGGCTACGAGAGTGGACGCAGTGTTTATGGGTGTGCCCCAAGAGCATGGCCAGCCTAGCTCAAGCAGGCAGTGTCCTAAGGATGGGTCCAGACAGGAGCTGTTGGGTCGTGTTGGCAGAAACAGGGCCTTCAGAGGACGGCGGACATTCCCCGGGGGTGGGTCTAAGAGACCTTGCCCTCTGAGCCTGAGTGGAGGGCCCAGTGTGTATTCATAGAGACTGCTGGCCAAGTAGAGAAGAAGAACATCACCATAAGGGGCGTGGACCAAGAGCTGGCCAATGAGAACATAGGTGAAGGTGCGAGGGCGGGTCCCAGAGAGTAGCCTTCTGAAGGAAGCCCCCCAATGGGAGCTCAGAGCTGGCCTTAAAATGCTGAGCATGCTTTCAGGATGTGTGAAGCATGTTTCAGCCCAGGGCCCTGCCTTACAGAAGCTGTCCGGTTCACATGTGTATAACTCCATTTGTGCCTGTGCCTCTGTGGATGTGTGCGTGATTGACTGTGAGAGTGTGTGTTTGTGTTAGTTTGTGTGTGTGTATGTGTGTGGTAGGGAGAGAAAGAGAACAACAGAATCACTGTGGCACAGGAGATTTTGTGCAAAACATTTGGCACATTCTGATTTACAGCTCAATATTGACACCATTGTAGCTCTCCTTGTCGCTTGGACTCTATGTTTCTTTTCAGATGTAAAGACACTGAAGAGGGAGAGGTTTTGCCCTAAGGCTTGCACAAGGAACTAGCAGCTGCCCTGTGTGTGTTGCCAGACTAGGAAACTTGTGGTGCCTGTCCATGTGGAGAGTCTCCTTGATGAGTTCCTTCTCAAGCCTTTTTCTCTATGTCCCGTTGGAGCTGCATATATCTAATGATTTGGAGATTTTACTCCTTTGGACAGTTCTTTTTCTGATGCACAGTTTCTCTCCAGGTTTTAGCAATCAATTGTCTGAATGTCATATTGCATCCATTGTAGTGTCTTGCTCTCTCTTTCTCTCTCTCTCTCTCTCTCTCTCTCTCTCTATATATATATATATATATATATATATATATATGTATATATATATATGTTAGATGTAGAGGTCTGAAAATATATTTTAGCTAGAGACCTGCATAGCTCTCGATTCGGGTAGTAATGCGGATATACCTGGTCCTTCAGAGCACATTCATGAGAGACATCTCACAGAACATTCATTTACCTCTTGTCACTTTACAAATCTCTCTCAGCACATACTACAGCTGCCAAATCATCTACTTCCCTCTTGCTCTTTTTGTCCACAGAGTCCTATCCCAAAACTGTAAATCAAGGAAGAAGGAGACATAGTGCAGTTCCCTGCACACAGGACAGGCTGAGGCTGGACCAGGGAGATGAAATATGTCAGCCTGCATCTTGTCTGGAACATCACTAAAACTACTTACAATTTGGAGAGGCAAGGGCAGTTTTGGAGAGTGGGCTGCAGGCCAAGTGTTGCTTCTCGAAGTGTGCTAAGACTTAGATGTACTAAGTGTAACCTTTCCTCACAACGATAAAATAACAATGCCACTTGTAAGAAGTCTGCATGGGCATGGAGGATATATATATATATATATATATATATATATATATATATCATTTATAGAATTGTCGACCTATGTAATTGAACTTTATCAGAATTAACACATTTATAACAGCTTCTTTTTCATTAATAATTTTCCACCTAGTTGGAGCAGGATTCAATACAATTATAAATAATAGAACCTTCCAGTAGCATTTCTAATAGCATTTCTATCAGCATCCTTATTGTATTTATCATAGTACAGAACTAGCCTCCTATCTCTAGTTTAAGCTTCAGTACATATGATTTTCTTTTCATTCTCCTGAAATCTTAATTTCCCTGGACTCTGAAGTGTCTCTGAATTTTTGAAGCAGCCCTCTGTTTCTCAGCAGATGGTTTCCATTTTCTGCTGTAATAAGGGCCAGTATTTCTGTCCTTTTCAGTCACTGTCATTCTGTCTCTCTGACTGTCTCTAGGTGCCTTCTTCCCTGGACCCTTCGTGGAAGTCAGTGCATGCATCATGTACTCGGTCTTCCTGGTGTTGAAAATTTCCTTTCTTTGCCCTTTGGAGTATATAGTCTCCTGCATATGGCGTAGTAAAGAGAGGAACTGAGGAGACAGCGTTCCTGCTGCAGGTAACGGGAATATGTCCATCTCCAGCTGTCCAGGCCCTCAGTGCTTGACTCCCATTCTCCAGGGCCCTGAGGCTGACACTCAGCCTAAATGCAGCCCTCCTCAATTTCCTGCACCCCAACCTAGTCCTTATTACATTAGAGCCCAGATCAAGAGAAGTGAAACTCTACCACCCTGACACACACATTGTGCTTTCCCTCTATTGGGCTGAATGTAAAGGATCTGTGGTACTGATGGCCACACCAGTGTCCAGATTTTCCATGCAAAACGGAAGATTCCAGGGTTCAGAAAGAGGGTGTTTTGATGGCTGTGAAATGTCTTTTCCAAGTGCCTCCTGGGTTTCAAATCCTTTTGAAACCTGAAGTTGTTTCTTGTATCTAGGGAATATTCTCACCTCTGGCCAGAATGCCCTCCCAATAGGTGTAGTACAGAGGGGGAAACACAGCTCTTTCTGGTCTTGTAATCTGCTGCCCTTAGCAGTGGACTGAGATTCAGGAGGCTTGATAATGCAGCCAAACGTGACTGGACAGGCTCATTACCATGAATTCTGAGGGGTGTTCAGCCCAGGGCCCTGCCTTGCAGAAACTGTCCAGTGCGCATGTGTATAACTCCATTTGTTCCTGTGCCTCTGTGAATGTGTGCGTGTCTGTGATTGTGAGAGTGTGTGTTTGTGTGTGTTTGTGTGTGGGTGTGTGTGTGAGGGAGGGAGAGACAGAGAGAACAGAATCACTGGGGCACAGTGATTCTCTCTCTCTCTCTCTCTCTCTCTCTATATATATATATATATATATATATATATATATATATATATATATATATATATGTAACATGTAGAGGTCTGGAAATATATTTTAGCTAGTGACCTGCACACCTCTGGATTAGGGTAGTAATGAGGATACACCTGGCCCCTCTGAGCCAGAGTCATGAGATACATCTCACAGAGACATTGTTTAACTCTTGTCACTCTACAAATCTCTCTCAGCACAAACTACAGCTGTCAAATCATCTACTTCCTTCGTGCTCTTTTTGTCCACAGAGTCCTATCCCAAAACTGTAGATCAAAAAAGAAATAGACATAGTGCAGTTCCCTGAACACAGGATAGGCTGAGGCTGGACCAGGGAGATGAAATACGCCAGCTTGCATCTTGGCTGGAGCATCACTAAAACTATTTAAAATTTGGAGAGGCAAGGGCAGTTTTGGAGAGTGGGCTGCAGGCCAAATGTTGCTTCTTGGAGTGGCTAAATGCAGCCCTCCTCAATTTCATGCACACCATCCTTGTCCTTATTCCATGAGAGCCCAGGTCAAGAGAAGTGAAACTCTACCACCTTGGCACACACATTGTGCTTTCCCTCTATTGGGCCGAATGTAAAGGAAATGTGGTAAATATGGCAACAGCAGTGTGCAGATTTTCCATGCAAAACGGAAGTTTCCACGGTCTTGAAAGAGGGTGTTTTGATGGCTGTGCAATGTCTTTTCCAAGTGCATCCTAGGGTTTCAAATCCGTTTGAAACCTGAAGTTCATTCTTGTATCTAGGGAATATTCTCACCTCTGGCCCGAAGGCCCTCCCAACTAGGAGCACAGCTATCCCGGTGTCATGAGGTCTGCCAGACTGCTAGCTCCTGGAGGGATTCCTGAGTATGTACTCAGGCCCGAAGTGGTAACAGGTGTTTCCAATTGCCTTTATTAGCAGCAGCCAGGCCCTCAGGTAGGGGCGGGGCTGTGACCTCCACAGGAAGCTCTGAATTCAGCCAGTGGAGGCATCCATCTTCCTTTTTTCTCTCCATAGCAAGGGCATAGGGAGTTTGTGCTTCCTGCAAGCAGAGTGACTTTGTATGGGGCACTCATGCATGCCTACTTCTGGGAATCTCTCTGAGTGTGATGTGTGGACCCCAGGACACCATGATCAGGGATTGTGAGGCCACAGGAGCAATTGCCTTAGCCAGACCCAAAGGGTACGTTGAGCAGCAGGGTTCATACATTATTGTTTGGTCAAATAGAGTCCCCATCTATGTTGAAACACAGCTCTTTCTGGGTTCATTCTGGGCTTGTAATCTCCTGCCCTGATAGTGGACTGAGAGTCTGGAGGCAAAGTAGCCATTCAAACGTGACTGGACAGGCTCCTGCCTCTGAATTCTAACGGGTGCCCCAGCTTACCACATTGGCTGTGTTTGGATGATAGTGAGGCATGAGATTGAATAGGGAACTTAGGAGACGGAGACATGAGAGTATCTTTGCATGTGCATTTTTGCTTAGCCAGAATCTGGGCTAGCTGGCTAACCCTGACCAGCTAGGTTCTCTGTACATAAGTTGCAGGTGAGGCTGGCTACCTTCCCACCCATGCTCTGAGACTACTATAGGTGAGCTCTGAGCACACACAGACACAGACAGAGAGACAATCACACACACACACACACATTACTGGCAGGTCTGGTAGTACAGCATATGGTGAAGGCTGGGGCTGTCTGGGGTCTGTGGGCATCAGAGCTGCTGCCGTACAATCTCTACAAGCCAGCTTTGAACCTGTCATCAATGAACACAGTGCAGGAGGTTTTTGAAATCTCATCTCTTTCCAGCAGAAGTGGCTGGTGGGCGGGCCTTCCAGAGGCTGCCCTATGAGCATGTTGCAGGGCCGTGTGGGCTGTGCTCAATGTTGCTGGCCAATCACTGACTATGGTCCTTGACACTACTGGGCGTGTCCTAGCACACTGGCCAGTGATATTGCTGGCAGGGTTTCTGGGCGTGGCCTAGGCCTCTGGAATATCAGAGCATGGCTGGTGCCCTGTCTGCAGTCCTTCTGAAGTAAGCCTGACAATGGGAGCTCAGAGCTGGCCTTATAAGGTTGGGCCTCCTTCCAGGAAGTGTGAAGCAGGGTTCACCCAGGGCCCTGCCTTGCAGAAGCTATCCAGTGTACATGTGTATAACTCCTTTTGTGCCTGTGCCTCTGTGGATGTGTGCGTGAGTGTAACTGTGAGAGTGTATGTTTAAGTGTGTTTGTGTGTGTGTGTGTGTGAGGGAGGGAGAGACAGAGAGAAAAACAGAATCACTGTGGCACAGGTGATATTGTGCAAAACACTTGGCACATTATGATTTACAGGTCAATATTGACACCATCGTAGCTCTCCTTGGCCCTTGGAGACTTTTCTTATTTTCAGATGTAAAGACACTGAAGAGGGAGAGGTTTTTGCCCTGAGGCTTGCATTGGAAACTAGCAGCTGCCCTGTGTGTGTTGCCAGACTAGGAAACTTGTGGTGCCTGTCCATGTGGAGATTGTCCTAGATGAGTTCCTTCTGGAGCCTTTTTAGCTAGGTCCCGTAGCAGCTGAGTATAACTAATGATTTGGAGATTTTACTCCTTTGGATAATTCTTTTCCTGATGCACAGATTCTCTCAAGGTTTTCGCAATCAATTGTCTGAATGTCATATCGCATCCAATGTAGAAAATGACTACATTAGTGTCTTGCTGTCTCTCTCTATCTCTCTCTATATATAAATATATACATATATATGTATATATAACATGTAGAGGTCTGAAAATATATTTTAGATAGAGACCTGCACAGCTCTGGATTCGGGTAGTAATGCGGAAACCCCTGGACCTTCTGAGCCACAGTCATGAGAGACATCTCACAGAGCCATTCATTTACCTCTTGTCACTCTACAAATCTCTCTCAGCACAAACTACAGCTTCCAAAACATCTACTTCCCTCTTGGTCTTTTTGTCCACGGAGACCTATCCCAAAACTGTAAATCAAAGAAGAAGTAGACATAGTGCAGTTCCCTGTACACAGGACAGGCTGAGACTGGACCAGGGAGATGAAATATGCCAGCCTGCATTTGACTGAGCATCACTAAAACTTCTTCAAATTTGGAGAGGCTAGGGCAGTTTTTGAGAGTGGGCTGCAGGCCAAGTGTTGCTTCTTAGAGTGGGCTAAGACCTAGATGTTCTAATTGTAACCTTTCCTCACATACATAAAATAACAATGCCAGTTGTAAGAAGTATGTATTGGCATGGAGGGTATGTCTTCAGTGCTCTGGCACTGATCAACACAGGGCCAGAATTTCTGTCCTTTTCAGTCAGTCATTCTGTCTCTCAGACTGTCTCTGTGTGCCTTCTTCCCTGGAACCTTCCTGGAAGTCAGTGAATGCATCGTGAACTCGGTCTTCACAGTGTTCAAATTTTCTTTTCTTTGCCTGTTGAATTATTTAGTCTCCTGCATATGGAGTAGTACAGAGGGGAACTGAGGATACAGCGATCCTGCTGCAGGTAACAAACATATGTCCATCTCCAGCTGCAGCTCTCCAGGCCCTCTGTGTTTGACTCCCATTCTCCAGGGCCCTGTGGCTGACACTCAGCCTAAATGAAGTCCTCCTCAATTTCCTGTACAGCATCCTTGTCCTTATTCCATGATAGCCCAGGTGAAGAGAAGTGAAACTCTACCACCCTGGTACACACATTGTGCGTTCCCTCTATTGGGCCGAATGTAAAGGATCTTGGTACTGATGGCCACACCAGTGTCCAGATTTTCCACGCAAAACGGAAGCTTCCAGCGTTCAGAAAGAGGGTGTTTTGATGGCTGTGAAATGTCTTTTCCACGTGCCTCCTGGGGTTTCAAATCCTTTTGAAACCTGAAGTTCTTTCTTGTGTCTAGGGAATATTGTCACCTCTGGCGCGAACTCCCTCCTAACTTGGAGCTCAGCTATCTCAGGGTTAGGATGTCTGCCAGCCTGCTAGCTCCTGGAGGGATTCCTGAGTATGTCCTCAGACCCCAAGTGGTAACAGGTGTTTCCAATTGCCATTATTAGTAGCATCCAGGCCCTCAGGTGAGGTTCGGGGCTGTGATCTCCACTGGAAGCACCGAATTCAGCCAATGGAGGCTTCTGTCTTTCTTTTGTCTGTCCATAGCAAGGGACCGGGGAGTTTGTGCTTCCTGCAAGCAGAGAGACTTTTTATGGGACACTCATGCATGCCTCCTTCTGGGAATCTCTCTGAGTGTGATGTGTGGACACCAGGACAGCATGATCAGGGATTGTGAGGCCACAGGAGCAATTGCCTTAGCCGTACCCAAAGTGTAGGTGTAAGGGGCCGGGTTCATTCACTACTGTTTGGTCAAACACAGTTCCCATCTATGTTGAAACACGGCTCTTTCTGGGTTCTTTCAGGGCTTGTAATCTGCTGTCCTGAGCAGTGGACTGAGATTCTGGAGGCTGAGTAAGCACCCAAACGTGACTGGACAGGCTCATTCCCCTGAATTCTGAGGGGTGCCCCAGCTTAGCCCGTTGTCAGTTTTTGGATGATAGTGAAGCATGGGATTGAATCAGGAACTCAGGAGAGGGAGACATGAGAATCCCTTTGCATATGCATTCCTGCTTAGCCACAATCTGGGTTAGCTGGCTTGCCATGTCCAGCTAGGTTCTCTGTACATAAGTTGCAGGTGAGGCTGGCTACCTTCCCACCCATGCTCTGAGACTACTATAGGTGAGCTCTGAGCACACACAGACACACACAGACAGACAAACACTCACACACACATTACTGTCAGGTCTGGTAGTACAGCATATGGTGAAGGCTGGGGCTGTATGGGGTCTCTGGGCATGAGAGCTGCTGCCTTACAATCTCTGCAAGCCAGGTTTGAACCTGTCATCAATGAACACAGTGTAGGAGGTTTTTGACTTCTGGTCACTTTCCAACTCATCTATTTCTCTTCTCGCCTTCTCTGTCTCTAACTCTCACATGCTCTCACACACTCTGTATTCAATCATTGATATTTTACTTATATACTTATTTTACTGACAGGGCCAGATATACAAAGAGAGTTACCAGAGCACTGATGATCTCTGGCTTGTTTTGTTGGTGATATCACCTAGGCTACTGGAGCCACAGCTTTGTATCTCTCTGACACAAGCAAAATTCTATCTCCTCATATCCATGGCAGTATCTCTAAGAGATTATAATAAACATATACATCCATATATGTATACATAAATATACATATATATATATATATATATCTGTCACTTTTAGAATGGTAATCCTATGTAATTGATCTTTATCAGAATTAACACATTTATAACAGTTTCGTTTTTCATTAATAATTGGCCACCTAGTTGGAGCAGGATACAATACAATTATAAACAATAGAACCTTCCAGTAGCATTTCTAATAGCATTTCTATCAGCATTCTTATTGTAACTATCATAGTACAGAACTTGCCTCCTTTCTCTACTGTAAGTACATATGAGTTTCTTTTCATTCTCCTGACATCTTAATTTCCATGGACTCTGAAGTGTCTCGGAATTTTTGAAGCAGCCCTCTGTTTCTCAGCAGATGGTTTCCATTTTCTACTGTAATCAGGTCTTCTTGTGCTTTTTTTATTTTTCATTTTTTCAAATCCTCCTAGATCATCCCCATTTATTTGCATATTTATTTTTTTATTTAGTCCTATATTACATGAGGGGTCATTTCTTCTGCTTTATAGATTTTTATCTTATAATTGAAGGGAAGTTTACACTCACAATACATTTTGTGTCGTAAATACTACACACATATGGTGAAGGCTGGGGTGGTCTGGGTTCTGTGGACATGAGACTGCTGCCTTACAATCTCTTCAACCAAGGTTTGAACCTGTCATGTATGAACACAGAGTGGAAGGTTTTTGAACTCTGGTCTCTTTCCCACTCTTCTATTTCTCTTCTTGCCTTCTCTATCTCTGACTCTCACAGCTCTCACTCTCTCTGTCTGCACTCATTAATATTTTACTTATATACTTATTTTACTGACAGGCCCTGATATACAAAGAGAGTCTCTTGTTTTGTTGGCGATTTCACCTAGGTTTCTGGAGCCTCATCTTTGTAAGCCTCTCTGATACAAGACATACTCTGTCTCAGCATAGCCAGCCAGTATCCCTCAGAGTTTAAAATAAAGATACACATACATATATGTAAATATATATACATATATATCAGTAATTTTTAGAAATGTTGACATTTTTATTTGATCTTAATGTAGAATTACCACATTTATAACGGCCTTTTTATTCATAAATAATTGGTCACATAGTCGGAGCAGTATTCACTACAATTATTAATTATAAGCCTTCCAGGAGCATTTCCAATAGCCTTTCTATCAGTATCCTCATTGTAATTATCATAGCACAGAACTTGCCTCCATTTTCTAATCTAAGCTTCAATACGTATGCCTTTCTTTTCATTCTCTGGAATTCTTAATTTGCCTGTACCCTGAAGTTTCAGGGAAGTTTTGCAGCAGCCCTCTGTTCCTCAGAAGACGTTTTCTATATTTCTGCTGTAATCAGGTCTTCCTGTGGTTTTTGTTTTTATTTTTTTCAAATCCTCCTAGATCATCCCCATTCATTTGCATATTTATTTATTTATTTAGTCCCATATGACATGAGGCGTCATTTCTTCTACCTGGTAGATTTTCTCTTTAATTGAAGGGAACTTTTGACACACAATACATTTCCTTTTGCAGATACTAGACACAACTACAACTATTACTGCACTGTTTTTGACAGTGACAACCAATGCACAATGGATTAGTATTGCACGGCACAGGGGTTATTTTTTTTCCACTTTCCCTGTATTTCTGTACATCATTTGTAACTTTATTACTGAGGAGAAGGAAACAGTTGTAAATTGAGAGAGCAGGGCCCAAGCAGGACGAGAGACAGAGAAACAGCTGCAGTTCTGATTTTACACTAGCCCAGCTTTTCCCTAGCTGGGTAAGTGGTGAGCAGGGGCTCAAAAAGGGGTCCTGGGCTTCCACATAGTTCCCTGGCATCTCCAACAGCTGTGACGGAAACCCATGCTCCCTTCGTTGTCCATGTAACTTTTAATCTGCTCTAGGCACTTCTCCCATTCATATGACAGAAACTTAAAACTTCTCCCCTCCACCCATGAAACTTTGACCTTATAATTGAGTGCAAAACAGCAACCCCAATTCACGTTATTTCATGGAAAAGTGTGTGTGTCTCTGTGGGAGGTTGTGTGTGTGTGTAAGTGTACATAAGTGTGTTTCAGTTATGATTACCGCTGTTGTTTCTTTATTCCTGATGCAGATTCTTAGAAACTGGGTTGTGCAATGACAAAGGAAGTTTGCACTGCACACGTGGTTTTTCAAATATGAATGGCACATGGATATTCTTGACACTGTTGTGCATCCTCCCAGGTGGTCCTCAGATGGGTTCTTTCCTTTGCTATTCCCATGGTGTGTGTAATTTTCTGTGTAGACTCAAAGAGGAGTGGCATGGGGGAGCTCAGCTGCATTCTTCTGTGTGCCCACAAGGTGCTAGCATAGCCCATAGATGAGTGTAGTGATTCTGGGGAATGAGGAGAATTCTGCGATTTGTGGCCCATGGACAGCAAGGTTGAAATTGACGTAGAGTGAACTAGACATCTGTTCTTTCCTGTGGGTGGGGGGATCCCCCATTTGGCTTTGCAAGTGGAAGGGGTTTCTCTCTTTGTCTGGGATGACTCTACTGTGAGCTTTTGAATCCCTGTACTCAGCTGCATTCTGCTGGGTGTCCACAAAAGGGCAGCTCCAGTGTGGGACTAAGGCACCATGGGGCAAGTGCCCTGAAGCACTGGGATACAAGTGTGGAGACAGTGTTTATGGGTTTGCCCCAAGAGCATGGCCAGCCTAGCTCAAGCAGGCAGTATCCTACGGATGGGTCCAGACAGGAGCTGTTGGGTCGTGTTGGCAGAAACAGGGCCTTCAGAGGATGGCAGACAGTCCCCAGGGGCGGGTCTAAGAGACTGTGCCCTCTGAGCCTGAGGGGAGGGCCCAGTGGGTATTCATAGAGACAGCTGGCCAATTAGAGAAGAGGATCATCACCCTCAGGGGTGTGAACCAAGAGCTGGCTAATGAGAACAGAGGAGAAGTCGCGAGGGCGGGCCTCAGAGAGCAGCCTTCTGAAGGTAGCCCGCCAATGGGAGCTCAGAGCTGGCTTTAAAAGGCAGACGTGCTTCTAGGAAGTGCGAAGCAGGGTTCAGCCTAGGGCCCTGCGTTGCAGAAGCTGTCCAGTGCGCATGTGTATAACTCCATTTGTGCCTGTGCCTCTGTGGATGTGTGCGTGCATGACTGTGAGTGTGTGTGTTTGTGTTTGTGTGTGTGTATGTGTGTGGTAGGGAGAGAAAGATAACAACAGAATCACTGTGTCACAGGAGATTTTGTGCAAAACACTTGGCACA